>NC_134101.1:152818583-153127333 GCF_000715075.1 Nicotiana tabacum
ACTTTCTTAAGACCCGCCATCTCCATCCCCGTATAGTCAGACGCCTGCAGGATACGGGTTTCTATAAGATTATTGAGATCGGTCGGCTGTAGCTGGATTAGTCGTTGATCACAACTTTGATAGAATGGTGGCGACCAGAGACGCACACTTTCCATTTGCCCATTGGTGAGGCCACTATCACGCTGTAGGACGTGTAAGTTCTGTATAGACTGACGGGTGATGAACTTCCCGTTGCTTTGCCGCATGCCATGAGAGATTATACGGGAGATGAGTACCTGGAGATATTGCAGCGGCTCACCGATTTCCGGCTAGAGGATGAGGGTGCATTGGTTGGGGCTAGTTGTCTGCAGTTGACGCCCGTCCGGCTGCATTTGGAGGCCATGCAAGCTAACATTACTCATAATACACCGGATCTTCATATTGACCGGTACACGAGGTTGTTGTTGCTGCGTATGTTTCGAGGGATATTGTTCCAGAACACTTTGGGAAACCTAGTCAGCTTGAGATTTCATCATCTTGAGCGGTAATTTTGGACAACGACCAAAACAAGGCTAAAAGGGCAAATTATGGATCGCACAATATTGAATGCGGCCACAGAACATAAAGAAAGCCTCTAACATAATTTCTTTGCAATGTGCGGACCGCACAATTATTGTGCGGCCGCAGAAGATGAGGTTCAAAGAGATGGGATTTTAAGGTCATGAAGAAGTGCGGACCACACCATTACTATGCGGAATCAAGAGCACGACCGCACTCAGAAATGTACGGTCCGCAGAAGTCCCCCATGCCAAAGCCCAAGGTCAAGAAGTGCGGACCGCACAATTATTGTGCGGTCGCTGAATCAAGAGTGCGACTGCACTCAGAAATGTGTGGTCCTCAGAAGTTGAAGAAGTGCGGCCACAACCTAGAATTGTGCGGCCGCAGAAGTCTAACCTGTCAAGCCAAGTTTCAAAGTGCACGCTGCTTACAGAATTGTACGACCGCAAAATCTCCACAGGGGCAATTTTATACGACAATTTTAGATGGGTATAAATAGATCTTTTTATCATTTTTAGGTTAAGTTTGGTGCACCTAAGAATAGATAGCCATTTTTCTTTACTGTATTGGGCAACTTTGTAATAATTTAACATTTTAACATTAGATTTTCTTCCCTTAATCATCCATGAGTAGCTAAATTTCTAACTAGGGTTGTGACCCAACCCTAATGTGGGTACTTAATGTGTGTTTGATTTAGGACTAATTTGTGATTGGGTTAGTGATATTTAGCCTAGTTCTTGCTTGAATTTAAGAATTAATGGTTGCAAATATTGATTCGTGCCTAATTGACTTAGTCTCTACTTGAGAAAGAGAGACTAATTCTAGGAAAACTTGGCTAATAAGATATTGGGGTGAATTCAAAAAATTGATAGCCACAATTAAAGGGTTGAATATAGAGATAGTAAGACCCGACTTGAGTATTTATTACTTGTTTTGTGTAACACCCATTTGGATTTGAGAAAGCTAAATTGGGCAAAATCACTCTAACTACCGAGAGGTATTTGAGTGGGTAATTGTGTGTGATTGCTATATTACGACCCCGACCAATCAAACTTACCCTAGAGCCTATATTCAGTTAGGTAACCACTTAGGTAGAAGTCACGACCCTAGATCTTTTATAAAATTAGAAAACAACAATACCACAAACATTGTCTCTTAACTTATCAATTACAAGCATTAGCATATAAATTAGAAGTAGAAAAGAAACAACTGAATATGATGAAGTGCAATCTTGGGCACGTCATACACTAGACTAGGTATATACCTAATCCCACATAAAGCTCTCTGTGAAATCGACCCCGACTCGCATTGGGTATTTATAATTGCATCAACCGCCTCACAATCCCAATTAGTGGTGTGAGTTTGGGTGACATCCGCGGTTTCTGCAGTTTCAGCCACCTCTACCACCCATAGCTCAAAATGCACCACCTCCATTGTTTCTCCCTTTAGCTAGGAGGTGGGTTGATAGGAGGGGATACGGACGCGAGTACAATGCTCGACATAATCTCCCCTATTGCATGGATTTGCTGGATTTGCTAGAGGTCGCTGTCATGACCCAAACTGGAGGGTCATGACTAGTACCCGGACCATACTTGCCGAGCAACAACGTACATTTTATCTAACCTTTCTTATTATCTTTAAGGACCGATGAGATCAATATAAATGGGAGACATGGATCATGAATGACCAACAATAAAAGATAATAGCATGAACATACATAACATGGGATGACCAGACAGTCAAGAAACTATATATAAGGTACGAGCTACCACGCTGCTATGAAAGACTATACAACAAAAATCAGCTGACAAGGCGACACCTGTCTATGAGCCTCTAAAGGAGCATAAGTTTTACAACATTGCCGAAACAGGGCCCCGACATACCCATAATGTCTATAACAAAAATGCATACCAAGACCATGGTAAGTCCGGATAAGGGATCTCGCCAATAACCGCGCAACCTACTGTGCTGGGGGAGCTGCACCTGCCTGTCTATTAGGACCTACAGCATGACATGCAGCGTCCACAAATAAAAAGGACGTCAGTACGAATAAAGTACTGAGTATGTAAGGTAGGAAAGCATAAGTATGAACAGTAATATAAATAGGGATAGAGAATATACAATATGTAACACCTGGGTACCTCTGAGGGCTAGTGACATGAAATGCATGATACATACATATATATACATAAACTTTTAAAATATATGCCTTTGTGGGCATCATCATCATCATCATCATATCGTACCCAGTCGTAATAGGCACGGTAAAAATATACCCGACCATCATAAGGCTCGGTAGAATCGTAACCGACCATGTAAAGCTCGGTAAAACCTAATTGATCAGTGGTTGTACAATAGGTGTCTTACCCGGTCGTCTATAGCGTGGCTTGGTAGAGTAAAATAGATACATATATATAATGAATGCTGGACTCATTGGAATAATATTTTGAACATTTCGGAGTGACGTAAGGTGGGTATCCTCTGTATACGTTATTAGGACTAATTCTTAATCATGAATCTTATAAGAATTAGGAAGTACCAAAAACATTGATAACATAAGAATAAGAGAAGCAACATCAAGATCAATCGCTCCATAAGAAGGGAAACAATGTAAGAACTGCTAGTTTCTAAGAGTAGAGTATCTTTGGAAGTTCATTCATTATATTATGTACAATCGGAGTCGTGCAAAAAAAGGAAAAGGATAGCCTCTCATACCTTGTATATACTTCACAACCTCAAGCTACGCAAATTTCACGACTCCTTAGTCTACAATATGATAGTTGAGTTCGGTTGCTTCAACAGCTGACTGTCATACCTCCTTTTTCCGCACCCGCGGGGGCGCAAGGGAGTTTTTTCCAATTAAAGGACAATCGAAACGGGATTTGTTTATTTATTTCAGAGTCGCCACTTGGGAGATTTAGGGTGTCCCAAGTCACCAATTTTAATCCCGAATCGAGGAAAATAATGACTCTATATTAAATTCTGCGTACTAGAAATCCGGATAAGGAATTCTGTTAACCCGGGAGAAGGTGTTAGGCATTCCCGAGTTCCGTGGTTCTAGCACGGTCGCTCAACTGTTATATTTGGCTTGATTATCTGATTTTGTACAAGTGTGAACTTATATGCAAAATTTAACTTTTAACCTCTTTTATCATTTACTGTGTTTATCAAGAATTGCAACGTTGTGAAAATGTATCTCGAACCGCGTTACAATCAATGTACCCGTGATCGTCGACACACTTTGACTCCGTTGAGATTTGGATTTGGGTCACATCAATGTGCACCCGAGTTTAAGGAAATTAAATTATTAAAGGCGCGCCTAAAGCGACTAGCGTATTTATTTTGGGTAGGACCGTGGAATTTTACTAAACGGTCCATCCTGAAATCTAAACAATTTTTAAAGCAAATATTTACTGAGGGCCCCGTAATTTGTATTTTATTTGGTGAGGCTCATCTCATTCTTATTTTAAAATGAATTTGCAACGTCATGGACACGCACCTCGAACCACGCCACAATCAATGTACCCGTGATTAGAAACACATTTCGACTCCGTTGAGAATTGGATTTGGGTCACATAAATGTGCACCCGAGTTTAAGAAGGTAAGATTTATTAAGGCACGTCCTAAAGAGTCTAACGTATTGTTATTTTAGGAGGGTTGTGAGATTTGCTAAACGACCCGTCCTGGAAACTAAATGCTTCGATAATATACATTTAACGAGGGCCCCGCATCTTGTGCGTTTTTGTCTGCCGAGGCTCATCTCGGCTTTATTTTAAAAGGATATCCTACAGCTACTACGTTTCTTGTCGCATTTGTCTCTACTAGTTGAGAATAAAAATGACCCTATTCAATTACATGCTTGCAGGTTATTATAACGAAATTCCAAGTGCCTTTGCAGAATAAGAAAACATGGCCATGCCCATGGGAAGCTAATCGAGCATCGTGGGCCCAAACCCAGCCCACACAGTATCGGCTGGACCTGGGCCAATGCCTTTCTGATGAAAGGCTGCTGGGTTCGTTTGATTCGGGCTCGACCTTCGTGAGGTTGAGAAGTGCAGACTTGCGCCGTTTATTTTGAGGCAATGGTTTGCCAATTGTAAGGAGACAGTTCATCAAAAGGACATGAAATTAACTAACATGGATAGTTCTATGTATTCAAGGACATGCTAATCATATAAAACCTAAGATACAACCTACTGCATTGGAGACCCTTTTATCTATCAACCTACATATACAAACTAGCATTCAATCACCACATATTGACATCTACTGGGCACACAGGCTACCTTCAGTATCTAAACAAGAATGCAAACTATTACACATTGCATGAATATTTAATGTAATAATCTATGTATAAAAGACATTCTTCAGGACTTTCATTTGTATTCATGCTCAAATTTCCCAATTACATTTTTGACAGTGCATTGGTTGTGTACCTGGTATAGAGGACAAAGAAGAAAGGAATGATCAGCTGGGCAGTATGCAGTAAACACAGCAACAGCAGATACACAGCAACAATACAGCAACAAATCAACAATCCAAGTGTTTTCCACAGCCCACGACAACCAACAATATTTCCCAGAACAAAGAAAACCAGCAAATAGTCGAGCACCAAATGAGCAATCCCAGGAAAGAGTGATGAAACGACAACAATAACAGAGTGTTCAATGCAGCAACACCACCAGTTCAACAAACACAAACAGCTCAGTCAATGCAAACAACAGAACTTGGCCAAGACAGCTTGACCAATATGCACTCTTATACAACTTTCAAGCAGTGTTTGGTTACAATGTTTATTGGAAACTACCTTATGTTTTTCAGTTTTCTTTAAACTCACTAGACCTTTCTTCAGACTAAAAGTTCCAGCCCCCTCTTAAGTTCTCAAATTGCCTATTTATAAGCCAAAATGACCCAGTGCAGCTAAGCTGCCTCCCTCCTATTTGCAGACTGCCCATACTCTTTTAAGCCCATGCCTAAGCATCTTTTGGTGCCAGCCCTCTGTTCCCCACGCCTGGATTTTCTTTAATCCAGGATTATGGGCTTATTTTAGTATTCATTTTAAACCCATACTCTTGTGTCTTGTTCCCCATTGGTATTAGTTTAATCTTAATTAGTATCCTACTTGTCAACTTGTTTAAACTAAACCCTTTCTGTTCTTTTCGAACCCCAGACTACCCCTGTTAAACCCTGCTTATTACTGCCCTGCCCCTTGCAGCATCAGGGCATTCTGAACTCATGAAAGTTCAAATTCAAGACTACCCTGGACTGAACCTTTTCAGTCATTTTTGTAATGCAAGCAACTCATTTCAGACAATGCTGGGCATTCAGTCAGTGACAAGGTTCACTTAGTCATGTGACATTATTAGCTCATTCGATCCATTAGTTATCGAAAACTAATCGACGACGTTTATCGAGTCGACTATACTAATTATAACAGGTAATAATCAGTCGCTTAAATAAACAAACACATACGGGGACCTACAAGCATCAAACAACTTTTGTTCAATTATTGGGAACCTATATGAACTATTTATGCGTCGACTAATCTAGTCAAACATGTATATCACAGAACACGTTCAAAACATACATAGAAGCCAATCGACCAAATAAAAGGTCTTTACAAGGACGGAAGAAATCAGAAAAATAACAAAAGAACAAACAAACACAACGAAACATGCTGACAACTTAATTAGAACTTAAACAAAAGGAAAGGAAAACTTACCGAAAAATGTTTAAATCAAACAGACCCAAATCTGACTCAACTCTGCCCATTTGAGGCCGAACAAATTTTAACCAGGGTGTTCTCACATGAGAACACCTTGGTTAAGATCCATTAAACCTCAAACCCCTTTCAAGACCGGCCGGATTCCCCAGGTGCATGTGTTCTAAGGTCTGGATTTTCAGATCTAGTTTTTTAGGAGTTGTGGGTAGATTCGGACCAAACCAAGTCTGGTTTGGTCACGAGGAGGGTCCGGGGAGTGTCTGGTATGAAGACGGGGTGGTTTGGTATAGGTCCGAGTTCGACTCGAATCTTCAAATGAAGATTCGAGACGAAGGAAGGTGATTCGAGACTAGGGGGTAACAGATCCATGTTCAGGAGAGTGAGGGGGTCTTAGGGTGTTCAGGAGGTGGTCACCGGCGTTCATGCCGCCGGCTTTAATGGCGAGGGAGACTAGGGCGGCTGCTAGGGTTTGGGGGGGTTTCAGTGCTTTGGTGAAGACGGTGAGTGGAGGGGGGTTCGGATAGGGGCGTGGGGTATGATAGGAGGCTTATATACGGGGAGGCTGATTCAATCCTGGCCGTTGGATTGATTAAAATTGATGGCCAGGATTGGGGAAGCTTGACCATACGGTGCCGTTTGGTTAAGTAAGGGGTCGGTCAAAAATGGGAATGGGTCGGGTCATGAGGGCCAATAAAGGCCATCGGATCAATGGAAATGAATGGCTCAGATTAACTGTCCCTGAAACGACGTCGTTTCAGGAGGTGCCTGGGCAGGCCTGGTCTGGACCGGACTTGTGCTGGTTTGGGCCCATTTCTTGTTTTATTTCCTGGGCCTAACTCGATTTTCAATCACTCTTTTTTGTTTTCTATTTTATTTTTCTTTTAAAACAAAATGAAATAACAATAATAAAACAATGAAATTAAAACCAACAACAGTGTAACATTTTAACACAATTATCACAAAAATATTTAAGTAAGTTAACTAAAAACCTAGAACGAACGATGCACATATATTTTTTTGAATTTTCTTTTACTGATCAAATTATGGTTTAATCACCCTGACATACATATTCTGTATTTTGTTTGTTAATGATAAAATGCAAAATGGACAGATCCACAAATGACTAACAACACATGTCATGAAAAACTCGAACAATTGTACAGCGAAATCATTTGTCACCATTTTTATTTTCTTTTGGAGCGATTGCTTGTAAAGCAAAAATCACGTGCTTACAGCTTCCCCTCTTTGCACGAAGACACGAAGGGTTTTCGCGCAAAGATAAAGCGGGCGATTTTTGCTCGTCCGAGTACTCCGTGTGAAGCATTTTTTGAAAAAGATTTGACTGAACCTTTGCTTCAAAGGTTTCCTACATATCCTGGGCTGAACAGGAATCATGTCAATGTAGTTCGGGAAATTTTGGTAGCTGGGACTACCGTGTGACTGTAGTGTTTGCTGCTGTTGTGCGCTGTTGCATGCTGCTGTAGGATGCTACCGCTCACTGATCTCCTTGTTACATTGATCTTGAAAGGAAAAACAAGAAGCTAAGCTAGAGTAGGAGATCTCATCTATCTCCGACTTGTTCTTGTTGTCTTGCTTTCTTGTCGGCCAATGCTTTCCTCTGACGCCTTTATTTTGTGAACTTGGCAGATTATGCTGGCCCTTCACCCTTTCTGAATGCCAGTTTTCATCACTTTGCTTGATTTGCTGGGAACATGGCTTTCTTCTTTAAATCTTTCAATGGTTTCTTCAGTCGTATGTTTCTTCATCAACATTGTTATATTGGGCATGCTATAACGTCTCCAAACTGCTTCTTCTGAGACGCGTTCCTTCTTCCTTTTGAATGCGCGCTTGCTTTTGCAGCCTTCTGCCTCTCGGTGCTGGGGGATTTCATTGTTTCCTGCTTGGGGGATCTCTGTTGTAACCTTCCGTCTTCAGGTGGGGTTACTGATTCCAAAATCTAGAGCTAAAAAGTATTCCCGCATTATACTGGTGGGCGACCTAGAACTTAAATGTATTCCCGCATTATACTGGTGGGCGACCTAGAACTTAAATGTATTCCCGCATTATACTGGTGGGCGACCTAGAACTTAAAAGTATTCCCGCATTATACTGGTGGGCGACCTAGAACTTAAATGTATTCCCGTATTATACTGGTGGGCGACCTAGAACTTAAATGTATTCCCGCATTATACTGGTGGGCGACCTAGAACTTAAATGTATTCCCGCATTATACTGGTGGGCGACCTAGAACTTAAATGTTTGACAATCGGCAGAAAATTTTCTGCCCCGGTTTTGGTGACTTCCCTGGCGTTGTATCTTGCTGCCATCATCAATCCTTTGTTTTCCTGCAGCAAACAAAAGGATTTAATTAGCTTTTATCGTGGTGGTAGAGGGTGCCTTTCTGGCGGATGATTTTTTTTTCTTCTCTTTTCTTGCTCTATCTCCCATAATTGATTAGTGGGCAGAGTTGCCTGCTGGGGGTCTCTAGCCTGCTGGGGATTGGCTTTCAATTAATCCTCTTTTCTGCTTTCTCTTTAAGCATATGCTGTGGGAGTCTGCTTTTAACTCCCAAAACCACTCCCTTTAGGAGCTTACTTCCTCCAAAATTGCCGGGCACGATCACTGCATTGCCTGGGGTCGGCTTTTAAGACTGTTTGTATTATCCTGCATTGGATGAATTCCCCTTCGGTCTCTGGTAGTAAGCTTTGAAAAATCCTTTTCAAGACAAATTCTAGGAAGAGAAATAAAAGCTAGAAGGAGAAAATCTTTCTGAACCCATATTTGGTGGGGGAGAAGAAACTCAGAAGAACTTATCTGGAGGACATGACTGGTCCCCGTGATAATGACGTGCACCATAGATTCCCGACCTTGTCTATTTGTATCAATCGATTTGCCCGGTGTTCTGACTTGCTGGGGATGATAAATGACTGTCCATTTTGTTGCAAATGTGGTCGTTCTATCTTGTCGCCGCATAGTGCCCTTCGAGGGGTTTTCACTAATGAGACTCTCTCTTTTCTCTCATCTTCCGGCGCCTTATGGTGCCTGTGAAGGTTTTCACCAATAAGACTCTCTCATTTCATATCCCTCATCTTACATCACCTTTCGGTGCCTGTGAAGGTTTTCACCGATAAGACTCTCTCATTTTATTTCTTTCGGGGAATCGGGGCGTTGTAGGTACGACCCTCTCTTTTGGAGATTCCTTCGACCATCAATTCATTCCCAGTCTTACGATCCTCTTCTTTGCTGGGGATCGGTGTATTATTCTCGGTCTCATTTGCCTGACTCGACACCTCTTGAACATTGATCGGGAGGTCTTTTGGACGTTGATGTTGGCTTTGGTGTGGAGTTAAAGAAAGGCTATGAAATTGAAAATAATTTGATCGGTGATGTGCTACAACTTTTGGAATCAAACCTTTGTTGGAACCTAAAACATAACCTCTGCCCCAGTTTTCTTGCTTGGGGAATTTTTTTTTATTTTTTTTTTACACTTATGTTGCGCTATGTGCGTTACGCACATTGTGCCTATTATGCACACTATGTACCTTATGCATCCTATATTCACTATGATGCATACTATGACCGATCCGTGAGGCGCCTACGTATCCTCTTTGAGGAATCAGGTCAAACGTAGTTCCCACGGTTTTGTATTTCTTATGATTTTATCTTCTTTTTTTTTCTTTTCCTTCTTTTCATTTTCTTTCTCTTTTCTTTTTTTCATGTCTTTTCCATTAGTGATTCCAGAAGAGGGGTATGAAAGAATTACTTAAGGCTCAAAGGGGGAAGCAAGAGTTAAAAGTGTTTGGATAGAAGAAAGAATTGCCTCCGTCATCTCCTTGTCCAATAAATGCCAAATACAAACAAATAAACCAAAAATTGCCATAATTAAAGAAATTACGCATAATATCTCTTGACTGCATCAGAATTGATAGCCATGTCGACACATCTCCCCTCGACATCTGTCAAACACAAAGCGCCGTTGGTCGATACTCTGGTCACGATATAAGGCCCTTGCCAATTTGGGGCGAATTTGCCTTTTGCCTCGACCTGATGTGGGAGGATCTTCTTCAATACCTGCTGCCCTACTTCAAACTTCCTGGGGCGCACCTTCTTATTATATGTTCTTGCCATTCTCTTCTGGTACAGCTGACCATGACACACTGCTGCCAATCTTTTCTCATCTATCAGGCTCAACTGTTCCAATCGAGCTTTTACCCATTCATCATCATCAATCCCGGCTTCAGCGACAATTCGGAGGGACGGAATTTCGACCTTCGCCGGTATTACGGCCTCAGTTCCATACACCAACAAATAAGGAGTTGTGCCTATGGAAGTTCAGACGGTAGTGCGGTAACCCAACAAAGCAAAGGGTAATCTCTCGTGCCATTGTCTGGAACCTTCCACCATCTTTTGCAGTATCTTCTTGATATTCTTATTGGCTGCTTCGACTGCTCCATTCGCCTTGGGACGATATGGGGTGGAATTGCGGTGTGTAATCTTGAATTGTTGGCATACCTCTCTCATCAAGCTGCTATTAAGATTCGCACCGTTATCCGTGATGATCTCTTTTGGGATCCCAAATCTGCAGATGATATGGGAGTGAACAAAGTCCACCACTGCCTTCTTGGTTACTGATTTGAAGGTTTTAGCCTCAACCCATTTGGTGAAGTAATCAATGGTCACTAGGATGAACCTATGACCGTTGGATGCTGTCGGCTCGATGGGCCCAATGACATCCATGCCCCATGCCACAAACGGCCAGGGTGCTGACATCGTATGTAACTCTGTTGGCGGAGAATGAATCAAATCTCCATGTATCTGGCACTGATGGCATTTCCTCACGAAAGTGATACAATCGTGTTCCATGGTGAGCCAATAACACCCTGTTCGAAGGATCTTTCTTGCCAATACATGTCCGCTCATGTGTGGCCCACAAACTCCAGCATGTACCTCTGTCATAACCTTCGCTGCTTGACTGGCATCTATGCATCTCAACAGTCCCAAATCCGGGGTTCTTTTGTACAATACTCCTCCACCGAGGAAGAAACTATTCGACAAACGCCGAAGGGCTCTTTTTTGGTCTCTAGAGGCATGTTCTGGATATATCCCCATTCTGAGGTATTCCTTGATATCATGAAACCAGGGTTCGCCATCTGCTTCTTCTTCTATGGCATTGCAGTAGGC
The DNA here is from genome assembly GCF_000715075.1 of Nicotiana tabacum. NCBI lineage: Eukaryota > Viridiplantae > Streptophyta > Magnoliopsida > Solanales > Solanaceae > Nicotiana > Nicotiana tabacum. The sequence goes on from NC_134101.1 coordinate 152,830,024, forward strand.
GTGCTGATCACGGACCTGGATGTGTAGAGGATCAACATACATTTTGTCAGGGTGGTGCAACATTGATGCTAAGGTGGCCAAGGCATCCGCAACCTCATTGTGAACTCTCGGGATGTGTTTGAACTTCACCGATCGAAATTGCTTGCTCAGATCATGCAAGCATTGTCGGTATGGTATGAGTTTTAGATCTCGTGTTTCCCATTCACCCTGAATTTGATGTACCAAGAGGTCCGAGTCTCCCAAGACCAAGACGTCTTGGACATCCATGTCGGCAGCCAAGCGCAGACCCAGAATGCAAGCCTCATACTCGGCCATATTGTTGGTGCAATAGAAGCGTAGTTGAGCCGTAACAGGATAATGCCATCCTGTTTCAGAAATGAGCACTGCTCCTATTCCAACCCCTTTCGCGTTTGCAGCTCCATCGAAGAAAAGCTTCCAACCCGGTTCCTCAGGCAATTCCAACTCATTTGTATGCATTACCTCTTCGTCAGGAAAATACGTTCTTAAAGGCTCGTATCTTTCATCAACGGGATTCTCTGCCAAATGGTCTGCCAGCGCCTGGGCTTTCATGGTCGTCCTCGTTACATAGACGATATCAAACTCTGTGTGCAAAATTTGCCATTTTGCCAACCTTCCCGTGGGCATAGGTTTCTGAAAGATATACTTCAATGGGTCCAAGCGGGATATGAGATAAGTAGTATACGAAGACAGGTAGTGTTTCAACTTCTGAGCTACCCAAGTTAGGGCGCAACATGTTTTCTCGAGTTGAGTGTACTTGACCTCATGTACTGTGAATTTCTTGCTAAGATAGTAGATGGCTTGCTCCTTCCTTCCTGTGTCATCATGCTGCCCCAGTACACAACCAAATGAATTTTCCAGGACCGTTAGATAAAGAATTAAAGGCTTCCCGGGCTTAGGCGGGACCAATACGGGTGGATTAGACAGATACCCTTTGATTTGGTCGAAAGCCTCCTAACACTCTGTCGTCCAACTTACCGCAACATCCTTTCTCAGCAGCCGAAATATGGGCTCACAAGTCGCTGTGAGTTGAGCGATGAACCTGCTGATGTAATTGAGTCTACCCAGCAAACTCATTACCTCTGTTTTGTTCCTTGGCGGTGGCAAATCTCGGATGGATTCAATTTTGGATGGGTCTAACTCAATCCCCCGTCGACTGATGATGAATCCTAGCAACTTTCCTGATGGAACCCCGAATGCGCATTTGGCCGGGTTAAGCTTGATATCATACCTCCGGAGTCTTTGGAAAATCTCCTTAGGTCTGCTACATGGTCCTTCTGACGCCAAGATTTGATGATCACATCATCGACATACACCTCGATTTCCTTGTGTATCATGTCATGAAACACAACAGTCATTGCTCGCATGTACGTTGCCCCGGCGTTCTTTAACCCGAATGGCATTACCCGATAGCAGTAGGTTCCCCATGGCGTAATAAACGCTGTCTTCTCAGCATCCTCTTCGTCCATTAGGATCTGATGATAACCCGCATAGCAATCCACAAAGGATCCGATCTCGCGCCCAGCACAATTATCGATCAGGATATGAATGTTGGGTAACGGAAAATTGTCCTTGGGACTTGCTTTGTTGAGGTTGCGGTAGTCGACGCACACCCTGATTTTTCCATCCTTCTTTGGGACTGGTACCACATTGGCCAACCACTCGGGATATCGAGTGACCCGAATGACCTTCGCTCGCAATTGCTTAATCACTTCTTCTTTGATCTTTACACTCATTTCTGTTTTAAATTTCCTTAGTTTTTGCTTGACCGGAGGGTATGCCGGGTCAGTGGGCAATTTGTGAACCACTAAATTGGTGCTTAATCCAGGCATATCGTCATATGACCATGCAAAAACATCTTTGAATTCCATGAGGGTTTTGATCAATTCTTCTCTGACATTCGACTCAATGTGGATGCTAATTTTGGTCTCTTGGACGTTATCAGCGTCTCCTAGATTCACAGCCTCAGTGTCATTCAGGTTAGGCTTGGGTTTCTCTTCAAATTGGCATAGTTCTCGGTTTATCTCTTTGAAGGCTTCCCCTTCATCACATTCAGATTCATCGTCACAAACGACCTCTTGCATCATTGAGTCGGTTTCAGATTGATTTATTAGACTAGGTCGAAGATCCGCTGTGCATGCCATGTCATTAGAACCAGTAAAAAGAGAACTGTTCAGAAAGAAAAAGAACAAAACAAAATTAAAATGGGACAAAAGAAAAGAACTTTATTAAACTTGCGGGATAAAAAGGGTTCACACTTTTACAAAAATGAAAGTAAAATTTGGATTACACCCTTGAATAATCCGGACAAAACAAAACACACAAAACATAAATCAAAGCCTACTACCAAGACTCCCCTCGGACAGGAAGAGGAGTAACTGTCCAATTGTTGGTTTTGGCCTCAGGCCCCACAAACTGTATCTCTGTTCTGCTAGAACCTTCTCCAGCTTCCACCATACTGACATCCGCGAATAGCCTCTCAAAACTCTGATTTAGGTCTTCATTTATACCGATCAAAGGTCCTCGAATCTTTGGGATCGGCGACCCCTTGGCACTCGCTTTGACAAAAGACCTTGAGAGGCGTGGCACTGGTTTAGGCAGAAACCAGACCCTCTTCTTCATTTTTCGCGCTTGCTTCCTGTCTGCTGCGGTTGGTTTGAACCCCAATCCGAAAGTTTCCAGATTTTTAGGAAGGGAGACAGGTTGGACAATCCCTTGAAGCTCGACTCCCAGGCCTTTTCCTGGCACAAATCCATTACCCAGCATTTCCGAGACCATCATGACTGTAGCGGCAGCTATCCTCGGGTGCGGGATGATTTCTCCTTCAGAAATTTTGTTGGCCGACCCTGTATCGAAAATCTGGTAGACCCAAGGACCTTTGTCATCAGCGGTCTCTATGAAAGGTACAATGGTTCCGCCCATGGTGCATGTTGTATCCTCGCCGTGTAACACGACCTCTTGTCTTTCCCACTCGAACTTCACCGTCTAATGTAGGGTGGAAGGCACCGCTTTGGCTGCATGAATCCAGGGTCGTCCTAACAGCAAGTTATAAGAAACTGTGGCATCTAACACCTGGAATTCCATGGTGAACAGGACTGGACCAATGGTCAGTTCAAGTACAACATCCCCTACAGTGGCTGTTCCGTTTCCGTCAAACCCCCGGACACAGATGCTATTCTTCCGGATTCTTCCGCGGTCGATCTTTAACTGGTCTAGAGTGGATAATGGACAAATATTGGCACTTGAGCCATTATCCACCAATACTCGAGTTACCACCGAGTCTTCACATTTGACAGCTAGGTATAGAGCTTTGTTATGCTCCGTACCTTCCACCGGCAGGTCATCATCTGAGAATGTTACCCTGTTCACCTCGAAAATCTTGCTGGCAATGGTTTCCAGGTGGTTTACAGAAATCTCACTGGGTACATGAGCCTCGTTCAATATCTTCAACAGGGCCCGACGATGCTCCTCAGAATGGATCAGTAATGACAACCGTGAGATCTGGGCCGATGTTTTTCTCAGCTGCTCGACCACAGAATAGTCTTGTACTTTCATCTTCCTCAGGAACTCTTCAGCCTCTTCTTCGGACACAGGTTTCTTGGTTGCAACTGGGTTGGTTCTTCTTAGCTCCACCGGAGCAAAACATCGACCTGATCGAGTCAGCCCTTGCGCTTCACAACTAACTTCTTCCACCTGTTTTCCTTTGTACATCACCACCACCTTTTCATATTTCCAAGGCACAGCCCTGCTGTCAATCATCGGTAGCTGGACCACAGGCTTTATGGTCACCCGTTCTCTACATACCCCTTTCAACACGACTGCCGGTGTGGGCGGGATCCCTGGTATTACCAACTTGCTTGGCTCGGGTTTGCTTGTTATGGCGGACGGGCTCTTTCCCAATATCACTACCGGCTTGATGCCTCCTCCCTGCAACTGTACACTCGTCCCTCCACTGGTTAAGACTTCTTTCGGGGCGGCTTGGATCATCATCACTATTTGTGAGGGTTTTCTTAATTCTCCCCCCTCACACACCAACTCAATCATGTGAGTTTCGTGGTGCGCTGGCAGTGGGTTTTGGTTGATGTTAGGAGCTTCTGGTGTCTGGACCTCGATCTTATTGGTGTCAATAAGATCTTGTATGGCATGCCTTAATTTCCAGCACTTCTCGTTATCATGCCCGAGCGTCCCTGAACAGTATTCACAACTGATTGATCGATCCAAGTTCTGAGGTAGGGGATTTGGTTCTCGAGTCTGGACAGGACTAACCAAACCCAATTGCCTCAGTTTGTGGAACAAAGCGGTGTAGGTTTCTCCCAGCTCCGTGAAAGTTCTCTGCTTCCGCAACTTGTCATTCCTAGCATCTGGATTTCCCTGAAAGCCTGCCCTTGAAGGGTTTCTATACGCCCTTGGTGGAGGGTAGGTGTTTTGTGGTGGTGCATATATGTTCTGGGGAGCCGGTGCGCGCCATTGTGGGCGATTCGGAGGCTGAGTGTATGCCTGGGCTTGGTGTACGGAACAATGTGGTTCTCGAGGTGGATAGAAATTTTGTGGTGGGTTGTATGGGTAGTTTGACCTGTGAGGTCTGGGTTGGTTGTAGTGCGGCCTGCCAGCCCTGGACCAACTGCCTGCCTCGATCATGGCAACCTCTTCTTTCTTTCTTCTCAACGCACCTCCCGTGCCGTTTTGAATAGCCTGGGTTGTGGCCTTGAGTGCCGAATAGTTCAAGATCTTGTCAGACCTCAAACCCTCTTCTATCATGACCCCTATCTTGACCACCTCGTTGAAAGATTTTCCAACCGTTGTCACCAAGTGACCAAAGTAGGTTGGATCCAATGTCTGCAAAAAATAGTCCACCATCTCTCCCTCTCTCATGGGAGGATCGACTCTAGCTGCTTGTTCTCTCCAGCGGAACCCGAACTCACGAAAACTTTCCCCGGGTTTCTTCCCAGTTCTCAATAATGTGAGACGGTCAGGGACTATCTCGAGATTGTACTGGAAATGACCTGCAAAAGCCTGCGCCAGATCATCCCACGTATACCACCTGCTGGAATCCTACCTGGTATACCATTCTAGTGCAGATCCGCTCAGACTTTGGCCGAAATAAGCTATCAACAGCTCATCCTTGCCGCCTGCCCCTCTCATTTTGCTACAGAATCCCCGCAAATGTGCCATGGGATCACCGTGCCCTTCATACAAATCAAACTTAGGCATCTTGAACCCAGCCGGGAGTTGGACGTCTGGGAAAGGGCACAGATCTTTGTATGCTACGCTGACTTGATTGCCCAATCCGTGCAAGTTCCTGAAGGACTGCTCCAGGCTTTTGAACTTTCTCAACACTTCATCCTGTTCAGGAGCCTTAACTGGCTTCTCAACCTCTGCCGGCACTTCTAAATGTGGATTGTAAGCTTGAGGCTCGGGTGCATGGAATGTAGGCTCAGGGGGATAGTATTGTGCATCGTGAGCCTGAAACAATGGCTCACTGGTCGTTCTCTGCAAAGGGGCTGATGTTGGTCCCACAAAAATGGGAATATTGGGTGCTGGGAGAGGTTGATGGGGTGGTGGAGCTTGGGAATCATGAGGGCTTCTTTCTTGGTGATAAAGGGGATTTGGGCGGCTCGTGGAAGGGCCAGAGTGAGGGTATTCCGGCATGTGTCCCAGTGTTTCAGGGCTCTTTTGTGTTTTGGCTAGGGCTAGCTGCATTGCATTCATCTCTAGTCCCATCCTTTCAATCTTTTCAATTGCTTCTTTTAGCAACTGACTCATTGTCCTTTCTTCCTCATTACTATTCTCTGAAGTAGTCATGCTTGTTGCTACCGGTCCTTTGGATCTGGTTTGGTATGAGTGTGTTGCCAGAATTCTTTAACAACTAACTGTCTGGTATCAGACAACAACAAGCTTTGTTAGCGTTAGAGCTTAACAGATTTGATCATAACACATAAAGGATGCAATGCACCTAGGCAGTTAACCGTTTCTACATGCTTTGCTTCAAACAACATGCGTCATCCCGGTTTGCTCATTCGTCCCTTTAAAGTATTTTGGGCAACCCTGCGTTTTATTTTATTGTATTCTCTTTTCTTTCTTTATTATAAGTGATCGAATCTTATGGGAATTACCTACGTATCACGTCCCCGCGTGAATCAGACCAGGCGTAGTTCTGCCTCGAAGTAAAGACACATAGAAATTCTTCTGGAGTCGCTTAATTTCATTATCAAAATTTGCTATTACACATTGCTTCAAACAAAATGGCAACAGTACAGACTCCACGGTTTTAAACTTGGTTTGAGGAAAGAAAACAACATATGGGAAAACAACAAACAAAACGACCAGGACTCGATTAACAACTAATTTTCCAATTTAGGGACCCACGAGGCATCTTTCGGCCCTTTCGCGACCCTAGGTGTAAGGTCTCTTTGCAAGCTCTTCAACTCGTTTATAATCCGGTGGACGCAGCCCATGATAGAAGCAATGAGGGTTTCCCGAGGTGTTCGCTCGCATGCCAAGCATTTTAGGTAGATGTAATGCCCGATTTCGTCAATTCTTGCTCGAATGTTGTTCCTTTCTGCGAACAGTTGCCTTATCTGTCGGCTCTTTAGTCCTAGCGCTTGTGCACTGGTGGCGAGCTAATCCTAGAACATATCCATTTGCCTTTCCATCCTTGTCATTGCATTGTAATAGCGTCTCCTGTCGGCTTGGGCATCTTGTGTTTGCTTGAAGATCCGCTCTTGCAGAGCGGAATTTGTTTCCTTTGCTGCTTTGACGCTCAGTTCACAATCCCTCATGACTTGCTGTAGGCGCTTCCTCCGGGCCTTTGTACCTTCTGCCCATTTGACCCTCATCCTTGCTATGCAAGCCTCTGATTGGCCTAATTCTTCTTGGCTCTGGATGACCTGATTTCTCAAACTGGCTATCAATCTTTCATCGGAGCAACGCTTCTATCGGTCGATGTTATTCTTACTGGCTTGGCGAAGGCGGGCCTTCAGGGTTTGGTTCTCTTGGGCTAGCTTGTCTTTTTCAACCTGCTCTTGGGCGACTTGCACGTTGTTTTCGAATACAATCCTTTCAACTTGTCGCTTCAGCTTCCTGATTTCAACCAGGTAACCTTCCTCTTTTGCGAGCCAGTCCCATTGTTCTTGCGATGACTCAACAAAATCTTGGAGGTGAGGCCGTTTGGTTGGCCGTTTCACAATGTTCTTCTTGTTATGCCAAGTGAGATAGGCCGGCGAGACTTCACCCCTAGACACATCACTTACCCGGGTATTTGCCGTCAAGTACTGGCATTCACTCCATATGCAACGAACTGTCTTTTCAGGAAATGGGCCGTCACTGCTGACCTCGACTGCATAAGTGCTGAGATCTTCGTCCGGGTGTAGTACTTGACATCTTCCCAACTGTCTCATTACCCTGTAAGGGGCATAAGGTTGAATACCTCTGAGTCCCATCAAGAGGAAGTGAGGACCAGTGGCGGGCATGTATATGATTTCTTCCACAGAAAGCCAACCCAAAGTCCAGTTTATTTGGTCTGCGGTGATGACCCGGAGATAGGATATCCATTCTTCAAACCCTCCCGGTGATCGGAAACCTGAAACCCTTAGGTTATAACCCTCGATGCAGCCCCCATTTGTAGACATGTAGCGCATATACTGAGGATGGTGACACAAGTGTTCGATCATCCACATCTTGTAACAACAAGTTGCACCCCTCGAAGAAGTCTGCTCCGGCCTTACAAGCCGTGAGGGCTCGGTATATTTCTGACATTATCATAGGAGCAAGGATGCTTTTATCGTTGGTAATCAGGATTTTGACGATTCCAGCCACTTTCAGGTCGATATTTCTATCTTTTTGGGGAAACACCACAAGGCCCAAAAATGCCACCATAAAAGCGAACCGCCTATGCTCATTCCATTTTACCAGATTTCCCCTGCTGCAAATACCACTTTCTGGATCATTAAATCCTCCTTTGCTCCCGTACCTCTGGTATATGAATTGTAGGGTGGAAAAACCTCTATCCAGTTCAGCGTATGGGACTCCTTTGCTTATCTTCAACAGATCCATGAATTTGTGTGAATTCACAGCTCTTGGAGCGATCAGGTATTTGTGTCTCAAACCTTCAGTGACGTCCATGTAACCCGCCATTTCTTCTAAGGTTGGGGTGAGTTCAAAATCTGAGAAACAGAACACGTTGTGGGCCGGATCCCAAAATGTAACCAAAGCCTTTATGATGTCGCACCGAGGCCTGACGTTCAACAAATCAACCAAACCTCCCAGGTGCAGTTTGACCTTGTTTTGCTCTGACTTTTCCAAATCCTCCCACCATAATCGCACTTCCAGAGGGATTTTGCTTCTAACTGTTACCAGCAAACTTGGACTTATGCTCATTCTGCATATTTATTGGGGTGATTAAGCAAAGATCCAGACTCATTGGACTCAAATACCAAATTGACACACCTTTTTTCTAAAAAAACGAAATTTGGTTGTTTCCGAAAAAGTATGATGTCACCTTAAAAACTTTCGTTCTTTGGATTGTACCTATATTTTGAAAAACAAGTTGAGCCCGATGGGGGTTGCCTACGTATCTTGCACCCTGCGAGAATCAAACTGACGTAGTTCAGGCATAAATCGAATTTTGGGGACACACTATTTTTCTCTTAGAAATGAATCAAAGACTCTTACTTTTTTTTTAAAACAAATTAATAAGACACACATTTTCTTTTTTCTTTTTTTTCAAAATTCTGGCAGAGCTTTAACCATTTTTTGACTTTTCAAGAATAAATAATTAACCCCTTAACCGTTATTCCTCTTCCTTTTTTCAAACATTCCCGATATTAAGAAACCAGTCAGCATGCCAGCCTTGAAACAAGTAAATGCATAAAGCAAACAGGATGTAGCAGGATGGTCTTTATTCTCAGGTTGCTTGTCCTAGACGGACCCAGCCCCTGTGCTGAGTCCCCTAAGTCAAATGCACATGATGCAAATAAGCGTTCCTACTAGGGATCCGGCATGAAGTTATGTTATGCTAAGCTGTAAAACCTAGGTGTTTGTTCTAGACCTGGCTTACCCGAGCGGACAACTCGAGCCAAGGATGGGAGCTGTGTACCGGTAACCAAAAGGCCATCCGATTTTGCAACTCCTCCGAATCCTCGTTCTATTTTGGCATATGACACTAACAGAAAGAAGCCACGACCAGCGTGCGCTCCTCAAGAGAGAAGAGAAGGGTTTCGGCACAGTTTATATGTACAGTTCAAATAATATCAAAGCAATTAAAGCAGCATTTAGCACCTTCGGCTCAAACATGTAAAAAAAAATCAGATAATAAATAAAGGAAAATAATAACAATTATTTTAAGCTCGAATTCTTAACCCTGAGCCAGTGGTTCTGGGCCCCTATCCCCAACAGAGTCGCCAGAGCTGTCACACCTCCTTTTTCCGCACCCGCGGGGGCGCAAGGGAGTTTTTTCCAATTAAAGGACAATCGAAACGAGATTTGTTTATTTATTTCAGAGTCGCCACTTGGGAGATTTAGTGTGTCCCAAGTCACCAATTTTAATCCCGAATCGAGGAAAATAATGACTCTATATTAAAGTCTGCGTACCAGAAATCCGGATAAGGAATTCTGTTAACCCGGGAGAAGGTGTTAGGCATTCCCGAGTTCCGTGGTTCTAGCACGGTCGCTCAACTGTTATATTCGGCTTGATTATCTGATTTTGTACAAGTGTGAACTTATATGCAAAATTTAACTTTTAACCGCTTTTATCATTTACTGTGTTTATCAAGAATTGCAACGTTGTGAAAATGTATCTCGAACCGCGTTACAATCAATGTACCCGTGGTCGTCGACACACTTTGACTCCGTTGAGATTTGGATTTGGGTCACATCAATGTGCACCCGAGTTTAAGGAAATTAAATTATTAAAGGCGCGCCTAAAGCGACTAGCGTATTTATTTTGGGTAGGACCGTGGAATTTTACTAAACGGTCCATCCTGAAATCTAAACAATTTTTAAAGCAAATATTTACTGAGGGCCCCGCAATTTGTATTTTATTTGGTGAGGCTCATCTCATTCTTATTTTAAAATAAATTTGCAACGTCATGGACACGCACCTCGAACCACGCCACAATCAATGTACCCGTGATTAGAAACACATTTCGACTCCGTTGAGAATTGGATTTGGGTCACATAAATGTGCACCCAGGTTTAAGAAGGTAAGATTTATTAAGGCGCGTCCTAAAGAGTCTAACGTATTGTTATTTTAGTTGCTAAACGACCCGTCCTGGAAACTAAATGCTTCGATAATATACATTTAACGAGGGCCCCGCATCTTGTGCGTTTTTGTCTGCCGAGGCTCATCTCGGCTTTATTTTAAAAGGATATCCTACAGCTACTACGTTTCTTGTCGCATTTGTCTCTACTAGTTGAGAATAAAAATGACCCTATTCAATTACATGCTTGCAGGTTATTATAACGGAATTCCGAGTGCCTTTGCAGAATAAGAAAACATGGCCATGCCCATGGGCAGCTAATCGAGCATCGTGGGCCCAAACCCAGCCCACACAGTATCGGCTGGACCTGGGCCAATGCCTTTCTGATGAAAGGCTGCTGGGTTCGTTTGATTCGGGCTCGACCTTCGTGAGGTTGAGAAGTGCAGACTTGCGCCGTTTATTTTGAGGCAATGGTTTGCCAATTGTAAGGAGACAGTTCATCAAAAGGACATGAAATTAACTAACATGGATAGTTCTATGTATTCAAGGACATGCTAACCATATAAAACCTAAGATACAACCTACTGCATTGGAGACCCTTTTATCTATCAACCTACATATACAAACTAGCATTCAATCACCACATATTGACATCTACTGGGCACACAGGCTACCTTCAGTATCTAAACAAGAATGCAAACTATTACACATTGCATGAATATTTATGTAACAATTTATGTATAAAAGACATTCTTCAGGACTTTCATTTGTATTCATGCTCAAATTTCCCAATTACATTTTTGACAGTGCATTGGTTGTGTACCTGGTATAGAGGACAAAGAAGAAAGGAATGATCAGCTGGGCAGTATGCAGTAAACACAGCAACATCAGATACACAGCAACAATACAGCAACAAATCAACAATCCAAGTGTTTTCCACAGCCCACGACAACCAACAATATTTCCCAGAACAAAGAAAACCAGCAAATAGTCGAGCACCAAATGAGCAATCCCAGGAAAGAGTGATGAAACGACAGCAATAACAGAGTGTTCAATGCAGCAACACCACCAGTTCAACAAACACAAACAGCTCAGTCAATGCAAACAACAGAACTTGGCCAAGACAGCTTGACCAATATGCACTCTTATACAACTTTCAAGCAGTGTTTGGTTACAATGTTTATTGGAAACTACCTTATGTTTTTCAGTTTTCTTTAAACTCACTAGACCTTTCTTCAGACTAAAAGTTCCAGCCCCCTCTTAAGTTCTCAAATGGCCTATTTATAAGCCAAAATGACCCAGTGTAGCTAAGCTGCCTCCCTCCTATTTGCAGACTGCCCATACTCTTTTAAGCCCATGCCTAAGCATCTTTTGGTGCCAGCCCTCTGTTCCCCACGCCTGGATTTTCTTTAATCCAGGATTATGGGCTTATTTTAGTATTCATTTTAAACCCATACTCTTGTGTCTTGTTCCCCATTGGTATTAGTTTAATCTTAATTAGTATCCTACTTGTCAACTTGTTTAAACTAAACCCTTTCTGTTCTTTTCGAACCCCAGACTACCCCTGTTAAACCCTGCTTATTACTGCCCTGCCCCTTGCAGCATCAGGGCATTCTGAACTCATGAAAGTTCAAATTCAAGACTACCCTGGACTGAACCTTTTCAGTCATTTTTGTAATGCAAGCAACTCATTTCAGACAATGCTGGGCATTCAGTCAGTGACAAGGTTCACTTAGTCATGTGACATTATTAGCTCATTCGATCCATTAGTTATAGAAAACTAATCGACGACGTTTATCGAGTCGACTATACTAATTATAACAGGTAATAATCAGTCGCTTAAATAAACAAACACATACGGGGACCTACAAACATCAAACAACTTTTGTTCAATTATTGGGAACCTATATGAACTATTTATGCGTCGACTAATCTAGTCAAACATGTATATCACAGAACACGTTCAAAACATACACAGAAGCCAATCAACCAAATAAAAGGTCTTTACAAGGACGGAAGAAATCAGAAAAATAACAAAAGAACAAACAAACACAACGAAACATGCTGACAACTTAATTAGAACTTAAACAAAAGGAAAGGAAAACTTACCGAAAAATGTTTAAATCAAACAGACCCAAATCTGACTCAACTCTGCCCATTTGAGGCCGAACAAATTTTAACCAGGGTGTTCTCACATGAGAACACCTTGGTTAAGATCCATTAAACCTCAAACCCCTTTCAAGACCGGCCGGATTCCCCAGGTGCATGTGTTCTAAGGTCTGGATTTTCATATCTAGTTTTTTAGGAGTTGTGGGTAGATTCAGACCAAACCAAGTCTGGTTTGGTCACGAGGAGGGTCCGGGGAGTGTCTGGTATGAAGACGGGGTGGTTTGGTATAGGTCCGGGTTCGACTTGAATCTTCAATTGAAGATTCGAGACGAAGGAAGGTGATTCGAGACTAGGGGGTAACAGATCCATGTTCAGGAGAGTGAGGGGGTCTTAGGGTGTTCAGGAGGTGGTCACCGGCGTTCATGCCGCCGGCTTTAATGGCGAGGGAGACTAGGGCGGCTGCTAGGGTTTGGGGGGGTTTCAGTGCTTTGGTGAAGACTGTGAGTGGAGGGGGGTTCGGATAGGGGGCGTGGGGTATGATAGGAGGCTTATATACGGGGAGGCTGATTCAATCCTGGCCGTTGGATTGATTAAAATTGATGGCCAGGATTGGGGAAGCTTGACCATACGGTGTCGTTTGGTTAAGTAAGGGGTCGGTCAAAAATGGGAATGGGTCGGGTCATGAGGGCCAATAAAGGCCACCGGATCAATGGAAATGAACGGCTCAGATTAACCGTCCCTGAAACGACGTCGTTTCAGGAGGTGCCTGGGCAGGCCTGGTCTGGACCGGACTTGTGCTGGTTTGGGCCCATTTCTTGTTTTATTTCCTGGGCCTAACCCGATTTTCAATCACTCTTTTTTGTTTTCTATTTTATTTTTCTTTTAAAACAAAATGAAATAACAATAATAAAACAATGAAATTAAAACCAACAACAGTGTAACATTTTAACACAATTATCACAAAAATATTTAAGTAAGTTAACTAAAAACCTAGAACGAACGATGCACATATATTTTTTTGAATTTTCTTTTACTGATCGAATTATGGTTTAATCACCCTGACATACATATTCTGTATTTTGTTTGTTAATGATAAAATGCAAAATGGACAGATCCACAAATGACTAACAACACATGTCACGAAAAACTCGAACAATTGTACAGCGAAATCATTTGTCACCATTTTTATTTTCTTTTGGAGCGATTGCTTGTAAAGCAAAGAGCATTCAATAAATCTTCTCTTCCTCTATCTACCCCAGCCTCGGTTCGGTCGGTCATGGGGCTTCCCTCTGCCAAGAATTGAGAGAAGATATTTCGCTTTTACTCAGTACACAGATTCGGATTAGTCAAAATAGAACTAGACAGATCAAGGTGCGGAAGGCAAGCAGCAAATCCAATCCTTTTAAAAGAGAACCTGAATCCCCTCTTTCTGCCCTACTTCATGCCAATCACTCTCCTTCCTTCCCCAAGAGCCAACCATGGCATGGCATTCGATATATCAAAAATTTCATTGCCTTCCTCTAGAGCATCAGATTCAATAGCAAGGGTTATTAAACTAAGGCCGGATTTTGTAGCAGAGGAGAGCAGGAAAGAGACAACAACGGTTATTCTAATTGAATGTCAACCTGCCTATTCTGATTCACTTTACCCAATAAAGGGCTATGCGAAATAGGGATTGCAACACTACTACCAAGCCTTTCGATATATATTTCACAAGTTCTAGCCTCAACGGCTTAGACGCAACTTGGATAATCTTAAATACATGTAGAGTAAGAGGTTACTTACCTTTAAACAGAAAGAAAAACTCCAATTTGACCTTAAATTCCACAAAATATCTCTCCAATGCTGCCACAAGAACAAGGAAGTGAAACTAGCAATCAATTAGGGTTTTTTCGGCACTAGAATCACTTTAGAACACATGAAATAACCTAGGGTTGATATTAAAAACTTGAGGGAGTATTTACAGAATATAACAACCTCCGACACGAGCTGGAACAACAGAAAAATGAGCAACAACAAGAAGAACAAGAAACTTACTAGAGTCGAATTCCCGACACTTGATTTGTGTTGTTTGCCATTTGTTTGGGTTTTGGATCATGAGAAAAACATGAGAGAATGTTTTTAGATTTTTAAGGTTTGAATACACTGAAAAATAATGACTTAAAATGGGGTTGAGGCATATTATATCTGTCTATATGTTTTAAACCGCCTATGTGGGCCCTATAGAGAGTTGCTTGGCGCAGTCTCGTGAAAATACAAATATATCTCTACTCCGATATCGTATTGGAAACTATACTCATAGATCTTCAATTTGGTGGGTAGATCACCCCATAATTCCAAGTAAATTAGTAGAAAAGCTTAGTAACATTTGACCTAAAGTTTAAGTAAAATTATGAACGTAAGTTGCGACAACTTTTGTCGACTTTTGTTTTATAACTCGTTTGACTTCAAGACTTATGATAAGGATATTATATGATTAAATACCTTAAAATACAACCTCTTGAGTATATTAAGGACCTCTAAATTTACCCGAAAATACGGGTTAGAACATCCTTGATTCGTTTAACTTTTAATACTTGTTAACCATCCTTATACACCCTTGTATTATTTAAGACCAATAGGATTAATTTCTTATCATCTTAAAGATAAACTCTTCTTGGATTTATGTCGACTAACTTATGTCATAAACTAACATACGTGAATATTAGTTGTAACACCCTCCCCCTTGGGAACATTCGTCCTCGAATGTAAGCGTTTATGTGGAGTCTAAATCATCGTGAATTCCAACGGAAATGTCCGGCTGAGTTTCCCTTATAAAATGGACACTAGCCAAACTTGCAAGCAGTTAACCCAACGTATGGCCTCACAAGGCTATAGAAAGCATTATGGATATATACATTATCTGTATATCATCATTTTGTATTAAGGAAGAGTATTCCTAAGCTATTACTTACCTCATAGAGCCGTTTCAACTTCTAATGCGTCCTGCGTTCCCCTGGCATCCTCGTTATCTTCATTCTGGAATATGTAAGGGTATTTAGACTTCATCTCCTCTTCTGATTCCCATGTCATTTCTTCCATATTCTTGTTCCTCCACAATACTTTGACGGAAGCTACATCTTTTGTCCTCAGCTTCCAGACTTGTCAATCTAATATAGCCACTGGCACTTCTTCATATGATAGATCCTCTATAACTTGTACATATTTGATAGGGATGACTCGAGAAGGGTCTCCCATACATTTCCTCAACATAGATACATGGAATATCAGGTGGACAAATTCCAGTTCAGATGGAAATTCTAACTCATAAACAACCTGTCCAATTCGTCGAAGAATTTTATACGATACCGTGGACTCAGTTTACCCCTATTCCCAAAATGCATAACACTTTTTATCGGTGAGATCATTAGGAAAACACAATCACCAACCTCAAACTCCAGATCACGACGTCGGACATCGGAATAAGACTTTTGCCTGCTTTGTACCGTCCTCAGTCACTTTTGTATCACTTTCACCTTCTCAATGGCTTGCTGAATCAAATTTGGCCCATATTTATGTTTCACCGACTTCGAACCATCCAACTAGTGATTTACATCTCCTCATGTATAGCGCCTCGTACGGGGCCATTTTAATACTGGAATGTTAGCTATTATTGTAGCTGAATTCTATAAGTGGAAGATTGGCATCCCAATTCCCTTTGAAATCTAGAACCTATGTTCGTAGCATATCTTCAAGTGACTGAATGGTACGTTCAGCCTGTCCATCAATCTGCGGATGAAATGGAGTGTTGAGATTCACTTGTGTGCCTAAACCCTTCTGAAAAGACCTCAAAAAGTTAGTCGTAAATTGAGCTCCTCAGTCTGATATAATTGATACCGGCATACCATGAAGCCTAACAATTTCCTTGATACACAACTTCGCATAATCTTCAGCCGTGTTAGTTGTCTTAATTGGCAGAAAATAGGCACATTTTGTAAGTTGATCAACTATCACCCAGATGGAGTCAAACTTATGATAAGAGCGAGGTATCAAATAAAGAAGTCCATATTAATCACCTCCCATTTCCAGGTCGGAATCTCTATATTCTTAATTAATCTACCGGGTTTCTGATGCCCGATCTTTACTTGTTGACAATTAGGACACTGGGCTACAAATTCTGCAATAGACTTCTTCATGTTATCCCACAAATACTGCTCTTTAATGTCATGATACATCTTTGTCGAACCGGTATGGATGGAATATCGGGATTAATGAATCTCAATCATAATCTTCTCTCACAACCCTGCCATATTAGGCACATATAATCAGCTCTGGAATCTCAGTGCCCCATCTCCTTCAATCTCAAACGCCGTAATTTTACATTGTTGAATGATTTCTCTCAATCGTACTAAGGTAGGATCTTCATACTGCCATGCTTTTACCTCGGTTACCAAAGATGATTTTGTTGTATTCTGTATAATAACACCTCCGTCATCAGAGTCTAACAATCTAATTCTCATATTGGCTAGCTGATGAAGCTCTTTAGTCAAACCCTATCTACCTGCCTCAGTATGTACTAAGCTTCCCATTAACTTACGACTGAGAGCGTATGCCATAACATTGGCTTTACCAGGATGGTACAATATCTCAACATCATAATCTTTTAGTAATTCAAGCCACCTACGCTGCCTCTAATTCAACTCCTTCTTCTTGAAGATGTATTGTAAACTCTTGTGATCTGTGTAGATGTCAACATGGACGTTGTATAAGTAGTGCCGCCATATCTTCAAAGCATATATTACTGTAGCCAATTCCAAATCATGGGTAGGGTAATTCTTTTTATGCTTCTTCAATTGTCTTGATGCATAAGCAACCAGCTTCCCACGTTGCATCAATACACACCCCAAACCTATACCTGAGGCATCACAATATACCACATAACCTTCTGTACCTTCTTGGAGAGTGAGCACTGGCGCGGATGCCAATCGATTCTTTAGCTTTTGAAAACATAGTTCACAAGTGTCATACCACTAGAACTTAGTATCTTTCTATGTTAACTTAGTCAATGGTGCTGATACAGTGGAAAAACCTTCTACAAACCGCCTATAATATCCTGCTAGCCTTAGGAACCTGTGGACTTCTAATGGTATTGTAGGTCTCGGCCAATTCTTCAATGCATCGATCTTCTGGGTGTCGACACTAATACCCTCATCAGATATCACATGGACAAGGAATGCTACTGAGTTCAGCCAGAATTTACATTTGGAGAGCTTAACATATAACTTACAATCCTGAAGCGTCTATAATACTATCCGCAAGTGGCCCACATGTTCCACCTCGAACGAGAATACACTAGAATGTCATCAATGAATATGATCACAAACATATCAAGATAGGGCCTGAATACACTATTCATGAGATCCATACAAGTTGCTGGGGCATTTGTTAGCCCGAACGACATCACCAAGAACTCAAAGTGCCCATATCTTGTCCGGAAGGCTGTCTTTGGAATATCCTTCTCCTTAACCCTCACCTGATGATACCCTAAATGTAGTCAATCTTGGAGAAATACTTGGCGCCCCGGAGTTGGTTAAACAGGTCGTCAATCCTTGGAAGTGGATACTAGTTCTTTATAGTAAACTTATTCAACTGTCAATAATCGATACACATCCTTAACGACCCGCCTTTCTTTCGCACAAACAAGACTGGTTCACCCCAAGGCGAAGTGCTAGGACTAATGAAGCCCTTATCTAGCAAGTCCTTCAACTTGCGCCTTCAACTCTCGCAACTCTACCAGGGCCATCCTGTATGGAGGGATAGAGATAGGTTGAGTGTCAGGCAACACATCAATGCTAAAATCAATCTCCCTTTCAGGAGAAAGGCTTGAGAGTTCATCTGGGGAAACATCTGGAAATTCATTGACCACGAGGATTGATCGTAGAGTAGGCGGCTTCGCCTCTGCATCCTTAACGCGAACAATATGATAAATGTAACTTTTTTGAGATCATCTTCCTTGCCTTAAGATAGGAAATAAACCTGCCTTTTGGCGTAGCAATGTTCCCCTTCCATTCAATGACGGGTTCACCAGAAAACTGAAACCTAATGATCTTCGTACGACATTCAACATTTGCATAGCATGAGGCTAACCAGTCCATTCCTATTATCACATCGAAATCAACCATTTCTAACTAAAATAAATTTGCCGAGGTTTGACGACTACAAATTATCACGGTGCAACCTCTATATACCTTTCTAGCAATCACATAATCTCCTATCAAAGTAGATACCACAAGTGTTTTACTTATCAATTGAGGTTCAACGTTAAACTTACTAGCCACAAAGGGTGTAACATATCATAATGTAGATCCAGGATCAATTAGCGCATATACATCATAAGAAAATACAGACAATATACATGTAATAACATCCGAAGACGACTCGAGATCCTGTCGATCTACTAGATCATAGGTTTGATTTTGAGCAGCACTCGAACTCGGCACTGCACCTCTACCTCTACCACAACCTGTCGACTGCTGAAAACCCCGTGTTAGAGGTCGAACTAATAAGGAAGAACCAGACACAAATCCAGTCAGCTAAGCCATACCACCACCTCCTCTGTTAGGACAATCCCGCATCATATAGCCAGGCTGCCCGCAAGAATAACACGTATCAGAACCTCGACGGTACAGTCCAAAGTGGGCCATACCTCACTGATCACAATGGGGTGTTGGGGGTCTCATCTGACTAATATCCCTATGATATTAAGAGCCTGATGCTCGCGAACTCTGACCTAGACCAGAATAGGTAAATCAATTATATCGAGGCCTCTGAAACTGTGGAAGAGCACTAGCTATAGGTGGCACCGAAATCCTTGAAGGACTGGGGCCTGATACTGCCTCTGAAGTCATCAAAATACCCTGCAAATCTCTCCCTCTTATGCTAGCCCCTATCATGCTCCCTATCTGCCCTTTGCTGGCGCTTATGATCCTCTAGGGTTTGGGCATAATCCTGAATACGGGAAATATCCATGCCCTCCACCAAGGAGGCTATCGTGCACTCATTTATTATATATGGTTCCAACCCATTCACGAACAGATGCACCCTATCGCTCATCGCTACCACCATATGGGGAGCATACTTTGCTAAAGAATTAAACTGCATACTATATTCTCACACACTCATATTACATTGTATAAGGTTCAAGAACTTATCATCTTTAGCTCGTTGTATCTCAACTGGCAAGTAGTGACGAAGAAAGGCCTTAGAAAATTCCTTATACACAGCTGGAGGAGCGTTCGGACCCCTGGATCTCTCCCAACTATCATACTAGAAAATCGCTAAATCCCATAGCCGATAAGAAGACAATTCTACTGCTTTCATATCACTAGCATGCATAACCTGCAATATACGATAAACCTGGTCAATAAAAGTCTGCGGGTTCTCATTGGGGTCTGATTTGGTAAACACTAGAGGGTCTAGATTATTAAAATCACGAACTCTTGCACTAACTGGTTTATTAGCAGCACTAATATTCTACCACTGAGACTGAGCAGCTACCAAACTAGTTAACAACTACACCGCACTCCGTATATCCTGGTCTGTAGTGCCAGACGGAGGAACTGGTGGTACTGGGTGCCTCCTAATATCCTCTGGAGTAGACAGAGTATATGAGATATGAGATGACATCTCACTCTAAGCCTTATTTTGGCCTGCTCTGGCTTGGGGCACCTGACTGGTACCCTCTCCCGCAGTTATATCAAGTCGTCTACTAATAGCTTGCTTCCTAGTTGAAGGCATCGCTGAAAGAAAACAAGGTGAATATTAGAGAGGAACACTTAAGACTCAACTCTACACATGATCTAGATTCAGGAAGAAGTTAACAACCCTAGATGTCATATAACCTCCTGATTATAAATGTGGTGCGCTACACATCCATAATCAAGACACTACTAGACACGGCTCATAGACAACCCCTAGGACATACTTGCTCTGATACCAAGTTTGTCACGACCCAAACTAGAGGGTCATGACTAGAACCCAGACCATACTTGCCGAGCATCAACGTACATTTTATCTAACCTTCCTTATTATTTTTAAGGCCCGACGAGATCAATATAAATGGTAGACATGGAAAACGAATGACAAACAATGAAAGATAATGGCATGAACATACATAACATGGAATGATCAGACAATCAAGAAACTATATATAAGGTACGGGCTACCATGCTGCTATGAAAGACTATACAACCAAAATTAGCCGACAAGGCATACCAAACTATACACGAGTCGACACCTGTCTATGAGCCTCTAAAGGAGCATAAGTGTTGCAACATTGCCGGAATAGGACCCCGACATACCCGTAATATATATAACAAAAATGCATACCAAGACCACGGCAAGTCCGGAGAAGGGATCTTGCCAATAACCACTGAACTAGGCAGCCTACTGTGGTAGGGGAGCTACACCTACCCGTCTATCAGGACCTACAACACGACATGCAACATCCACAAATAAAAAGGACGTTAGTATGAATAAAGTACTGAGTATGTAAGGTAGGAAAGCATAAGTACGAACAGTAATGTAAACAGGGATAGATAATATACAACCTGTAACATCTGGATACCTCTGAGGGCTACTGACATAAAATACATACATACATACATATATATATATATATATATATATATATATATATATATATATATATATATATATATACATAAACTTTTAAAACAAATGCCTTTGTGGGCATCATTATCATCATATCTTACCCGGCCATAATAGGCTCGGTAAAAACATATCGACCATCATAAAGCTCGGTAAAAGCGTACTCGGCCACATAGAGCTCAGTAAAACCCAATTGATTAGTGGTTGCACAATAGGTGTTGTACCCGACCGTCTATAGCGCGACTTGGTAGAGTAAAATAGATACATATATATAATGCATGCATGACTCATTGGAATAATATTTTGAACCTTTCAGAGTGACGTATGGTCAGTATCCTATGTACACGTTATTAGGACTAACTCTTCATCATGAATCTTATAAGAATCAGGAAGTACCAACAACATTGATAACATAAGAATAAGAGAAGCAACATCAAGATCAATCGCTCCATAAGAAGGGAAACAATGTAAGTACTGCTAGCTTCTAAGGGTAGAGTATCTTTGGAAGCTCGTTCATTACATTATGTACAATCGGAGTCGGGTAAAGGAAGAAAAGGGATAGCCTCACATACCTTGTATATACTGCCCAACCTCAAGTTATGCAAATTTCACGGCTCCTTAGTCTACAATAAGAGAAATGACTCATTTAGGCGTCGTAACTATTATGTATCGACCACAACCTATTTTACGAGAAAACGAATAGCACCTCCCCTATTTATGTGAATTCCCATAAGTCAAAACAATCACTAAACAACCCAAACAACATCTATAATAATCATATTGAGCATCCCAAAATAGTCCACCAGACAACAACACTACTACCAAGCCTTTCGATATATATTTCACAAGTTCTAGCTTCAACGGCTTAGCCACTGTCGCACCCTCTTTTTTCCCTTCCCGGAGAGAGAAGTACGGGTCTTGACATTCATGGGGGTAATAACTCCTTTCCTTTTGGGAATTGAGTATTTGAAGAGTCGCCACCTAACAGATTATGGTGCGTTAGGGCACCTAGAGTGATTAACTCTTGGATTGGTTTACATTATCAGAGATTAGGGTAAGGGCTCAAAATGACCTCGAGGGGAAGGTGTTAGGAACCCCTCTTGGTCCACAACTGTGGGTCCCGACCGAACTTATATTTACAAATTAGTCCATTAACAAATAAATAGTTGAATCAAATAGGTTGCAAGTAAAGCACATTGTATAACTTCAAACGATAAGATAAAGATTTTGAACAAGTTGAATAAAACAAAGATTTAAACAAAGGAATTTTGGAAAAGGGGAGGAGTCCTAGGTTGGCTAGCCTATAGGATCACCGCACACAATGTCCAGTAAATACTTCTCAACGAGGGGCTATACGTGATATTAACACGTAGTCATCATATCCCATATCTACCCTTCCCACCCCTTAGTGGTCATTAAAGCGAGTGTTGATCAACAATCTCTATTGCGTGCTGTTACCCGTCCCTTTCTTAATGGTCCTGGAGGAATTTTAGGACCTCTACCTATAGGTAGTTCTAGACAGACCCATAAGGTTTTAAAGGTGAAAATACTAAGGTGACAAGCAAGAACATTTAGGACTTTGGCACATAAGATAAAAGGTAGCAATTAGAGGCTCAAGTTTACCTCCTCAAACAATACACATAATTAACACGACTCAAGCACAAATAAGGGTCTTTTGTTAAGCAGTATCCTAAGGCATGATGTCTAAGTGAATATCAAGACACAGAAGACAGGTAGTTTATTTCATAAACTCAGAAGTAATGACCCGATCAGTTGTCTACTGATTTTTTTAAAGCCCGTTAAAAAGATCAGAATGACATTAAGTAACAAAAACAGTTTCAGAGTTGCAAGATTTTGAAAATGCCCTATAGGCTTGCCTACGCGGAATGCTGATAACTAAATTTTATAATAAAACAAGGAAGATTTTAAATTAGACTCTTGAATCCCTATAGGCATGCTGTCTAATGATAGATTAAGGCAGTTTTTTGAATGAACCTGTTTCAGGGAAAATAAACCATTAATCAAACCAATTTCAAAGTGAACTAATCATTGTCACACCTCCTTTTTCCGCACCCAATAGGGTACAAGGGAGTTTTTTCCAATTAAAGGACAATCGAAACGGGATTTGTTTAATTATTTCAGAGTCGCCACTTAGGAGATTTAGGGTGTCCCAAGTCACCAATTTTAATCCCGAATCGAGGAAAAGAATGACTCCATATTACAGTCTGCGTACCAGAAATCTGGATAAGGAATTCTGTTAACCTGGGAGAAGGTGTTAGGCATTCCCGAGTTCCGTGGTTCTAGCACGGTCGCTCAACTGTTATATTCGGCTTGATTATCTGATTTTATACAAATGTGGACTTATGTGCCAATTTTATCTTTTAACCGCTTTTATCATTCACTATTATTTTTATAGGACTTGCAACGTCGTGAAAACATATCTCGAACCACGTTACATCAATGCACCCGTGGTTATTGACATATCCCGACTAGGTTGAGAATTGGATTTGGGTCACATAAATGTGCACCCGAATTAAGGAGAATAAATTATTAAGACGCGCTTATAGCAACTAACGTATTGTTATTTTGGGGAAGGCCGTAAAATTTGCTAAACGGCCTGTCCCGAATTCTAAGTATTTTAATATATATGCATTTAGAGGGCCCCGCAGCTTCTACATTTTTTGTTTGTCGAGGCTCGTCTCATTTTATTATTAAAAGGAATTTACAACATCATGGAAATGCATCTCGGGCCACGCCACAATCAATGGGCCCGTGACTAGAGACATATTTCGACTCCGTTGAGATTTGGATTTGGGTCACATAAATGTGCACCCGAGTTTAGGGAGATAACATTATTAAAGGCGCGCCTAAAGCAACTAGCGCATTATTATTTTGGGGTAGGGCCGTGAAATTTGCTAAACGGCCCATCCCAGAATCTAAGTATTTAATACATATATTTTGTGAGGGCCCCGCAATCTGTGCGTTTTCATTTGGCGAGGCTCGTCTCATTTTTATTATTATTATTTTTTTTTAAAAAGGGTAAACTTAAAGTTACTACATTTTTACTTTATCTATTTAAAGAGTTAATTCAAAGTTATTAAAATATATTGCAAGCCATGTTATACGTAACGCACTAGTGGTTTACGACAAGTTCTATTTAACTTTGTTCCAAATTGGAGCTGGGTCACATAAGATGCACCCCCGGTTCCTTTAATCTAATTACATACAAACAACAATATTGCCACAAATCACTAATTTGACGCTATTTATAAACTATCACTCTTTTTCTTCTTAATCTAATTTAATGAAGCACAAGCTAATAATCTCACAAGCTAATAATCTCACAAACTAACAACAAATGGCAAAGCAACTAACAATCAGTGCTAAACAGAAATATAAACATTAACAACAGAACATAACATTAACAATCAGTGATAAACTAACATGACAATATAAATTTAAAGATACGACAAATATATTACTACTACTCAGATTTACCTAGACAAAAACGTGCAAGCGAAGAACACCCCGAGCCAACAAAAAGTAGCATGAATACTCACGTTTAATAGCAACATCGAGCTTCAACATCTCGAACTCGTCAAAAATGGACAGCAACGAACTCGACGGAACTCATAACACGAACGACAACCCGTGGAAATAGTCATCAAAGCTCAAACGGAATAGCTCGCGCCAGAAACTCGGACGCGAACGGACTGAGGATGAATTGTGGATGCTACTGGTTTTTTTCGAGAGGTCCTTTGAACGCGAGGGGGCTGAACGGAAGTCACTGTTTGGCGGTGGCGTTTGGACGCAATGCAGCAGCAGCAGTAGCGCTGCTCGCTGGGCTGGGGTATGGCTGGAGGTTTGGACAGTAGGGTCGATGGGCTTGTTTGGTGGTGGTGTTGACGACGGGCAACGACGACGAGGGGGGGGAGGGCTGTTTGGTCGACAGGACTGGACGACGAGGGAGAAGCGGGGTTATGGTCAGTGACGGGAGTGGAGGTTTCACGATGGGAGGGTGATGGGGAAGGTGACGGACTGGTGGTTTTCGTGGTGGTTTTGGGTTAGGGTTGAGGGTGGTTTTCGGACATGGTGTTTAGGTGGTGGCGATTGAGGTGGTGTTTGGACAGTAGGGTCGAGGAGGCTGGTGGACTATTGATGAAGAAGAACGTGAAGCAGCAGCAGCAGCGACAACTGCTGCTCGACGGGGTCCGGCGGTTCAGGCGTTGATGGAGGTGGTGTTTATGGTGTCGGGGCAGTGGGGCTGGTATGCTGGTAGCGGTGTGAGGTTGTTGACGGAGTGAGTAGTGTGGTCGTTTGGTGGTGCTTGGACGTGTCAATGGAGGTAGTCGTTTGGAGGTGGTAGGGTTCCGCTAGGGTTTCTTCTTCTTCTTTTGAAGAAGAAGAAGATGAACAGTATCCCCCCTAAAAAATTTTCAGTCCCCCTTTTGTTTTTAAAATCTGTCCCTTTAAAATTTTTTCCAAAAGTCCTTTCTTGTAGCCTTTGCCAAGACAAATGAGCCCCACGCGTGGTGGGGTTCGAGACTTGTGTCCCCCACGCGTGGTGGGGTTCCCCGTGTGTCGTGTTCCGTCCGTGTTCCCCACGCGTGGTGGACTCGGATTATTATGGGCTAGGTCCGAAAATTAGGCCTAAAAACGGGTAGTTTGAACCCGAATATTATTCTTTTGCCCGGACCCGATTAAGAACACGACGTTGCTCAACTAATCCTATGTAAGTAAAATAGCTACCAAAATAAGACTAATATTTAAAACAAAGCTATATTATTATTATTATTATTTTAATATTTTTTCGAGATTAAAATAGCTACAAAACATTAGTAAAACTATTTTTGTAATTTTTGTTTTTTAATATAAAGATAAAATATAAGGTAATATTTTTGTATTTTTTCAAAAAATTAAAATGACTACAAAACATTAATAGAACTATATTTTTTGGTAATTTTCGAAATTATGTAAAGTACAAAATAAGGTACTATTTTTTGGTATTTTTCAAGTTTATGAGAAATATATAAACTAAAAATTTATATATATTTTTTGTAATTTTTCTTTTTGCAACGAAATAAAGTAAAATAGTTAAAATAGCTATATTAGATCCAATTTCACATATTCACGCTAAAAATGTGAAAATTCTCGGGGAGGGTCAAAAATCCGGTGCCTACAGCTGCCCTCTTTGACTGGAAACACGAAGAGTTTTCCGACAAAGAACGACTAGACATGTTTTTGACCCGACCATTACTTGGACGGACTACACTAAAATAAGGAAGGGAATGTGACCGAGCCCTGGTATCTGAGCTGCCTACATATCCTTGGTTATACAGGAATCATGCCACGTGTAGTTCAGATATGAGAGATGGTGGAGTGTACCGAGGTGAAGAGCCGATCGAGGTGCCGTTCCGTTGAGGTTCCGGTCTGCGGTCCTGTCATTACAACAAAAGATGAAAACTGAAAAAGACTAACTAAGCCTATCAGCTACTAGTTACAAGGATTCCTATCTTCAAGTCTTCTGAAACTTGGTCTTGAGTCTTGAATGGTGCTTCATACAGACTTTAGATTTGAACCTTGATACTTGCTAGTTGTAGGTGCTAGTTCTTGAGCAGACCACATTTGTTCTTCACTTCCGTATTTTTCTCTCCTTTTTTTTTCTTTTTTTTTTGACCAGCTTTTGTTGACCATCTCAGCATGTTGACTCGCATTCTTGAGGCGAGCTTCTACTATTTATAACTTGGTTGAATGCTGGGGATTTTTGTTGTAGCCTTCTGCTTCCCGGTGCTGGGGATTGTTTCCTGCTGGGGATTCCGGTTGTAACCTTCTACCTTCCGGTGGGGTTACTGATTTCCAAAATCTGCAGTATAAGACTAAAAAGTATTCCTCTTGTTATACAGGTGGGCGCCTGACATGAAATGTAAAGACTGAAAAGTATTCCTCTCGTTATACAGGTGGGCGCCTAGCATGAAATGTAAAGACCGAAAAGTATTCCTCTCGTTATACAGGTGGGCGCCTGGCATGAAATGTAAAGACTGAAATGTATGCCTCTGTTCTATGGGCGGGCTCCCAACTTCAACACTTGAAATGAAAAGACTGAAATGTATTCCTCTCGTTATACAGGTGGGCGCCTGGCTTTAAGAAAACTAAACATTGATAATCTTAAGAAAACTAAAAATGACTCCCTTTTTTTATTCAAATTCAAACGTTGTTGTTTTTTTTTCAGACTAAAAATGACTCTTCTTTTTTCAAATTATCCTAGGAGAAAATTCGTCAGACTAGGATTTTTTTTTTGGTATCTTAGGAGAAAGATTCATCAGACTAAGATTTTAATCCTAGGAGAAGGTTCGTCAGACTAGGTCTCTATCTTAGGAGAAAAATTCATCAGACTAAGATTTTGATCCTAGGAGAAGGTTCGTCAGACTAGTTTTTTTTTGGTATCTTAGGAGAAAGATTCGTCAGACTAAGATTTGGATCCTAGGAGAAGGTTCGTCAGACTAGGTCTCTATCTTAGGAGAAAAATTCATCGGACTAAGATTTTGATCCTAGGAGAAGGTTCATCAGACTAGGTCTTGTTTTTTTTGGTATCTTAGGAGAAAGATTCATCAGACTAAGATTTTGATCCTAGGAGAAGGTTCGTCAGACTAGGTCTCTATCTTAGGAGAAAAATTCATCAGACTAAGATTTTGATCCTAGGAGAAGGTTCATCAGACTAGGTCTTGTTTTTTTTTTGGTATCTTAGGAGAAAGATTCATCAGACTAAGATTTTGGTCCTAGGAGAAGGTTCATCAGACTAGGTCTCTATCTTAGGAGAAAAATTCATCAGACTAAGATTTTGATCCTAGGAGAAGGTTCGTCAGACTAGGTTTTTTTTTTTGGTATCTTAGGAGAAAGATTCGTCAGACTAAGATTTGGATCCTAGGAGAAGGTTCGTTAGACTAGGTCTCTATCTTAGGAGAAAAATTCGTCAGACTAAGATTTTGATCCTAGGAGAAGGTTCATCAGACTAGGTCTCTATTTTTTTGGTATCTTAGGAGAAAGATTTGTCAGACTAAGATTTGGATCCTAGGAGAAAGTTCGTCAGACTAGGTCTCTATCTTAGGAGAAAAATTCATCAGACTAAGATTTTGATCCTAGGAGAAGGTTCATCAGACTAGGTCTTGTTTTTTTTTGGTATCTTAGGAGAAAGATTCGTCAGACTAAGATTTGGATCCTAGGAGAAGGTTCGTCAGACTAGGTCTCTATCCTAGGAGAAAAATTCGTCAGACTAAGATTTTGATCCTAGGAGAAGGTTCATCAGACTAGGTCTCTATTTTTTTGGTATCTTAGGAGAAAGATTCGTCAGACTAAGATTTGGATCCTAGGAGAAGGTTCGTCAGACTAGGTCTCTATTTTTTTGGTATCTTAGGAGAAAGATTCGTCAGACTAAGATTTGGATCCTAGGAGAAGGTTCGTCAGACTAGGTCTCTATCTTAGGAGAAAAATTCGTCAGACTAAGATTTTGATCCTAGGAGAAGGTTCATCAGACTAGGTCTTGTTTTTTTGGTATCTTAGGAGAAAGATTCATCAGACTAAGATTTTGGTCCTAGGAGAAGGTTCGTCAGACTAGGTCTCTATCTTAGGAGAAAAATTCATCAGACTAAGATTTTGATCCTAGGAGAAGGTTCATCAGACGAAGTCTTTTTGTTAACAACTTAGGAGGAAATGCATCTCCTATGGGTGAAACTAAAACAAACTTAGGAGGAAATGCATCTCCTAGGGGTAAAACTAAACTTAGGAGGAAATTCATCTCATATGGGTGAAAACTAAACTTAGGAGGAAATGCATCTCCTATGGGTGAAAACTAAACTTAAGAGGAAATGCATCTCCTATGGGTGAAAACTAAACTTAGGAGGAAATGCATCTCCTATGGGTAAAACATAAACTTAGGAGGAAATGCGTCTCCTATGGGTAAAAGTGAACTTAGGAGGAAATACATCTCCTATGGGTCAAACTAAAACAAACTTAGGAGGAAATGCGTCTCCTATGGGTAAAACTTAAACTTAGGAGGAAATTCATCTCCTATGGGTGAAACTAAACAAACCTAGGAGGAAATGCGTCTCCTATGGGTAAAACTTAAACTTAGGAGGAATTGCATCTCCTATGAAAACTCTAATGATTTCAAACTAGGAAGTGCGTCTCCTATTAATGAAATCTTCGCTTAGGAAGTGCGTCTCCTATGCGTGAACCATTCCTTCTTCCTGAATTATTTACTTACATGTGTTGTCTTCCCTCGAAACTGCTGGGGATTATTGACGGGGATGACTTTCCTTTCCTCTTCTTTTTTTCATTATTATCTTTTTATTCTTATTCTTTTTTTATTATTTTTTTTTGTTTTGTTTTTGCATAGCTTCTTCCTTCGAAGACTACCTCCCTTGAGAGCCGTTTTGCCTTTCCCCGCAAGGAACCACTGAGGGTACCGACTTTCCAACCTTGTGTTGGACTCCTCGAAACTGCCAGAGATAGCACTGTTGGAAAATTATTTACTTACCTGTTGGGGATAAAATGTTATTAGCTGGGGATAACGCTGTCAAGGATAACACTGCCGGGGGATTTTGATTCCTTCAGAACTAGTGCTTCACTCTTCGGAAGGCTGTTAGGAATGATGTTGGCCTCTTGCTTTTTCTGAGCTCAAGTTTCATCCCTTTGCTGGGGAACAACTTCCTCTATTGAAACTTATTATGTTGGGGGCAACACTGGCTCTAAGACCACTTCCCTCGAGACTGGCGTTATCTTTTATTCTTCCCCGAATGGGTACCTGACTTCCAGAAAATTTTCTAAATGGAAGGAAAATTTTCTGCCCCAGTTTGATAATATCCCTGTGCATGTATTTCTGGCATCAATGCCATTTCCCTTACCTGTTTCAAATCAGACAAAATTTGTTAGTTTAAAACATGGTGGTTGGTTGTGATACTCCTGCTGGGATGGTTTTTCCCTTTTCTTTCCTTGCTCTGCGCTCCACAACTTGTTGGGGATGATATTATTTGCTGGGGATAATCCCTTTCTGCTGGGGATATCCCTCTTCTTTTGTGGCATAGCTCGGAAACTGGCATTTCCCCCACCTTTTAGTCTAGTATGGATTTCGCCAAATCATGCTCACTGCTTTCCTTGCTCTGTTCATGGGCCTTGGCCTTGAGGTTTATAACCTTTGATTTCGGCAAGGGTATCCCTCTGGACATTCGTCAATCCTTTGGTTAATTCCCTTTTGCTGGGGATATCTTTATTGATACTGGCCTCGCGCTTGTTCCTTACTGACTTAGACCATTTGGATATTCTAATTGGATCCGGTCTTGCATAATTAGAAAGCTGATGGCATATTTGAAGTCAATTCACACTTGTTCTGACCAGACAGACTCTATTGGGGATTTTTCTATGAAAGGAAAAGATAAAAGGGAATAGAATAAAAAGACAAAAGAAAAAGATGACTCTTTAACAAAAGAAACTATAAATAAAAACCTATCAAACGCAAATACCGACTCTAATGGTCATGACATGCACATGTGGCCTATCCTCTACCGTCAATCATCTTTCAAGATCTTCAATTGGCGATTTCCCATCTGATTCTCAATCTTATTCGACTTGTAGTGCCCGAAGGGTTTTCACTATCAAGTCTCTCTCATTTTTGGTTTTTCTCTCAGCTTTCATCGCCTTATTGTGCCTGTGAAGGTTTTCACCGATAAGACTCTCTCATTTGTATCACTTTCCAGCTGGGGATTCGGAGTGTTGCCGGTATAACTCTTTCTGCCGGGGATTAGAGTCCTTTCCGCTGTGGAATAGAATGTTATGCTCACCGGTGAGACTCTCATTTGTCTGACTTGGCATCTTTTAAAGACTGATCAGAGGGTCTTTCTTTGGACCGTAATGTGGGTTTTGGATAGGGCTAGAAAGAAAGGGTATTAAAGGCTAAAAAATACATCGATTTTGGGTTATTAATTACAACCTTCGGAAATAGATTTATTTACAACAAACGCAACATTTGCCCCAGTTTCTTGCTTGGGGATATTTTAATTGATTGATTTTTTTTTCATTTTTTCCAAAACTATGACCGAGCCGTGAGGCGCCTACGTATCCTCTTTGAGGAATCAGGTCAAACGTAGTTCCCAATTCCTCTTTTTTTCATTTGACTTTCATTTTTTTTTCTTTTTTTTTTTCATTTCTCTTTTCTTTTCTCTTTTTTTTCTTCATTTTTCTTTTGTCGTTTTGCTATTCTTTTTTTTCTTTTTATCTTCCATGTTCGTATCTTCTAGTCATTGCTACTGATTCCGAACGAGGGGTATGAAAGAAAATAAATAAGGCTCAAAAGGGGTAACGAAGGATAGAGTGTTTGGGTAGCAGAACAAAATGCATTCGTCATTCCAGTCTTTAAAACATGCCAAGTGCAAACAACACAATTAAACAATAGATTTATAGTCTCTTCCGATGGTGCTGGACTTGACAATTATATTCAACATCTGTTTGTTCATTTGTCACTTCTAAAGCACCGTTGGGCGACACTCTCTTTCTCATTATTATGAACGACCCTCATGCCAATTTGGCGAATCTTGCATTTAACGGTTTTCTTTATGTTTTACTTGCCCCAGTTCCACATGACTCGGGCTCCAAATAATCTTGAACCGTTCTTATTCCCTTTAAATGTTTTGATCACCTTCCCAGGGTTTTATGATTAACTTTTAAGATTAGGCCCAAACTGGGTGCGCATGTCATGTCCCTAGAATCGGCATTGAACAAAATGATAAAAGGACTAAACAAAAAGAGGATTGGAAATAATAAAAGACCGGATTTGCATTAGACTACCGGTGAAAATGGTTTGAATAACAAAACAAACAAACAAACCAGAATGAAATCCTAAAATAACCTGGACAAATTTAAACAAACCGCTATGACAAAACGGAAAGATAAACGAAAAGATATTGACACAAAACAAAATCCGAATTACAATCCTAATAATCCGAACAAACAGAAATGACAACAAAATAAGTCACCACAAGCTTCTCTCTTGTTAACCAAGGAACAGAGCGTCCTCCCACTTTATCAAAACTGGCATCTTAGCCACTGAGCTTCGCATCAATACTGCCAAGACCCTTACCAGCTTCAATATCATCAACCTCCATCAACAAGTTCCCAATAGGATTCAAGTGCTTCTGCTATCAGGCCTGATCCTCGCAGAGTGTGTATCATGAGACGCAAGTAAAGGATTCCGGGTGTCATTGTCCGGCTTACCACAAACCAACCACCTTAACTTTCTTTGCAAAAACAACAGGTTGGAATGGACTCAGTCAGTCCTCATTATTAACAACATTTTTCCTCTTTTTTTTTTCTTTTTTTCTTTTTTTTTTCATTTTTATTTTTTTTTCGATTTTTTTCTTTTTTTTCATTCTCTTTTTCCATTCTCTTTTTCCATTTTTCCATTTTTGCTTTTTTTTTGTTGTGGTCGAATCTTATGGAGATTGCCTACGTATCATGACCCCGCATGAATCAGACCTTGCGTAGTTCAGACCACTAAAAGATAAAAAATAATAAACATTTTTTCAATTTTCATATTAAAATAAACTGAAAAATCAAACAAACCACATATTCTAATTAAAGATTTATAAACGGCCAGTCTCTTTCCCCGTTTGACAAATGCAACCAAACGGCTATTTTTGCAAAGGTGGCCCCTTCCAATTCTCACATGAATTTTGAGGCCGGGGAGGATTATTTTATGACACTTTACCAACTTGTCCATTCTTTTACGAAAATAACCTTTCGACAACTGAAAGATACTCTAAGGCTATTTCGGCAAGAACGGTTTAAGACGCGGCCGAAGCTGGCTCGGCTTATTATGACAAAAAAAAATCAAACGGTATTCACCTGACAGCCGACTCTTTGTTTTTTTTTTCTTTTCAAATTATAATAAAAACCTGGTATTGCAAACACGACCCTTCAGCGCCTCGGGGACGAAGATTTATAGGGCTGTGTGGGTCAACTAGACCAAAAATCCTAAACATGACCCGAAGGTGGCTATTTATGCAAAGTCAGCCTTCCGGCGCCCCTTTCGGGAACATTCAGCTAGTTATGACAAAACAGCATCACCTGACTTATTTATGACTCTTTTTATAATTTTTCAAATTAGAAAACTCAATATTGCAAGCACGGCCTTTCAACGTCTCGGGGACGAAGATTTATAAGGCTGTGTGGGTCAACTAGACCAAAAATCCTAAACATGACCCAAAAAGTGGCTGTTTATGCAAAGTCAGCCTTCCGGCGTCCCTTTCGGGAACATTCGGCTATTTATGACAAAATAGCGTCACCTGACTCCTTTATGACAAAATAAAAATTTGACATAAATATTTTTATTTTATTATTATTTATTTGTTTTTGGCTTTTAGCAAAAGGTGGGATTGGACCCGATGAGGGTTGCCTACGTATCTCACATCCGGTGAGAATTAAACCCGCATAGTTCGGGCAAATAAATTATTTTTTAGAAGACCCTTTTCCATTTTCTATTTTTCTTTTTTACAACAAACAAACAAGCTATTATTTTTTCATTCATAACAATCAAACAAACTAACATAAAACATTCTTTTTTTTTCAGAATTTCGGCAGAGTTTCGATACTACTTGGACATTGGTTTTTTTTTTTCTAAAAATAAGTAGCTACATCTCTACACTGTTATTTTCTAATTTTTGGAGAATGATGACAACATACAAAATCTTTTTGAATTTTCAATGCTCCCTTTTTATTTTGTATTTTTATTTTTTATATTTATTATTTCTTTAAAAAAAATGTGGCATGGGAGACATAATGATTTCCAAGACTTCTTGGATTCCGCAAATGTTCCCCATGCGCTTTTCCCAACATTTGAAGCATGGGGGACATAGGGAATTCCAAGACTTCTCGGATTCCACAAATGTTCCCCATGTGCTTTTCCCAAAAATGAAGCATGGGGGACATAGGGAATTCCAAGACTTCTTGGACTCCACAATTGTTCCCCATGCTTTTGATTAAAATAACACCATGCTGGAAAAACGTGCCACCTTCTTATTAAACGTGATCAACATAACAAAGTGTGTCATTTGTCCGCAACTATCATTGGTCCGCCAAATGACCCATTCACCCTTGAATAAACACAACATGTAGCACATAGGATGCCAAAAGATGGTCCATTATTTTCAGGTTGCTTGTCCTAGACGGACCCAACCCCTGTGTTGAGTCCCCTAAGTCAAATGCAACATGATGCAAATAAGCGTTCCTACTAGGGATCCGGCATGAAGTCACGTTATTCTATGTTCAAAACCTGGGTCGGTGTTCTAGACAGTGTACCCGAGCGGACAACTCGAGCTGAGGAAGGAGCTCCTTTCCGGGAACCAAAAGGCCAGCCGGCTTAGAAACTTTCCGAGCCTCTTTTATTTCAAGGTATGACACTAATAAAATAGGGAGTCTCAACCAGTAAGCACATCCCCGGGGGTAAGAAGAGAAGGGTTTCGGCACAGTTTATATACAGTTCAGATAATATCAAAGCGGTAAAAGCAGCATTTAGCACATTAGGCTCAAACATGTAAAAATCAGATAAGATCAAATATAACAATTTATATAAGCTCGAATTTCTAACCCTGAACCAGTGGTTCTGGGTCTAGTCCCCAGCGGAGTCGCCAGAGCTGTCACACCTCCTTTTTCCGCACCCAATAGGGTACAAGGGAGTTTTTTCCAATTAAAGGACAATCGAAACGGGATTTGTTTAATTATTTCAGAGTCGCCACTTGGGAGATTTAGGGTGTCCCAAGTCACCAATTTTAATCCCGAATCGAGGAAAAGAATGACTCCATATTACAGTCTGCGTACCAGAAATCTGGATAAGGAATTCTGTTAACCCGGGAGAAGGTGTTAGGCATTCCCGAGTTCAGTGGTTCTAGCACGGTCGCTCAACTGTTATATTCGGCTTGACTATCTGATTTTATACAAATGTGGACTTATGTGCCAATTTTATCTTTTAACCGCTTTTATCATTCACTATTATTTTTATAGGACTTGCAACGTCGTGAAAACATATCTCGAACCACGTTACATCAATGCACCCGTGGTTATTGACATATCCCGACTCAGTTGAGATTTGGATTTGGGTCACATAAATGTGCACCCGAATTAAGGAGAATAAATTATTAAGACGCGCCTAAAGCAACTAACGTATTGTTATTTTGGGGAAGGCCGTAAAATTTGCTAAACGGCCTATCTCGAATTCTAAGTATTTTAATATATATGCATTTAGAGGGCCCCGCAGCTTCTACATTTTTTGTTTGTCGAGGCTCGTCTCATTTTATTATTAAAAGGAATTTACAACGTCATAGAAATGCATCTCGGGCCACGCCACAATCAATGGGCCCGTGACTAGAGACATATTTCGACTCCGTTGAGATTTGGATTTGGGTCACATAAATGTGCACCCGAGTTTAGGGAGATAACATTATTAAAGGCGCGCCTAAAGCAACTAGTGCATTATTATTTTGGGGTAGGGCCGTGAAATTTGCTAAACAGCCCGTCCCAGAATCTAAGTATTTAATACATATATTTTGTGAGGGCCCCGCAATCTGTGCGTTTTCATTTGGCGAGGCTCGTCTCATTTTTATTATTATTATTTTTTTTTAAAAAAAAGGGTAAACTTAAAGTTACTACATTTTTACTTTATCTATTTAAAGAGTTAATTCGAAGTTATTAAAATATATTGCAAGCCATGCTATACGTAACGCACTAGTGGTTTACGACAAGTTCTATTTAACTTTGTTCCAAATTGGAGCCGGGTCACATGAGATGCACGTTCCTTTAATCTAATTACATACAAACAACAATATTGCCACAAATCACTAATTTGACGCTATTTATAAACTATCATTAACAATCAGTGATAAACTAATTTAATGAAGCACAAGCTAATAATCTCACAACCTAACAACAAATGGCAAAGCAACTGACAATCAGTGCTAAACAGAAATATAAACATTAACAACAGAACATAACATTAACAATCAGTGATAAACTAACATGACAATATAAATTTAAAGATACGACAAATATATTACTACTACTCAGATTTACCTAGACAAAAACGTGCAAGCGAAGAACACCCCGAGCCAACAAAAAGTAGCATGAATACTCACGTTTAATAGCAACATCGAGCTTCAACATCTCGAACTCGTCAAAAATGGACAGCAACGAACTCGACGGAACTCATAACACGAACGACAACCCGTGGAAATAGTCATCAAAGCTCAAACGGAATAGCTCGCGCCAGAAACTCGGACGCGAACGGACTGAGGATGAATTGTGGATGCTACTGGTTTTTTTCGAGAGGTCCTTTGAACGTGAGGGGGCTGAATGGAAGTCACTGTTTGGCGGTGGCGTTTGGACGCAATGCAGCAGCAGCAGCAGTAGCGCTGCTCGCTGGGCTGGGGTATGGCTGGAGGTTTGGACAGCAGGGTCGATGGGCTTGTTTGGTGGTGGTGTTGACGACGGGCAACGACGACGAGGGGGGGGGGCTGTTTGGTCGACAGGACTGGACGACGAGGGAGCAGCGGGGTTATGGTCAGTGACGGGAGTGGAGGTTTCACGATGGGAGGGTGATGGGGAAGGTGACGGACTGGTGGTTTTCGTGGTGGTTTTGGGTTAGGGTTGAGGGTGGTTTTCGGACATGGTGTTTAGGTGGTGGCGATGGAGGTGGTGTTTGGACAGTAGGGTCGAGGAGGCTGGTGGACTATTGATGAAGAAGAAGGTGAAGCAGCAGCAGCAGCGATAGCTGCTGCTCGACGGGGTCCGGCGGTTCAGGCGTTGATGGAGGTGGTGTTTATGGTGTCGGGGGAGTGGGGCTGGTATGCTGGTAGCGGTGTGAGGTTGTTGACGGAGTGAGTAGTGTGGTTGTTTGGTGGTGCTTGGACGTGTCGATGGAGGTAGTCGTTTGGAGGTGGTAGGGTTCCGCTAGGTTTTCTTCTTCTTCTTTTGAAGAAGAAGAAGATGAACAGTATCCCCCCTAAAAAATTTTCAGTCCCCCTTTTGTTTTTAAAATCCGTCCCTTTAAAATTTTTTCCAAAAGTCCTTTCTTGTAGCCTTTGCCAAGACAAATGATCCCCACGCGTGGTGGGGTTCGAGACTTGTGTCCCCCACGCGTGGTGGGGTTCCCCGTGTGTCGTGTTCCGTCCGTGTTCCCCACGCGTGGTGGACTCGGATTATTATGGGCTAGGTCCGAAAATTAGGCCTAAAAACGGGTAGTTTGAACCCGAATATTATTCTTTTGCCCGGACCCGATTAAGAACACGACGTTGCTCAACTAATCCTATGTAAGTAAAATAACTACCAAAATAAGACTAATATTTAAAACAAAGCTATATTATTATTATTATTATTTTAATATTTTTTCGAGATTAAAATAGCTACAAAACATTAGTAAAACTATTTTTGTAATTTTTGTTTTTTAATATAAAGATAAAATATAAGGTAATATTTTTGTATTTTTTCAAAAAATTAAAATGACTACAAAACATTAATAGAACTATATTTTTTGGTAATTTTCGAAATTATGTAAAGTACAAAATAAGGTACTATTTTTTGGTATTTTTCAAGTTTATGAGAAATACATAAACTAAAAATTTATATATATATTTTGTAATTTTTCTTTTTGCAACGAAATAAAGCAAAATAGTCAAAATAGCTATATTAGACCCAATTTCACATATTCACGCTAAAAATGTGAAAATTCTCGGGGAGGGTCTAAAATCAAGTGTCTACAATCATGAACTGGATTGTTTTATTTAAACTAAACTAGTTTATATCGACATGCAGAATTTCTGGTGGTGTTCCCTATAGGCATGATATCTAGTTGTTTAACACTGATTTTTAGAAACTGGCAGGCATGATGAAAAACACATGTAAACACTTGTCATAACAGAAGTTGAACTGGTTTATATCTTATAGGCATGGTATCTACTTGTGAAATTGATTTTAAGCCTACAAACATGATTTCTATTATTGGAATCACTTGAGACCCATAGTCATGATTTCAAACATAATGAGGCTAACATAGCAATACATAAAGTCCTATAGACATAGATTCTACCCGTATTACCCCACGAATATGTAACTACCCGCCCTTTTTCACTAGTTACCCCAATATTCATTTATAAATTATTACAGACTATATGAATAAATAACATAAGTAGATAAGAAAATAAGAAGTTATTCTATAGGGAGCCTTTAGATAGGCCCAGATTTCCAAAGCCTCTAATAGCCTCAAATGCCCAAATCCATAGACAATATCATAGTCTAGGTGCATCAAAGTTTCCTAAGGATCTCAAGGATCCCGGGCAGTGCTTACACCTAGGTTTGGTAACCAAAATTGAATAAGTGCAGTGTGGAAGGGCTAAACTCAGTATGCCATAGTTCAGAAGGTTCTCAAGAGGATCCTAAGGCAGTACACATTCTGGAGGGGGCAAAACCTATTGACTTAGGAGTAGAGTGAGAGTGCTTGACATAGTTTGAAATGTTTCAGTAGGAAAACGATATTAAAAGAGATTTGCTGGAAATAATTTGTGGAGTAAAAGAGGGAGTCATGCAGTAAAACAACTTTAAAAAGAGAGAGTTACATGATTAGACAACAGTAAATCAAACATGGAGTCCAAAACCACATCAGCAATACTCACAGGACCAAAAACAGAAGGAACAAACCTACACACAAGGGTGATGGGGATTGGGGATCACATGATTGTAAACACATAACAGGCAAAGGTCTTAGGAATTGGTACATGCATGCTCAGACACAACTGATCAGTCATAGTCACAGAACTAGCAATTCTTAAGAGGGTTTAGTATAGGATCCACATGATTTCAGGTCAATCCCAGAACCATACAAGTTTAGGAGTGCAGACTACTTCACAAGGAGACCCATACCAGAAACGAGATATAGCAAAATACAGGTTTAGGAGTGCAGAC
This sequence comes from Nicotiana tabacum, assembly GCF_000715075.1. Classification (NCBI taxonomy): domain Eukaryota; kingdom Viridiplantae; phylum Streptophyta; class Magnoliopsida; order Solanales; family Solanaceae; genus Nicotiana; species Nicotiana tabacum. Next base: position 152,868,990 of record NC_134101.1, read on the forward strand.
TATATAGAGGGGAGGGGTAATATGTTCATACTGATCCTAAGGAAGGGGAGTACATAACATGCTAATCATATAATCATATTAACTGCAAGTTTCACAGCAAAACCATAAGTAAAAGCAAACTAGAAACAGGATGAACTGAAGCAATAAAAGAACCATATTATTTTGGAACTTGAATTGAAATTAGAACATACTAGTAAAGAAGACAGTAAACAAAAGTGAAGGAGCATGAGAGCACAATAGTTAGCCTTGCCTTGCAGCTGGCTAACTCAAAATAATAACAAGTAGCACGAAAGAGAGAGCAGAAAGTTTAAGTGAGAGAGAGAGAGAGAGCTTTTGAACCAAAATGTTCGTGTGTTTGTGTTAATGAGAGAGTATGTATATATAGTAGTTCGAAAATTAGGTAAAATAAGGCAATAATCTTAATAGCATAGTAATTATGGAACTAAGAACCAATTAGAGCAAAATCAGGACAAGTACTCCCTTAAGTTAAGGAAATCAATTCAAACTTTAAGAACAAGTAACAGATAAGGAAACAAATCAGTGTATGACTAATAAGGAAAGAACCAAATTTAGTAAGTATAGGGTAAACAATTAGGACTAAGTTCAGAAAACTCTAATTAAGGAAATAGTTTGTAAGAATAAAGTACCACAACAGACAAGGTAGGCGAATCAGTTAATTTGAATAGAAGAGGTAGAACTTGAGGGTTTAAAGGAAGGTCTTTCAATCAAACCATAAAATAGGGAATCCAGAATCAATCAAAGAGGAAGTCACGATTCAGTATTCAACATATAAATAAAGTAAGATAAGAATAACCAGACATAGCAAACATGCGGGTTAAACAATATCGATAGAAAGAGGCAAGTCTGAACAGCCAAGATGAACATAAGCATGTAGAGGTGATATAAGTTAGGCTAACAACTTAGCAAGAACATATTCGAAGCAAGATAGTCAAAGAAACTCAAATAAGAAACGAGCAGTCATGCTAATACACAGCCAAACGAAGAACTCTAGAAAATTAGGGCTTTCAACATAGGCGAGTTGAAAAGGTAATAAAACCATAGAATCAGTCGAAATATGCAAGAGATAGAAGTTTAAACATAAAGAATCAGTTTAAACAAGGTTTTAGATGAAGTTCCAAAAACCCTAATTGTTAGAAGAAGACAAAACACCTGAAATCACAGGATTATTGTAAAGAGTTCCAAGGATATTGTAAAACATCAAAGAAATCAACTCAAATCATGTTAAAATTGTACAGATCTAAGAGATGTAGGCATAAATTAGGGTTTCAGAAGAAACCCAAATGGAGATAAAAGAACCTGTCTAGAATCCCAAAGATCGTAATAAATACAACGTGATTTTGCTCAAAATCACACTGGAGTAGCCAAGAACAGACAAGTGACGAACCCTAGGTGCAAGTTGGCATGACCCTAGGCCCTTGAAGACCTTAGAGAAGACAAGCATAGCATTAGAGGAGCCATTAGAGGCTTAGGAGTTGATGAGAGATCACCGAAGAAGACCGGAGAAGGGAGGTTGACAGCTAAAGGGGCTAGGGTTAGGTTGAGTTACTGAGAGAGGAGGGGAGATGAGAGAATGCAAAGGCAGCGGATTTGGAAAATGAATTAGGGTTGGGGGTCGTTTGGAGTAAAAGGAATACGGGCCATTGATCTCTCAGATCAACGGCCATGATTCAATTGATTCTAGGTCGGGTAGGCGGGTTTAGGGTTTGGGTCAGGTAGTCTGATTAGGAATTGGGCTGGGGTTGGTTTAAAATTAAGGCTAAAATTGAAATGTAATCTGGCTATATTTTAAATAGCCAATTTTCCCTATATAATTTATAATAAATAATGAATAATTTTTGGAAAATAATTTTTTGTACTAAAATGATTTAAAATAGATATTTAACATTTTAAAAATATAGAATATCAATTTTATGCATATAAATGTAACTATATATTAACATGGCTAATATTACAATTATATGCAATTTAGTTTTAAAAATACAAAATGCAATTATAAAAATGCATAAAAAATATTTTAACCATATTTTGGCATAACTATAGAAATTAGATAATTAAATCACCACAACAATAATTTGAAGGATAATTATTGGGGATTTTATGAGTAAAAGGGAATGAAATAAATCAATTTAAAAATCTTTAAAATTGGTGAAAAATTATAAAAACCTTATGCATGCTTATATATGCATATATATGCTATTTTGAAGATATTTATGCATATCAGGACCCAAGCCCACAATGGAGAGTTCACCGGAGGAGGACCAAAAAAGAGAATGGCAGACTGTAATGTTCCACAAAAACAGAAGTAAGAAACAATTTGGGAACACCAATCCGGTAAGCAGCATTATTCCAAAGGAAAAGGTTCAAGGTCTAGGTATTTCTGTAAACCTTTACAATGCAAGCACGGGTAAGTATATTGATACTCAAATCCTTCAATATAAAACTAAGGATTCAAGAAAGATTACTACAAACAATAAGAAAATGGAAAACAAATACTTTCCGACCCAAAACCACATTACCATATTAGAGAAGGAGCACATGGTATTAGAAAATATTAACTTAAAATAAAATAATAAAACTCCTCAATTTTCCCATGCATTAAGCCACTTAGCCATACATAATAATGATGTGGCAATGCAAGACTCCCACGTGCCAACTCCTACCACTAATCAAAATGAAGGCATGCAAATAGACAAAAAATGTTATTACTAATACTAATGACACTACTAAACCTACACGGCAGGCCCTTAGTCACACCAATAAGATAACTTCTCCTCCGTTCTTTGCTGATCACATAAGCAATAATCTCTCTACAAGATTTGAAAACATAAACCAACCTAAGCATGCCATCCACTTGGCTTCAATAGAGCCAGAAAACGGCCAAATGGCTAACCTCAATATCCAAGGAAAAGATATCAAATCTCTTCGTATCCCTCCTTTAAATCTATAAGGCAAACTAACGGACTCCATGTAGGAAACCTACCCAATCATTACCCCTACCACTCATCCCATTGCCCATAGTGATAGCCAAACCCCCACGCTGGTTGAAGGCCTTTTAAACCATAGACCCTCCCCACACAATGCCAAGACTCTCATCTTTTCTACGAAGGAGAACCAGGCTAATTTAGATAATAAGACAACTGAACAACCCAACAATGGAAAATCAACAACAAAATCCCCCACAACCAGTACAACCCCAAATAATTTATGTCCAACCCCCTAAGCCCAGGATTATCAACCACTCTCATGGATGGAGATGGGGTTAATGGGTCATGCAGTGTCTTTCAACATCCAAGTAAATGGTCAGGAAGCAATAGTGATCATTCACAACACACAATACCTTGCCTAGTTGATATCAGAGGGAATGGGTCTAGTAATGAGCAACTATCTAAACCAAATCTGGCTCAACAACATCCTGCACCCCCTTTCTCCCTCGATGAACCCCAATCTAGTACAAACGATGATCCAACAGTGGAACATGCCTCCACACTTCAACCCAATACAACCTCAAAATATACTACCAGATCTCCCATTCTTCCCCCTCAGAGATGCTAGCCCATCTGAATCCAATATTCATGCCTTGGAAAATCAATCCCCAACCTCAGGACCAACCTCTCAACCAGGAAATGCCCTAGGAAGTCCCCCACCCACCCCATGCAATGCAAGAACATGGACATGCAGAGGTAGAAATGGAGGAAAAAGTAGAGGAACCCCTCAACCTAGCCTTAGAGCGAGTCCTAGAATTCTTAAACTTAGACGGGGTAAAGTATTTTTATTCAGGGAGATGCAGGAGAATAGGCACGTTCTCAACTTTCCCCTAGCACTCTACAAGTGCTCGATGGACATAAGGCCACCACAGGATCCAACTGCGGGGAACATGGCTATGATTCTAGTGCCTGCACTAAGGAGGAACCCTATTTTTCCAGGGGGAGTGAGGGGGAATGGGGAGACAGTGAACCAACACCCAACTTATCCAATGAATTACCCAACTAATATTATTATTTGGAATATAAGGGGATGGAACAACGATAATTTTAGAAGGAATTTTAGGGAAATGATTGATACCCATCGTCCATGCATGGTAGCCCTTCTGGAAACTAGGTTGGTTAACCACGAGAATTGGCTAGATGATTTTGGCTTTTCTAAACTCATTGAAGTTCCAGCTGAGGGGCAGTTAGGAGGGATGGTTGTCATGTGGAAACATGAGGTGGTTTCAGTCTAGAACTTTACTCGTAGGAATCAAGAAATCCATGCAACTATTGAGGTATTACCCATTCACAAAACTTGGCTTTTTTCTTCAATTTACGCTAGTACAAATTATCAGTGTAGAAATATTCTATGGGATAATAGAATGCATATCAAATAACTATAGTGGGCCTTGGTTAATAGGAGGGGACTTCAACGATATAGTTAGTTCAAACGGAAAAAATGCGGGAAGGCCTATAAATTTCAATAGGGCAGAATTCCTTCTCTCAAAACTAAATAAGTGCAACCTTAAGGATCTAGGGTATAAAGGTTGTAAATATACTTGGACGAATAATAGACATAGAAATAAAGGATTAATTATGGAAAGATTAGACAAAGCCCTAGAGAATGAACTATGGTGTGATCTTTTTCCAAATCATTCTATAATTCATTTACCTAAGACTCACTCGGATCACATTCCCTTGTTAATTGAATTAATTCCAAAAAACAGACGTCATCATACTCAACCCTTTCGCTTAGAAACCTTTTGGTGCAAGCACCCGGATTTTATTAATGTTGTTAAAAAAACTAGACAAATTCGGATTATCTAAGAGCTAGTAACTCTTTTGTACAAAATGTTAAAACCTGGAAGCATAAGACCTTTGGGGATATTATGGGAAAAAAGAGAAAAAATCCTTGCAAGGCTCCAAGGCATTCAGAATTCTAGGAATTATGCTAGTAGTATTTTCCTCCAAAACCTTGAAACTACCCTTAAGAGAGATTATAATGATTTACTGAAGATTGAGGAGGATTATTGAAAACTCAAATCTAGAGTCATGTGGTTAAATGACGGTGACACGAATACAAATTTTTTCCATATATCGGCCACTAATAGATGAAGGAGGAATAAAATCATTTATTTCAAGGATGAAGTAGTAAATTGGATAAATGACCATATTTCAATTGCCTCACATGATTTAAATTATTTTACAAATATTTTTACCACATCCTATAAATGCTCAAATTGGAAAGAAATGACTAGTATTAATAATAGTAATACTTTACCGGACCTTACTCCTCTTGATGCACCCTTTCTAGACATAAAAATTAAAAAAGCAATATTTTCTTTTAAACCTTTTAAAGCCCCCGGCCCGGATGGACTTCACCCATTTTTTTTACCTGAAATATTGGGGCATCTTGGGGCATTTAGTTACTAAGATTTGCCATGATATCTTCAACACTCAAAAAATTCCTAGAGAAATCAATAGAACTTTCCTTTGTTTGATTCCAAAAATCCCAAATGCTAACAACATTAGGAATTTTTGTCCTATTGGACTTTCTAACACTATCTATAAAGTCATTACTAAAATCATGGAAAATCGTCTAAAGCCTTTCCTGGATAAAATCATTAGCCCTTTCCAAACCAGCTTTATGCAAAATAGGAGAGTTTCAAACAATGCGATAATAATCCAAGAATTAAACCTAAGGAAATTAAAAGGTAGACAAGGTCATATGTTATTGAAAATTGACTTGGAGAATGCTTTTGATCGAATTGAATGGTCCTTTATATATCGTGCCCTTAGATTCTTTAATTTTCCTCTAAAGTTTGCAAACCTACTTATGAATTGCATCACAACAAGCTCTATTGCAGTTCTAGTAAATGGATCCACCACTATCTTTTTTGAACCAAGTAGGGGCATTCGGCAAGGTGACTCTCTATCCCCTTATATTTTCATTCTTTGCCTAGAATTGCTATCTAGATACATTGAAAATCAAATTGACATTTGCAAATGGGACACTATCACTATTGATAGAAAAAGCCCTAACTTTTCTCATTTGTTTTTGTCGATGATCTCACTCTTATGGCTAAGGCAAATACAAAATCATGCCTAGCTATTAAATCAACTCTAGAGCTATTTTGCTTCCTATTTGGCCAAAACATTAACCACTCTAAGTCAAAAATCCTCTTCTCCCGAAATTGCAATCCTGCCATCACAAAAGAAATAACTCACACATTAGGGATCAAAAAAGTGATCACTTTGGTATATACTTAGGTTTCCCAATTCTTAATAAAAATCCAAGGCTGGTGGATTACCAATTCATAATAGACAAAATAAGGTCTAGACTTGCCTCTTGGAAGATGAGATTTATTAACATAGCTGGTCGTACCACTCTTGCCAAGGCTTATCTCAATTCTATTCCTAACTACTACATGCAATATACATTCCTACCTAAAAAAAAGTCAATCCCTTATAGATAAAATTCAGAGAGACTTTATATGGGGAACAAATGATAGTAAAAAAGAAAATTCATCTGATCAAATGGTCACAAGTTTGCCCACTTCAAGATTTGGGAGGTCTGGGCATCCATAGTGCAAAAAATAAAAATTTAGCTAATTTGGCTAGTCTAGTTTGGAGACTCCTCTCACATTCAACTATCATTGGGCAAGACTAATTATCACCAAGTATAGTGGAAAATGTCCTTCAGTAAATGCCTCATTTATCTATAAGGCCATTTTAAAAGGATGAGAAATATATAATCAAGGGATAAGATGGTCTCCTCATATAAATTCCAACCTTAACATTTGGCACAAAAAATGGATCCCAGACACTGACAAGCTTAGGAGCATAATCGAGGATCCCCTTAGTCCGGATATTTACGATCTAAGAATAAATGACATTTTTCGTGATAATCAATGGGACTTTACAAAAATAACCTTAAATATCCCTCTAGATATTGAGCAAAAGATCCATAAAACAAAAATCCGTATGAAGGGACCTTTAAATGATATTGCTATTTGGTCTCTTACCCCTAAAGGTATATTCACCAGTAAAAGCTGTTACAAACTTATGGAACAAGTTGAAACAAATCATTTGGAGTACGATTGAATTTGGTCACTAGCATGCCCTAACAAAATTATATTCTTACTTTGGCAATGCCTACATAGTAGACTTTCATGTCGGGAGTACTTAGCCCATATTGGTATTAACTTGACAAAACTTGTCCCATATGTGAAAAAGGAGAAGTAGAGTCCATCAATCATATCTTCATAAATTGCTCCATAAGCGAAGCCTTTTGGGATAATTTAGGAGGGCTAATCAGGCTTGATCCTTCTAGTGGACACTGGCTAACTAAATTAAAAAACCATAATGTCACTTTAAGACATAATCAAATTGACTGGAATTTTATGCTCCTCTTTGCCCTTTGGGAAATTTGGATTACAAGAAATGCAAATAAACAAAACAATACAAAAAATGTTATTGTCTTTAAAAATATCACACAAAAAGCAGTAGAGTACAAGCTGATGATAAAATACAACCCCCTCCCCATCCAAAACATTCGTATCAAAATTAGGTGGCAACGACCTCCAAAAGGGTGGTTCAAGTTAAACGTGGATGCTAGCCATAACAACTTCTAAAGTTCCCTAGGGGGAGTTTTCATGATAATAATGGGCATTAGATTGTGGTTTTTACCAAAAACATAGAGGCAATGGGGTCACTGTAAGCCGAATTAAAAGCTATTAAAGAGGGACTAAAAACTGCTCACAAATGGAACTTATTTCCACTTCAAATCGAATCAGATTGTGCAGAAGCCATCAAGGCTATAATATGTGGTAACAAATTATTTGATAAAATTATTACTTATTGCAGGTTGTTAATGCACCAAGGGAAGGTGACGCTCCTCCAGCACACATTTAGGGAGTGCAACAATGTCGCCCACATGATGTCTAAAATGGAAGGAAGCCCACGAGTGAAGACGAAAGTTTTTGTGATAGCCCCATGTGTGGTTTTTAATCTTGTTAACTATGATCTAGATAAAGACCGTTATTGTGTTAAGTACTTATCTATGGATGCTTACAACAGTTTAGCAAGCCTAGGAAATCAATGTATCCTAAGTGACACACTATTAGGCAATGTTGTAACAAACGCTACTTAGTTTTTAATATATATGCTTCCTATTTGCTAAAAAAAAAGTATTTATGCATATAAAAAATATAAGAAAAATTGGGTATCAATAGCCACAACTTGGATAATCTTAAATACGTATAGAGTAAGAGGTTCCTTACTTTTAAATAGAAAGAAAAACTCTAATTTGACCTTAATTTTCCATGAAATATCCCTCCAATGCTTCCACAAGAATAAGGAAGCGAAACTAGCAATCAATTAGGGTTTTTTGGCACTAGAATCACTTTAGAATACTTAAAATAACCTAGGGTTGATATTAAAAACTTGAGGGAGTATTTGCAGAACATAAAACACTTAAAAAAACCTCCCACACGAGATGGAACAACAGAAAAATGAGCAACAACAAGAAGAACAAGAAACTTACTAGCGTCATAGGATTCCCGACACTTGATTTGTGTTGTTTGCCCTTTGTTTGGGTCTTGGATCATGAGACAAACTTGAGAGAACGTTTTCAGGGTTCTAAAGTTTGAATACACTAAAAAATAATGACTTAAAACGGGGTTGAGACATATTATATCTATCCATATGTTTTAAATCGCCTATGTGGGACCCATAGAGAGCTGCTTGGCGCATTCTTGAGAAAATGCAAATATCTCTCTATTTCGATATTGTATCGACAAACAATTAAATGCATTGGAAACTAGACTCATTGATATTCAATTTGGTGGGTAGATCACCCCATAATCCCAAGTAAATTAGGAGAAAAGCTTAGTAACATTTGACCTAAATTTTAAGTAAAATTATGAATGTAAGTTGCAACAACTTTTGTTGACTTTTGTTTCATAACTCGTTTGACTTCAAGACTTATGATACATATATTATATGATTCAAATACCGTATAACACAACCTCTTGAGTATAAACGCGGGTTATAACATCTTAATTCGTTTAACTTCTAATACTTGTTAACCACCCCTATACACCCTTGTATCATTAAATACTAATATGATTAACTTCTTATCATCTTAAAGATAATCTCTTCTTGGATTTATGTCGACTAACTTACGTCATGAACTAATGTACATGAATAAGAGTTGTAACAACCTCGCGTAATTCTATACTGAAGTTACTTGGCCTGGATTTATATGTGTTGCATATACTCACGGTTCCTATTTTTACATAATAGTTCATTTGGAGGCCATACAACGACGGGTTAATAGTTGATTTTCCTGATTATTACTCGACCGGGCGACGTATCTAGAGCTCCTCCGTCCCATTGATGTGTCTCGATATTTTCGAGCATAATGCCACCGAGCGAGTCCTTCGCCAGTTTGGTCAACCGCAACATGTACCTCCACTGCCCGCTTGGCTTAGGACACATTACCAGCGGGATGATTGTTCGAGGGTTGACCAGGCATATGAGGCATGGCTAGAGTTGTAGATCGAGACTTAGGACCAGCGGCATGACCTGATTCTGCCACCCCCTCCACCCGATCTTATGGATGGTGAGCATGCGTATATCAGTTGGTACCACAGCATTACCTGAATTTTCATCGGGAATCCCATTCATCTTGCTGGCAGTTGGTTCGTTCCATACACCGGGAGGTATGAGGCGCTAATATGTTATTTGGTATACTTAGTTATAACGTTAATCTTACCATTTCATAATTAATATTTTACATGTTGTGCAGGTTATTGGCCTACATCTATTCCGCCAGTTGGGACTGCAGATGCAGCAGCATGCCGGCGAGGGAGCGGCCGCTTTGCACGACTATGGCTGGCAGGTTACAGATTTGGCTGCCCGGACATTGCAGCGAGCCCAGGATAATGAGCACTTAGGACACAAGGCTGATTATATGGGCCAAAGTAGTATAATCATGGGCCAGTAGTGCAGCCTGAATGTGGTCGACGTAACAAGGGTGTCCCACAAGGTAGGGGTGTCCCACGAGGTTGTGGGGATCGACGAGGAGGTCATCCCCAGCAAGGGGGTGTTAAGGCACCTATTGAGGATGTTGGAGTTGATCAGTCGGGTGACCACCCTAAGCCACACCATGCTCCTAGTGATATGCCCTCATTCAGCCTGCAGCTTACTCCAGGGACTTCGCAGGTGACCCCGTCAACTTCATCGTTGATCGCAGGCACGACCATTACCTCATATGACTGGAATGCGTATTTTCCTGACCCTCCAGAGGCATCAACGGTTACTGATGCTCTTCTGGTAAGAGATGTGCATAGTGGGAGCCGACTGAGTTATGACTCACCATCGAGGGATGCTGAGGATCTTCCATATGATTTGGTTAGTTTGTATTACTATTACTTATATGTGTGTTTATCTAATTGATTAGTCATAAATATCTAAAGCTTATTTTTTTTTTGAAGCCATCATCTTCGCCCATCACGAAGGCCACTATGTGCGACACTGACATGCCTGAGACAGATGATCATATTCAAGAGTCCGATGAGACCATGGTAAGATATTTTAATTTTTTTAGCTAACACATACATTACTAATATATCTTTCATATGCTAAAATATATCATTATTCTATAGGCTACTGTTGCACTGACGGCCCCTTCTACCGAGCCTGCCAGCCTTACTGACGATCATGTTGCAGCTCATCTTTCGATAAAGAGGCGACGTGATGAGGATGATCCTGATAGTGTAGCCGGGCGGGATGGGATGCGCCTGAGGCCAGTGGCTTCTTTAAAGCATAAAGGTTGTGGGACACATTGATTTTTTTATTTTATGTATATATGACAATCAATAAATAATAACAACTTTATCTATGGTTTAGCATTGTATGCGCATTGGTTTTTTATTTCTCAGTTTCTTTGTTATTTTAATACTACAACTGGGCAAAACAAAAATAGCAACTTAACATAATGTAAATTCGATACAACTAATGAAAATACATGATACGAAAAACATAAAGACAAAATACTACACTCAACACATACATGTGTTTGTTTAGTTACCACCGCCCATTATTCTCTGCTCCAACCATTTAAATTTCTCTTCCATTTAATTTTTTTCTTCTTCCACCTCTTTTAGTTTCTCCTGCAGTGCTGCAGTTTCTTGTTGCATTTTAGAGATCTGGTGTTGGTATTCACCGTTCATATTCCAAACATACTGCAAAATTGATTTGTAGTATTCCTGGTTAATGGATTCATCATACCATTCCTCAAACATACAATGATTTTCGTCATTGCGTCCAAACAATTATTGACACATCCAGTATCAGCGCCCAACATTACCATCGACCAACATGCCCTCAAAATTGCATGTTTACCACAATAGCACCTTAGTTGGTCATTGCGTCTAGACGTTTGTTAATGTAAGAAAAATGAAAAATTTATGGAAAGTTTTGCGATTTGTTTTGGTTAAGCGCGGATAATAACTAAAATGCGCTAGTCATTTATAGGCAAGAAAAAATCACATAACGTGATATTTAACCGCTCTATGCTTTGCGTACTAATGATTCTTTACGGTAATATACAGTTTTTCCAGAAGACAGTTTTTTCATAACGGTAGCTTTTTCAGATCGACAAGAAAATACACATAACGTGGTATTTAACCGCGCTATTCTTCGCATGATAATAATTATTTCGGGTACAAGAAAACTTCTTAAATAGAACCAAGTCATATGTATTTCAAAGACCTTTTGAATAGTCCCCCTTTTCACAGAAAATGGAGAGATGAATTGATATATTTATTGAATCCGTCGGGACTGACGGGGCTCGAACCCGCAGATGAGCGAGGATTCCTCTATCTCTTGCTCGCTTCGATCGGACTCTAACAGCTTAGGTGTTTTCAAATAGCAATCCATCGCGTCGGTAATAAGACTTAGAGTAAACGAACGATTCAAGCTCCTTACAGAAGGCCTTATCAATAATTAATAAGGAAGACCGGGCTAAAGGTAACTACTTTTTGCTCACCCGGTGGTTGCGCTTAACCAGATCCAAAAGGGGAGAGGACACACACCGTTCGGTGAGTGAAAGACGAGGAAATGCCGATTCTGTTTTGCAAAGAAATAGCCCACTTCTTTCTCGAGAAGAGATGGGAAAGATGCTCAATATCATTTGATTGAATAGTTGACCCAACCCCTTACAATACAACATTCATTAAAAAATACCACTAACATTTAACAAGTGGTTCAAAAAGAGGCAAAAGAGTGAAGGTAGTTCAACAGATCCCCATGGATCACATCTTAACACTATCGATCCCTAACTTGTAAAAAATATGGCGAATGACAATTATTTTTTAATGGGTTTATGTTAGATTGTTGTACTGAAGTATTAATGTTAAATATCAAAAAGATTTAATATCAATGGAAACATAATTTTATTTCATACATTCTTCAAGATAAACAAGTACATACACTTATTACAACCACATTACGGAAATAAAACACTACGTGTATCCTTGATAGTTGGGCACATTAGATGAACTTCCACCAAGAGCTGGATTACCACCGCCACCCAAACCAGCTGAAGGACATTTTCGACGGTCGTGTCCTATTTGCGAGCATATACCACATTTGCATGCATAAACGGTATCACCAACATCCATTTGGTTCCGTATACACGTTCTTTTTTGCACTTGTAGCTTATAAAAATAATACTTGTTACTTGCCATTTTAAATGGTTCCGGTGGCAAATAATGCTCATCACCAACTGGCTGCAACTGTCCACTATAGGTGTTTAAGCATGCAACAACACTATATTCCTTTTCAACGTAGCTGGTTGCCGCTAAACCTGTATGTTGAAAGCACTTCATGGCATGCAAGCACGGCATGTGGTAGATGGAACATTTCCCACAAGAGCATAACCTTCTGGCTTCATTTATGGTGTGTGTATTATTCCCCCGATTTTGATGGATAGCAGTGCGAACTTCAAAAATATTTCGCTCATTGCAATACAGTAAAAATGAATGCCAATGTGCTTGCCTCCTGTATTTCTCAAATTTTTTCACTAGTATTGGCATAAATTCAATACCACTCTCCATCAATGATGATGCACCTCTAGCCCTTTCAACAAACCTCTCCGCCATCTCTTTGAATGACATCCGCACCATGGCAGTGACATGCAATCCATGTGCAGACTTCAATAACCCATTAAAAGACTCTGGCACATTTATAGTCAGGGTTCCCCATCGTTTGCCACCATCCACATGCAATGTCTACTTGTCAAGCTCATGTCGCATCAACCAATGATAGGCTCATTCACCTTCCTGCCTAATCGATTCCATGCACCTCCTGAATTTGCACTCTTAGTGATCAGTCGCAGCCAACCACATTAAATTATACAAGTCCTTGTTGGGATGTATCTTCTGGAAATTGGCCTTCAGGTGTGTCACATAGTAAATGTGGTATGCATATGGTTCCTGCCATGCAGGCAAATGCTGTATAGAACTTAAAATACCGTCATGCCGATCAGATATTAGACAAATACCTGAACGTTGTTTGACAACGTACTCCTTCAAGTGGTTCAAAAATAGTGTCCACATATCTTGGCTTTCATTGGCACAAATATCAAAGCTAGGGGAAATATACTTCCATTACCATTTACTGCAACGGCGATCAACAACTTAATATCATACTTTCCGCAGACATGAGCGTTGTCTATGGATATTACCGGCCGGCAATGCACAAAACCATCAATTGTTGGGTTGAAGGACCAAAACACATATCTGAATATATGTTCTGGTATTCCAGGACTATGCTCAAGCTTCTATTCAACAATAGTCCCAGGATTAAAGTGTTACAGTACAGCCATGTACCTAGGTAAAGATGCAAACAACTTATCCCAGTCACCGTAAATAGTTTCAAACGCATGTTTGCGCCCGAGAAATGCCTTTCTTTTGGTAATGGTATACCCATATTACTAGTGGACAGATATAATACACTCTTTGATCTTGTACCTTATGAAGGCTTCAATGTGTGGAATCAAGACAAGAGAAATCAAGTCAACATCTAAGTTAAAGTGATTCCCACTAAATGTGTCTATTTCACAATTGTGGGTGCCAATGTATTTACCCACAACCCACATATTTATTTCTTCTTCCTCGCACGCAGCATCCAATTAAAACCCGTAAATCATGTACGGCAAATAACCTTGTATACATCCGGAGATGACTCCCATACCATCATCTCACGACACTCTTTTACGTTGTACATTTTCGCTGCTCTGCTTAGGCACACTTTATCATGAAAAAGCATGTCCTTTGACAGCACCATTGGTCTAGATTCATCCCATATTGCTGTCCAAATTTCGTCAATATCCCTTGTGAGGGCGTCCACATCCGGCATACTTGGCAAATGATCAAGGTAGGGAATATACCTTAAATGAAATGTCATGTGGGATTCGTACACTCTTGGTCTAACGGGAGGTGGAGCATGACCCCTCGTCAAATCAGGTTCAGCATTCTCTTCCTCCTCATCATCACCCTCGTCAAGGAAGGGTGTGTCATCTCCAGACTCATCGGCATTGTTGTCATAATCACTATTCTCTTCCTAACTCTACACATCTGCCAGATCCCGATTAAATATGTCATATTCGGGCAATTAAGTAAGGACAGGACTATCAAGTTGCTCGTTTTCACTACACAACCAAAGAAATAATGAGTTACTCAAATTGGTCCAAACAATACATATAACTTTATATATTCACTTACAAATCATAATGTGTTGATAGCCCATGATGCATATTATCTCGTTGATGCTGACTCCCGGATGGACCACCATGATCCAACACACTAAAACTAGGCATATTCCAACTGGCCGTTGCTTCATAACTTGTAAAATTCATACCTGGTCAGTACCTCCCGTGGAATATATGAGTGTTAATACAAATACAATACAGAAAAATATACATCGTAACACAAAGAAAAATTAAAGTTTACCACTCAGCTTGTGGATTATGTAAACTAGGGGGAAAATTATTTCCTCGCTCCTCATTCGCCCATGGAGATAAGTTTAGATCCGGCCAAACTCCTTCAATCGAAACCTGTTCGGCTAAAACTATTCCAAAATAACCACCCGATGATTGAGGGATTTCCCTACTTTGTGCAGCCTCATTATTGCGAACGTCTTCAGCCTTGGCGTACATTTCCAACAGTTTTATCACAATACATTTCCGGTATTCATCCAGATTCTTCAAAAAATCTCTCAGAGTTTCATCGTCTTTGATGTTAAACTCAGCATAACAAGCAATCCCTTGCGGAGGCACAAAATATGGATATCTTTTGGTTATTTTAAGATTCACAAAACGTTTGCTTACACTCATTTTTTACATAAAAATGATACTAATGCATCGTACTTCATTGTAAGTGAAAACTTAACATGAGACTGGAGAGATAAACTATAGCTTACTGAGTTATTCGCCACCACAACCTCACCCTCCCTCCCCCAATATAATGAAACCCTAATTCTTCGCTCTTCAGACATTATGCCAAAATGCAAAACAACTTAACAAAGAAAAATTTCACAAGACTTAAGAATATTTCTGAATGGATTTTTACAAAATCCTTAACGTCCTTAAATAAGGCAAAAACCAGTTCGGGGTTCAATTATTTGAGGTATAACGTCTTAGCTTAAGATGCTATACCCATTTGAATTATTGTTATGTAAGTTAAGCTCAGAAGAATTATTTATGGGCCCACATAATATATATAGCGTCTTAGTGAAAAATGTTATATATATAGCGTCTTTTAAAAGGACGCTATACTTAACTGGCCAAACGGCCATTAAGGTATGGCGTCTTTTTAAAAGACGTTATACATATTTTGGTCACTATATTTGTTTTTCACACATTTTTGTTCTTTGAGTCTAAAAGAACCATATTTTGGTTTCGGACTCTTCTAAACTTGGCAATTTTTTTTAGTTTCCCCTTAAATTTTACGTGGTCTTTAATACTCTCCTGAACTTGAAAATTCGATAGAATTGACACCCTAGATGATGATGTGGCAAATAGCGTGAATACATTCTCTTTCAGGAACGTGGGTGGGAAGAAAAAAAATCAACTTTCAAGTATGGTATTTTTCAAATATTAGTTGCCGCATAATCAAATATAATGATTTCCAATTGTATTTCTTGTTGTTTCTTGCTAATATATATTGCATATTTTATCCCGATTATATTTTTTAGATACAATGAATATATGTTTTAACTATGTATGTATTTCTTATCTCTTTTATTTTCGATCCAAATCTATAAAAGTTAGTTGAAACTCTATTTATTTTAGCAAAATAAAAAGAAGATATAGCCAAAGTTGTCACGACCCAAAATCCACCAAGGGTCGTGATGACGCCCAAAACCGTTGTCAGGCAAGCCAACGCGGAAGTATTAGTAAATTCTTATTTTTCTCACCCGAAGCGGTTATAACATTTCTTAATTTGCAATTAAAAACAGGTGATGATAAACAATATGTAATAATAATTATACAACCCAAAAGAACTGTATACTAATGTGTGCGCCAAGACCTGGTGCCATAAGTAGTGGGCATCTAGTAGAATGTATAAAAGAATAATACTATCCTACTGTCCGGGATAGATAGACAGCAAAAGTAAAGAAAACCCCCATCAAGCTGCTGAATGGCACAGGAAGGGAGCAGCTCACCGTGGAAGTCTCGGTCTATGAATCAGGGGCGCGCACCAGTCTGATAGCCAGATATACCTGCCTCAGATCCTGTACAATTAAGTACAGAAGTGTAGTATGAGTATATAAACAATATATACCCCGTAAGTATAACGTCTAATCTCGAAGAAGTAGAGACGAGAGGTTGACTTGATACTCACTAAGGTCAAATAATACAATGAAGTGTTACAGTAAGCATGGAAGTTACAAATAATCAACAGTTTGTAGCAAGAGGTAATATGTCATGTTCTTAACAATCTTACAATTAGCCATTTATATTTCAAATATTTAGCCGGTCAAGTCATGGATAAGATTTCATATAGATATTATGCACACACTATGCCGAGATCGACGACCCGATCCAACAGAAAATAAATTGTGCACTGCCAGAGGGTCGAATGACGTGAACCATAGATGCATCTATTTCTACCGAGGCGATTGACATGATCCACAAATATCAATTAATATCAAGAAAACACATGAATGCGCATTTAATTCCAAGTAATTTCATACAAGTGTCCAACAAGTGTATTCATTTGCTTATATTCCTTTCCAAGTCTCTAACATGCCCTAAGTGGTCACATTAGCAAGAAAATATAGAGACATTCACAAATATAACATGATATGGGTCCTAGACTACCCGGACAATTAACATAATAGTAGCTACGCACGGACTCTCGTCACCTAGTGCATACATAGCCCGCGCATTTAGCAGCAAATTACTCAATTATTGCACCTATGGGAACAATTTCCTCTTACAAGGTTAGAAAGGAGACTCACCTCGCTCCAAAGTGCACTTCCAATCCCAAGAACGAGTCCAAGCCCTCAATTCGAAGCCGAACGATCCCAAACTCAAGATGCTAAGTGGAAGTCTTCTCTCAAAAGCCCTCAAAATCGCCAATGGAAGAGTGAAAAGTGGTAAAAATTGACTTAGAACCCGTATTAAATAAAGCTCATCGCTTCAGCGATTTCCGCATCTGCGGTCCCGCATCTACGAGAAAGGGCCGCATCTGCGAAAGTGGCTAAAAGGGCTGGGACCGCTTCTGCGATCTTGAGGCCGCTTCTGCGGTTTGGCCTGGCCTTCCCTGGGCTGCATCCGCGATAGATGGACCACATCTGCGGTCTCGCACCTGTGGTCCACCAACCGCAGGTGCAGTTATGACAGAAGCAGCAACTTCAGCACTTCTCAAAAGTTTCAACTTCACTCGAGCCTCGTCCGATTGACGCTCGGGGCTCCTGGGCCCCGCCCGAACATACCTACAAGTCTAAAATTACGAAACGGACCTACTCGAGCCTTTGGAACGCCCAAAACAATGCTAAATCAAAGAATCACCCCCTAAAATCAATTGAATCCAACATATGAACTTCAAGTTCTTAACTTTCCTCTAACGGGCCAAAACGCCATTAAACTATTCGGATTGACACCAAATTTTATGGGCAAGTCTTAAATGATATATCGGACCTGTACCGGGCTTCAAAACCAACATACGAGCCCGATACCCGTGAAATCAATCATTAATTAGTTTCTTTAAATCCTTAAAACTTAAGATTAACAATTTCTAATAAAAATTCATTATTCGGGCTAGGGACCTCGGAATTCGATTCGGGGCATACGCCCAGGTCCCATATTTTTCCACGGGCCCTCCGGGTCCGTTTGCTCAAAATGTTGACTAAAGTCAAACTTAGTCTTTTAAGAAAATCCTAAGGAACCAAATGAGCATATTTCACTCAAAACTCTTCCTAATCCCGAACCAACCATCCCCGCAAGTCGTAAATTAGCTAAAGCCAATGCGCAAAGTTTTATTTAAGGGAACGGGATTCTAAAAGGCAAAACGACCAGTCGGGTCGTTACAAAAGTAATGAAGTTCAAATAGTGTATATTTTACAAAAAGAATACAACTATTTATTTAAATTATGCATTTTTCCTTTTCAAGTCAAATTCACAAATATTTGGTCAAAATTTTACTATTTTTAGCTAAAATATTTACTTAACCAATATATGGAGACGCAACAACATTTTTTAAATTTTTTAGATGCAATGATAATATATTATAACTGTATATTCCTTTTTTCTATCCAAATATGTAGACATAACTTGATTAAATATCATTATCTTTAGCCAAAGAAAAAGTTATAGTAAAAATAATGTTATTTCAAGTGTTCTAAAAACAAATTTTGGCACGGGAAAATAATTTAAATAGTTGGTAGATTTAAAAAGATAAAAATATATATTTTTATTATTAAAAAATGACACATGGACGAAATATCCATGTGGCAGCACGTGTTCACACTCTCATAAATTGTCCGCGTCTAGGGGGTCGAGGTATGAAATTGCCAAGTTCAGGAGGGTATTAAAGACCGTGTAAAGTTTAAAGAGGAACTAAATAAAAGTTGTCAAGCTTAGGGGGCCCCGAACTATTCTGCTTAGTAAAAAAAGGAGGAAGTACTTCATATTAATTTGCTAGACGATAACCCACGAAGATATGAAGTTTCTTTTGAATTAATCACCAGCCGCAAAGCACCTCTACATCTCGAATAATTTATTAAATATTGTTGTACAATTATCAAACATTTTTGCATAGCCACACCCTTAGGTGCCTAGTTAATGCTACTGAGTCCAGACCCTATTTGTGGTTCTTTTGGATACAAGACACCGAAATATGTATAAAAAAATTGTTATATATCTATATAAAACGCTCTTTTAAAGAACAATATACCTGGAAACTAATAAGACAGGTACGTAATGCGTTTTTTATAAAAGCGCTATATGTATAACGCTTTTATAAAAGTGTCATATGTATAGCGCTTTTATAAACCGCGCTTTACATATATAAGTACTCGTCCCCTTCCCTTTCCCCCATGTTCTCGACAGAAAGCCCCCCACCCACCCACCCAGTAACTCGGTAAAAAACTCGAGTGGACCTCACCCATCCCACAAAAAGTAAAAAGTGTTGGTCTCACATCCTAGCCAAGCCTTCTATTTTTGCGGGTTGCTTGTTTCGGAGTCAAATTTTCAATTCTTTAACTTTTCAAAAAACATAAATCGGGATATTCTGATTTAGTTTATGTCGAAACTCATATAAATAATGCATATTAGTTGTTTTGAATGTGTTCCATGTTGTTTTTATTTTTTTTGCTATTAAACTGGTATGTTATTTTTATCTGGACTAAGATATTAATGTTCTTAAAAATATATATAAAAATTGAGAAATTATTATTATTTGTTAATGAAATGTTAATAAATTATTTTTACTGTTTTATATGTATTTTCGTGAATATCTTGTGATTAAAATGTATTTGTTATTTTTATCTAGTTTAGATTATTTATTTGCTTAAAGACTAGTAATATAGTGTCCTTTTAGCATAGTAAAATATAGAGCCTTTTAGCATAGTATCCCTGTAGTTTAAGTATCTCTTATACTGATAGATCAAACAAAAACTCTGTCCAATTTACAAAACTTAATTATTTAATTTACAAACAAACATAAAATTATGAAACTAACATGTAAAATAGTAAAACTAACACATACAGTAATTCAGGATAGTTTGTGTTAGTGGGCCTCAAATATCGAACCCGGAACCCATATGTGAATACTTTGTCCAATTAAATATTTTATAATTATATAAATTAATTATTTAATTTTCAAAAAAACATATAAAATTGTAAAACTAACATGTAAAATAATAAAACTAACACATACAAGAATTCAGTTGCAGCCAGATGCTACTGGTCCTCAAATATCGAGCCTGGAACCCATACGGGAATACTTAATAATTAAATATTGTATAATTATAAAAATTAATTATTTAATTTTCAAACAAACATTTAATTAATGTTGTTTAATTTACAGTAGACGATATGGACATACCGCCTATGCATCCCGGACCTTTTCGCGATGAGCTACTGTTGTTACAGGACGATCATTGGTCCGCCCACATATGAGAGGGAGAGTTAATGGCCCAGACTCTCTGCGCCAGAAGAGTGGACGACATGTGGGATTTTTCGAAGGGCAAAGTTCTCCATCCCCGTGTAGTCAGACGCCTGCAGGATACGGGCTTCTACATGATTTTGGAGATCGGGCGGCTATAGCTCGATTGGTCTTTGATCAAGGCCCTGATAGAGTAGTGGCAACCGAAGACGCACACATTCCACCTGCCCATTGGCGAGGCCACCATCACGCTGCAGGACGTGGTGGTTTTATATGGGTTGCCCATTGATGGACACCCCGTCGCTCTGTCGCATGGCATGAGAAATATGACACGTGTGCAGTATTTGGACATGCTGCAGCAGCTCACTGATTTCAGGCCACAGGATGAGATAGCACAGGCAGGTCCTAGTTGCCTGAGTTTGACGGCTATTCGATAGTATTTAGAGATATTGCACCCCGACATCAATAGCGAGACAGATGATCTGCATATTCACCGGTATACGAGGTTGCTGCTACTCCTTATGTTTGGATGAGTCTTGTTCTCGAACACTTCGGGGAACCTAGTCAGCTTGAGATTTCTTCATCATCGTGAGCAGCTAGATAATTTACCCTAGTACAGTTGGGGTGCTGCTGCTCTCGCCTACTTATACAAGCAGATGTGTCGGGCGAGTATGAGCACCCAACATGACGTATTTGGCATTTTGCTGTTGCATAAACGGTATCACCAACATCCATTTGGTTCCGTATACGCATTCTTTTTGCACTTGTAGCTTACGCAAATAGTCCTTATTACACACCATTTTAAATGGTTCCGATGGAATAATGCTCAACACCCACTAGCTGCAACTGTCCACTATATGTGTTAAAGTATGCAGCAACACTATATTGCCTATCAATATAGTTCGTTGGCCCTAAACCTGTATGTTGAAAGTTCTTGATGGCATGTGAGCACACATGTGGTAAATGGACCGTTTCCCACAAGAACACAATCTACTGGCTTCATTTATGGTGTGTACATTATTCCCCCGGTGTTGATGGATAGTGGTGCGAACTTTAAAAACACCCTGGTCGTGATCATACTGTATAAATAAATGCCAATGTGCTCGCCTCTTGTATTTGTCAAATCTTTTTATTGGTATTGACATAAATTCAACACCCCTATCCATTAATTTCGATGCATCTCTATTGGTCATCACTTGTTTTAAAAGTGAATTTTGCATTCCGAGGCCTTAAAAACCTCTTTCGACATCACCTCGATTTGCGTGCATAGTTCGGGCACGTAGCCGGAAAGCCATTTTTGTGAAAATCTGTGAAAAATGATAAATTTTGGCTATAAAATGAATTAAGTTGACTTCGATCAACATTTTGGGTAAACGAACCCGGACTCGTGATTTGACGGTCCTGGAGGGTCCGTAGGAAAATATGGGACTTGGGCGTATACTAGGAATTGAATTCCGAGGTCCCAAGCCCGAGAAATGAATTTTTAAAGAAAATTATTTTCTGAAATTATTTATGAGATTTGGAAATGAATTGTTCTTAGAACTTGATGGTATCAAGCCCGTATTTTGGTTTCGGTGCCCGGTATAAGTCTTATATGTGATTTAAGATAAGTCTATGAAATTTGGTAAGAAATGGACTTGAAATAACGTGAATCAGATTGTTTTTGGAAAAATTGAAAATTTGAAGTTCTTAAGAAAATTTCATGATTTTGATGCTAAATTCATAGTTGTTGATGTTATTTTAGTGATTTCAATGCACGACCGAGATCGTATGATGTTTTTAGGGTGGTGTTCATGTTTGGTTTGGAGCCCCGAGGGCTCGGGTGAGTTTTGGATAGGCAACGAGGTGGATTTTGGACTTGAGGAATTACAAATTTTTAGTTGTTGCATTGCAGGCCTGCAGGCTTCGCATTTGCGAAGTCTGGCTCGCAAATGCGAGATCGCAATTGCGAGAGGCATGTCGCAAATGCGAAAGCAACCCAGGCCAGCCCATCCTCGCAATTGCGAGAATTCTATCGCAAATGTGATGCCTTCCTTCCTAGCCAGTAGTCGCAAATGTGACCCTACCTTCGCAATTCCCAACTCGCATTTGCGAGAGGCTGTTCGCAATTCCCAACTTAGCAGAGGTCGGGGTTCACAATTGCGAACTTTGTTCGCATTTCCCATACCTGCGACCTGTAACTTTTATACTTAGCCGAAAATCAACCATTTTTCACATTTTTTCAAAACACAAACTCCCTAAGGCGATTTTTCAAGAACAACTCCTCTTCCAAATTGATTGTAAGTCAATTTTAACTCGTTTTCTTCAATCATTAACATCTTTTCACATGATTTCAACTAAAAATCAATGATTTTCATGGGGGAAATTGGGTGTTTTGGGTAGAACCTAGGTTTTTCAAAAAAATGGGGATTTGGACCTCGATTTGAGGTCCGATTTTTAAACAAATTATATATTTAGGTTCGTGGGGGAATGGGTAATTGGGTTTTGGTTCGAACCTCGGGTTTTGACCATGTGGTCCCGGGGGCAATTTTTGACTTTTTTGGTAAAACTTTGGAAAACTCGTTTTCATGCATTGGGGTTGATTCATTTAGTGTTTATTGATGTAATTAAGTAACTTGTTGCTAGATATGAGCAAATTGGTGGAGAATCAAGGGGTAAAGCAATAATTGGGACGTGAATTGTGTTCGTGGCATCGAGGTAAGTGTTTGGTCTAACCTTAGCTTGAGGGATTAGGAGTTGAGTCCTACTTGTTATGTGGTATTTGTCGAGTACGACGTATAGGCATGGTGACGAGTATCTATATGTTGGTGTCAAGCATACCCGTGAGTCTTATATTGTGACTATTATGGCCTCTTTGTATTATTCATGCTTTGATGATGATTTCTATTGTTGGGCAAAGTTTGTGGGAGTAATTGTGACATTTGAACATTGAGGAGCGTTGGCTCAAGTTGTACAATGAAATGTGAAAGTATAAGTGGAAAATTGAACCTTTTAGAGCATTGGCTCAAAGTGGTGAAGTGAGGTGTGAAGTAAAAGTGAAAAAGAGAAGAAAATCATTATGTTATCTCCCTTTGCAGGGATATTGTTGCTTTTAATGTTATCCCCCTTGCCGGGATGTTGTTGTTGTTTTGATGTTGTCTCTTGCCGAGACTTGTTTTCAAATTATTGTTCCCTTTCCGGGATTCTTATTGTAGTTTCATTTATTTCCTTGTCATATTGTTTGTGATTGTTGTTTGGATGAGGTAGAGAGTTAAAGCATGAAGGGCGATGTCGTGTATTGTTTGGTGAGAGAGAGTGAAAAAGCCCGAAGGGTGATACCGTGTATGATTTGTGAGGAAAAAGTGTAAAGCACGAAGGGTGATGTCGTGCCGCACGATGTACCATTTCGTGCCGATTATATTGATTAAATGGTGAGGACGAGAGTAAAAGCACGAAGGGTGATGTCGTGCACATTTTCATTACTTGATTACTTTAGTGAGGACGAGAGTAAAAGCACGAAGGGTAATTCCGTGCACTTATTGATTTCTGGTTCTTTGTTGTTATCCGAGATTTACCATTTCCTTCAATTACCTATTGTCTTTCTATTCTGAATTGATATTTCCCCCGCAATATGCTACCCCTCATATATTTTACTATTTATTTTTGTTCTTCTTTTCCGTTGTATATAGTTGAATTGCACAGGTTTATGTGGTAGTCTGGTCCTAGCCTCGTCACTACTTCACCGAGGTTAGGCTAGGCACTTACCAGCACATGAGGTCGATTGTGCTGATACTACACTCTGCACTATGTGCAGATCCCGGAGCAGCTTTTGGACCGTAGATTGGGTGGCTACCTTCAGTCCACGCGGAGATCCAAGGTAGACCTGCAGGCGTCCGCAGGCCCTGGCGTCTCCTCTATCCTTTATTTCCTGTTTCATTTCTTTGATTCGGAAACAGTGTATCTTTATTTTCAGACTTTTTATTTAGCACTCTTAGATCGTCTGTGGTACTGTGACACCAGTTCTGGGTGATTACGGCTTAAATAGTTGTATTAGATTCATATTTCAGATATTTTACTACTTTTCTTTCACTTAATGAAATTTCCGTTGTTTTTCACATTATTGTTTTATAAATGCTAAAAAGGTATAAAAATGGATAAAGGTAGTCTGTTCAGTAATTGGCTTGTCTAGCTCACATTAGTATGCGCCATCACGACTCCTGAAGGTGGGAAATCCGGGTCGTGACAAGTTGGTATCAGAGCTCTAGGTTACATGGGTCTTACAGTTCACAGACAAGCTTAGTAGAGTCTGAGGGATCGGTACAGAGATGTCTGTATTTATCCCCTAGAGGCTACAGAGTTAGGAAAAACTTCACATTTATTCCTTCCTGTCATGCGATTTGGTTTCTCAATGCTGATTGAATTTCTACTCTATTCTTTTGCAGATGACGAGAACACGCACTTCCTCATCCACTGACTAGTAACCCGAGCCCCTAGAAGCAGCTCCCATGAGGGACAGAGGGCGAGGCCGAGGTCGTGGTAGAGGCCGAGGTAGGGGCAGAGCTCAGCCCAGAGCAGCGGCACCAGCGGCGGAGCCTCAGGTTGACTTTGATGATGAGGTTCCAGCCCAGACAGTTCTGGTGGACCCAGCTTAGATCCCAGAGGGGCTTATTGCTACCTCCGTACTCCAGGGTGCTCTGGTCCGCCTAGTGGGCCTTATGGACGAGTGTCACCCGGGCAAGCTTGCTTCTTGTAGCACTAGCCGTCTCTCAAGCTGGAGGAGGAGCCCAGACTCCTGCTACTCTTACTCCCGAGCAGGTAGCTCCCCAGTTCCAGACTCTAGCAATTCAGCCAGTTGGAGCAGTTCAGCCGGGTGTGGTAGCTCAGACCGGTGATGGAGCAGCTATGTCTGCCGATGCTTTGTGGAGGTTGGACAAGTTCACCAAGCTCTTCACTACTACTTTCAGCAGTGCATCTTCTGAGGATCCCCAGGATTATCTAGACAGTTGTCATGAGGTTCTCAGGAACATGGGGATAGTTGAGACCAATGGGTCGATTTTGCTACTTTTCGCTTGTCTGGATCCGCCAAGACTTGGTGGAGAGATTATTGCTTGGATAGACTAGTTGGATCACCGGCTTTGACTTGGGAGCAGTTTACTCAACTAATTCTGGAGAAGTTTCTCCCTATTACTCATAGAAAGGTCTATTAGAGGCAGTTTGAGTGTCTCCAGCAGGGTTCCATGACAGTTACTTAGTATGAGACAGAATTCATTGACTTGGCTCGTCATGCTCTTATCATACTTCCCACCGAGAGAGAGAGAGGGTGAGGAGGTTTATTGAGGGACTTATTCAGCCTATTCGACTCCAGATGGACAAGGAGACTGGGAGTGAGATTTCTTTCCAGGAGGCGGCAATGTAGCCCGGAGAGTTGAGATGGTTCTATCGCAAGGTGGTCAGGGGTCTGACAAGAGGCCTCGTCATTCAGGCCGATTCAATGGTACCTCATCTGGAGGCAAAGATTTGTATGGTAGAGGCCATCCTCCTAGGCCCTTTCAGTCAGCACTTCAGGTTTCTCACGGTGCTTCGGGTGGTCATGGTTCCCACATGCAGTATTCTGACCAGCAGCCCTACAGTGCACCACCAGCTCCTATCAGTGCACTGCCGCTTCAGAGTTTTCGGGGTGGTCATTCAGGTCGTCAAGGTCAGTAGTCTCAGCAACCAAGGGCTTGCTACACTTGTGATGATATGGGTCACACTGCTAGGTTTTGCCCTCGAGCACCGAGTAGCTCCCAGCATCAGGGTTCCCGTGCTATGGTTTAGGCACCAAGTGTTCCACAGCCTTCCCAACCAACTAGAGGTGGGGGTAGAGGTACTAGAAGTGGAGCCCAGGCCGCTAGAGGTAGAGGCCAGCCAGTAGCAGGTCGTCCAGGGATGCAGTTCAGGGTGGTGGGGCCTAGCCCAATGTTATGATCTTCCAGCCAGGCCCGAGGCTGAGGCTTTCGATGCGGTTATCACAAGTACTATTCTAGTTTGTAGCAGAGATGCTTCAGTTTTATTTGATCTGGGATCTACGTACTCCTATGTGTCATCATATTTTGCACCGTATCTGGTCATGCCTAGTGATTCTTTGAGTGCTTATGTTTATGTGTCTACACCGGTGGGTGATTATATTGTGGCAGATAGAGTCCATTGTTCATGTGTAGTTGCAATTGGGGGTCTTGAGACTCGTGTAGATTTGCTTCTTCTAGACATGGTTGATTTCGATGTCATATTAGGGATGGACTGGTTATCACCTTATCACGCTATCTTGGATTGGCATGCCAAGACTGTGACCTTAGCCTTGCCGGGTTTACCTCGTTTAGAGTAGAGAGGGACTCATGTTCATTCTATCCGTAGTGTTATCTCTTATATGAAGGCTCGGCGTATGGTCGAGAAGGGGTGTTTGACCTATTTGGCCTATGTCCATGATTCTAGTGCTGAGGTTCCTTCTATTGATTCTGTGCCCGTTGTTCGTCAATTTCCTGAGGTATTCCCTTCAGACCTACCGGGTATGCCACCCGACAGAGATATTGGCTTTTGCATTGATTTGGCTCCGGGCACTCAGCCCATTTCTATCCCGTTGTATCGTATGGCCCTACCTGAGTTGAAAGAGTTGAAGGAGCAGTTGCAAGACTTGCTTGAAAAAGGTTTCATTAGACCTAGTGTTCCACCTTGGGGTACGCCGGTGTTGTTTGTTAAGAAGAAGGACGAATTGATGAGAATGTGCATTGATTACCGGCAGTTGAACAAGGTTACAATCAAGAATAAGTATCCATTGCCGAGGATTGATGATTTGTTTGATCAGCTTCAGGGTGCCAAGGTATTCTCGAAGATTGACTTGAGATCTAGCTACCATCAGTTGAGTATTAGGGCATCTGATGTCCCTAAGACAGCTTTTCGCACTCGATAGGGCATTATGAGTTCTTGGTAATGTCATTCGGGTTGACAAATGCCCCAGCAGCTTTCATGGATTTGATGAACCGAGTGTTCAAGCCTTACTTGTATTTGTTTCTAGATAGTCTTCATTGCTGATATTTTGATCTATTCCTGTAGTCGGGAGGAGCACGAGCAACATCTTAGAGTGGTTCTTCAGACTTTGAGGGATAGTCAATTGTATGCTAAGTTTTCGAAGTGTGAGTTCTGGCTGAGTTCAGTTGCATTCATGGGTCATATTGTATCAGCAGAGGGTATTCAGGATCCTAAGAAGATTGAGGCAGTCAAAAACTGGCCTAGACCAGCATCAGCAATAGAGATTCAGAGTTTCTTGGGATTGAGTGGCTACTATCGTCGATTCGTGGAGGGGTTTTCATCTATCGCAGCCCCGATGACCAGGTTGACCCAGAAGGGTGCCCAGTTTAGATGGTCGGACGAGTGTAAGGTGAGCTTTCAGAAGCTCAAGACAACTCTGACTACGGCACTGGTGTTAGTTTTGCCCACAGGTTCAGGGCCTTATACAGTTTATTGTGATGCATCTCGCATTGGACATGGTGCGATGTTGATGCAGGATGGCAAGGTCATTGCCTATGCTTCGTGGCAGTTGAAGATTCATGAGAAGAACTATCTAGTTCAAGATTTGGAGTTAGAAGCCATTGTTCACGCGTTGAAGATTTGGAGGCATTATCTGTATGGCGTGCTATGTAAGGTGTTCACGGATCACAAGAGTCTGCAGTATTTGTTCAAGCAAAAGGAGTTGAATTTGAGGCAGAGAAGGTGGTTGGAGTTGTTGAAAGACTATGATATCACCATCTTATATCATCCGGGAAAGGCCAATGTAGTGGTCGATGCTTTGAATAGGAAGTCAGCTAGTATGGGCAGTCTTGCTTATATTCCGGTCGTTGAGAGACTTCTTGCTTTGGATCTTTAGACTTTGGCCAATCAGTTTGTGAGGTTGGATGTTTCTGAGCCCAGCCGTATGTTAGCTTGCACAGTCGCTCGTTCTTCATTACTGGAGCGTATCTGAGATCGGCAGTATGATGATTATCATTTGTGTGTCCTTAGAGACATGGTGCAGCACGGAGGTGCTAAGCAGGTTACCTTAGGTGATGATGGAGTTTTGAGTTTGCAGGGTCTGAGTTTGTGTGCCTAATGTAGATGGACTTCGAGAGTTGATTTTAGAAGAGGCCCATAGTTCCCGACACTCTATTCATCCGGGCGCCGCAAAGATGTATCAGGATTTGCGACAACATTATTGGTGGCGGAGGATGAAGAAGGATATCGTTGCATATGTGGCTCGGTGTTTGAATTGTCAGCAGGTTAAGTATGAGCATCAGAGGCCTGGTGGTTTGTTCCAGAAGATTGAGATTCCTGAGTGGAAGTGGGAGCGGATCACTATGGACTTCATTGTTGGACTCCCACGGACTCAGAGGAAGTTCGACGCAGTGTGAGCTATTGTTGATAGGCTGACCAAGTCAACACATTTAATTCCTGTGGCAGTCTCCTATTCTTCCGAGAGGTTAGCTGAGATCTATATCTGGGAGATTGTTCGTCTTCATGGTGTGCCCGAGTCTATCATTTCGGATCGAGGTACGCAGTTTATCTCCCATTTATGGAGAGCAGTTCAGCGAGAGCTAGGCACACGGGTTGAGTTGAGCACAACATTTCATTCTTAGACAGATGGGCAGTCTGAGCAGACTATTCAGATTTTGGAGGATATGCTCCAAGCTTGTGTCATTGACTTTGGAGGCTCGTGGGATCAGTTCTTGCCTTTAACAGAGTTTGCCTACAACAACAGCTACCAGTCGAGTATTCAGATGGCTCCTTATGAGGCTTTATATGGTAGGTGGTGTCGGTCTCCGGTTGGATGGTTTGAGCCGGGGGAGGCTCGGTTGTTGGGTACAGATCTAGTATAGGATACCTTGGACAAGGACAGGATCATTCAGGATAGGCTTCGTACAACTCAGTCCAGGAAAAAGAGTTATGCCGACCGCAAGGTTCGAGATTTGGCATTCATGGTTGGTGAGCGGGTATTGCTTCGAGTGTCGCCTATGAAGGGAGAGATGAGATTTGGGAAGAAGCGCAAGCTTAGCCCTAGGTTCATTGGCCCATTTGAGATTCTTGATCGAGTGGGAGAGGTGGCTTATAAACTTGCGTTGCCGCCGAGCTTATCAGCCATGCATCAAGTGTTTCATGTGTCCATGCTTCGGAAATATCACAGTGATCCATCCCACGTGTTAGATTTCAGCACTGTCTAGTTGGACAAGGACTTATCTTATGAGGAGGAGCCGGTAGCTATTCTAGACCAGCAGGTTCATCAGTTGAGATCGAAGAGTTTCCCTTCTGTTCGTTTTTAGTGGAGAGGTCAGCCTGCTGAGGCATCGACCTGGGAGTTCGAGTCCGATATGCGGATCCATTATCCCCATCTTTTCCTCGACCCAGGTACTTCCTTCTTCTGTCCGTTTGAGGACGAACGGTTGTTTTAGAGGTGGAGGATGTGATGACCTTTTTTAAAAAAGTGAATTCTTCATTCTGAGGCGTTAAAAACATCTTTCGGCATCACCTCGATTTGCGTGCACAGTCCGGGCGCATAGCCGAAAAGACATTTTTGTGAAAATCTATGAAAAATGATAAATTTTGGCTATAAATTGAATTAAGTTGACTTCGGTTAACATTTTGGGTAAAAGAACCCGGACCCGTGATTTGACGGTCCCGAAGGGTTCGTAGGAAAATATAGGACTTCGGCGTATGCCCGGAATCAAATTCCGAGGTCTCAAGCCCGAGAAATGAATTTTTAAAGAAAATTATTTTCTGAAATTATTTATGAGATTTGGAAATGAATTGTGATTAGAACTTGATAGTATTGAGCCCGTATTTTGGTTCCGACGCCCGGTACAAGTCTTATATGTGATTTAAGATAAGATTGTGAAATTTGGTAAGAAACAGACTTGAAATGACGTGAATCGGATCGTTTTTGAAAAAATTGGAAATTTGAAGTTCTTAAGAAAATTTCATGATTTTGATGCTAAATTCATAGTTGTTGAAGTTATTTTAGTGATTTGAATGCACGAGCGATTCCGTATGATATTTTTAGGGTGGTGTGCATATTTGGTTTGGAGCCTCGAGGGCTCGGGTGAGTTTTGGATAGGCCACAGGGTGGATTTTGGACTTGAGGAATTGCGAATTTTTAGTTGTTGCATTGCAGGCCTGCAGGCTTCGCATATGCGAAGCCTGGCTCGCAAATGCGAGATCGCAATTGCGAGAAACATGTCACAAATGCGAAAGAAACCCAGGCCATCCCATCCTCGCAATTGCGAGAATTCCATCGCAAATGCGATGCCTTCCTTCCTAGCCAGTAGTCGCAAATGCGACCCTACCTTCGCAATTCCCAACTCGCATTTGCGAGAGGCTGTTCGCAATTCCCAACTTAGCAGAGGTTGGGGTTCACAATTGCGAACCCAGTTCGCATTTTCGATACCTGCGACCTACAACTTTTATACTTAGCCGAAAATCAACCATTTTTCACTTCTTTTCAAAACACAAACTCCCTAGGGCGATTTTTCAAGAACAACTATTCTTCCAAATCGATTGTAAGTCAATTTTAACTCGTTTTCTTCAATCATTAACATCTTTTCACATTATTTCAACTCAAAATCAATAATTTTCATGGGAGAAATTGGGTGTTTTGGGTAGAACTTAGGTTTTTCAAAAAATGGGGATTTGACCTCGATTTGAGGTCCGTTTTCAAAACAAATTATATATTTGGGTTCGTGGGAAAATGGGCAATCAATTTTTGGTTCGAACCTCGGGCTTTGACCATGTGAGCCCGGGGGTGATTTTTGACTTTTTGGGTAAAACTTTGGAAAACTCATTTTCATGCATTGTGGTTGATTCATTTAGCGTTTATTAATATAATTAAGTAACTTGTGGCTAGATACGAGCGAATTGGTGGTGGAATCAAGGGGTAAAGCAATAATTGAGACGTGAATTGTGTTCATCACATCGAGGTAAGTGTTTGGTCCAACCTTAGCTTGAGGAATTAGGAGTTGAGTCCTACTTGCTATGTGGTATTTGTCGAGATGCAAATGACTTATCCCAGTCACCATATATAAACAATTTCAAATGCACGATTGCGCCCGAGATATGCTTTTCTTTTGGTAATAGTACACCCATATTCCTGGTGGACGGATATAATACACTCTTTGATCTTGTACCTAATGGACGCTTCAATGTGTGGAATCAATTGAAGAGAAATCAAGTCAACATTCAAATTGAAGTGATTCTCATTGAATGTGTCCATTTCACAATTGTGGGTGCCAATATATTTACCCACTTTTCACAACCCTATTTTCTTCTTGCTCGCACGCAGCATCCAATGACAACCCATAATTCATCTACGACAAACAACTTTGTATACATCCGGACTTGACTCTCATACCATCATCTCACAGCACTCTTTTACGGTGTACATTTTCGCCGCCCTGCTTAGGCGCGCTTTATTAGGAAAAAACATGCCTTTTGCCCGCACCGTTGGTCTGGATTCATCCCACATTGCTGTCCGAATTTCATCAAAATCCCTTGTGAGGGAATTCACATCCGGAATACTTGACAAATGATCAAGGTAGGGAATATGCCTTGAATGAAACGACACGTGGGACGTGTACACTCTTGGTATAACGGGAGGTGGATCATGCTTCCTCATCAAATCAGGTTCGGCATTCTCTTCCTCCTCATCATCACCCTTGTCATAATTACTATTATCTTCCTGACTCTGCGCATCTGCCAAATCCCGAGTAAATACGTCATCTACAGGCAACTAAGTGAGGTCAAGACCATCAAGTTGCTCGTTTTCACTACACAAATAACAAAATGATAAGCTACTCAAATTGATAAATACTTTACATTTAGCTATATCACTTCACTTACAAGTCGTACTGTGTTGACATTCCATGATTGACATTTTTCTGTTGGTGATGACTCTCGGATGGACCACCATGATCCAACACACCAAAATTACGCATATTCCAACTGGGCATGGGTTCATAACTTGTAAAATTCATATCCGGACGGTACCCCCTGTGGAATATATGAGTGTTAATTCAATACAACAAAAATAAACATCGTAATACAAAGGAAAATTAAAGTTTACCCGTCGTCTTGTGGATTATGTAAAGTAGGAGAGAAATTATTTCCTTGCTCCTCATTCTCCCGTGGAGATAAGTTTAGATCCGGCCAAACTCTTTCAGGCGGAACCTGTTCGGCTAAAACTGCTCCAGAATAACCACCCGTTGATAGAGGGTTATCCCTGCTTTGCGCAACCTCATTATTGCGAACGTCTTCAACCTTCACGTACATTTCCAATATTTTTATCAAAATAAGTTTCCGGTATTCATCCGAAGTCCCCAAAAAATCTCTTAGAGTTTCATCATCCTCGATATTAAACTCAGCGTAAGAAGCAATCCCTTGCGGAGTCACAGAATACGGATATCTTTCAGTTATTTTAAGATTCACCGAACATTTGCCTAGCCTCATTTTATTATATAACAACGATACAAGTCTATCGTACTCCATTATAAGTGGCAACTTAACATGACTCTGTGGAGATAAACTGTAGCTCACAGAGTTATTCGCCACCACAACCTCACCCCCCTCCCCCCAATATAATGAAACCCTTACTTTTCGCTCTTCAGACATTATGAAAAAATGCTTGAGAATTTAACAAGAAGAAATTTTTTAACAGGAGTTAGGAATTCTTTTGAATGGTTTTTTGTAAAATCCTTAACGCCTTTAAATAAGGCAATGCCTAGCTCGGGAGGGGTGGAGGTGAATTTTTTGAGGTATAGCGCTCTTTTAAAACGTGTCTTACATATTTGAATTATTGTTATGTCAGTTAAGCGCAAGAGACTTATTGGTGGGCCCACATAACAGGTATATCGCTCTTTAAAAAAGCGTTTTATATAAAACGCTCTTTTAAAGAGTGTTATGCCTTAATGTCCCAAATGGATGTTAAAGTATAGCGCTCTTTAAAAGAGCATTTTATATAGATATGTAACTATTTTTTTTAAACATTTTACGGTGTCTTGTGTCCAAAAGAAACACAAATAGGTTCACCGTATTAATGCTAATATTGTGATGTGTTAATGAACTATAATACCAATGGTGAACTCACTTCCTTTCTCACCCGTCTTCCAAACGATATATCAAAGCAAATAATCAACTCATTTCTTTCCCCCACGTCCATTTTTTAGAATGATAACCATAAAGATGCAAACATAAATAAATTGAAAATTCCACTTCATAATTTCCAAGCCCTTTGGCCATAACCTAGAACTAGCTTACATAAACTTGATTATTAAGATGATTGAAGTTTTTGTTCGAGGACTAAACATATATTATAGAGGCAGTTTGGACATTGGACCCTTACTCAACTTCATAAAATTGTTTATGTATTTATTCACTAATATTTACGGTTGAAACAAAGACAAACTTTTAAGGTTCTATGCATGTAAACCGAGAAAATGATCAAAATGGTCCTTAATGTATCAGGGTTGCTTTATTTTGGTCCTTGATATAGTTCCCTTGACAGATTTGGTCTGAAACCCTAAGAGCCCTTTTGGGCATAAGAATTTTTTTTACTTTTTTTTGAATTTTTTTTACTCTTTTTCGAAATCACCGTTTAGTCATAAAAATTTTAATTTTCACTTGAAGATGCATTTTGAAATTTTTTAATAATTTGAAAAATTCCAAAAAGTTATTTTTCAAAATTTGCACTCACAAAACTTCAAAAACAACTCAAAATTATATTCATCTCCAAACAATTTTTTTTTTTTGGAAATTTTACAATTCTTATGTCCAAACACTCACTAAGAGGGTGTTTGGCTAAGCTTATAAGCTGGTCAAACTAGCTTATAAGCACTTTTCGGCTTATCTACGCGTTTGGTAAAGTTAAAAGTGCTTATAAGTCAAGTGATTATAAGTCAAAAATAATCCAAAAGCCATAAGCTGGTCACCCACAGCTTATGAATTTTTAGATTATAAGCATTTAAGTTTGACCAAAATTTTTACTATTTTATCCTTAAAATATTCTTTTTTAGAATAAAACTCCTACATCGATACTCACTGCCTCAAGTATTCAACCTAAACCTCCCCTCTCCTCCCCTTCCCCCACCTATTCAAGTCTGCAATTTTCATTGACAAGCTAGGATAAGCAAATTTTCTATTCATTTGCATACTTATATCTATGTGATTGTGCATTAATCTTTGAAGTGTATATAATAAATAAGGACATATCAAATTGTTGGTGTATTGTTTTCTAAGTGTTGTGGTGAAGAAAACAATGTTTGTTTCTCTTCAAATAATTTGTTCTATTTAGGTTTATTTTTTACTGAGAAAATTTTGTCAATTTATTAATTATTATAACTTATGATTATATGCTTATCATAAAATAAATTATATTTATCATAAAAATTATCTTATCTAAGCACAGTTGTATTTAAAATAAAATGATAAATAGAATATTTTGTATTTGAGTCGATCTGGAATCTAAAATTTTGAAGAAATTACGCCCTTATAAGTGTAAACCGTTCTGAGATTATTTAAGTTATTTTAACAGAAAAAGAGCTTATCAGCACTTTTTTATCAAATACTGCAACAACTTATTATCAATTTCAGTACTTGTACCCAAACATGTAACTGCTTATTTGTTAAATCAGTTTTAGCACTTAAAAGTAATTTTCAGCACATAATGCTAACCTGAAAAAGTTTCTCCCCGATAAGAATGGAGATTTAATTTGAACGTGATCTGAGCAAAACAGAAATTCCTTCAGCTGAAGAGATAAAGGAAGAAAGAAAAGGAGTTAGACTTAGAACCATTCAAGAAGACCCGTGTTTAGCTTTTTTTTTATAATTCTTGGTTCTGTGAGAAAATTTCTTTTTCTTGTTTGCAAGTGTACAATGGTGAAATACACATCTGTAATTTAATATAGTTTGTACTCAAAGATAGAAACGGTAAAAAAAATAGAAAGAAACAGTAAAAGAGAACAAAGAAAATTGAATATGACCTGAGATTGATATTGT
Organism: Nicotiana tabacum; assembly: GCF_000715075.1. Classification (NCBI taxonomy): domain Eukaryota; kingdom Viridiplantae; phylum Streptophyta; class Magnoliopsida; order Solanales; family Solanaceae; genus Nicotiana; species Nicotiana tabacum. Next base: position 152,904,682 of record NC_134101.1, read on the forward strand.
ATTAAAAATTTGTAACTTGTTTAAAAAGCAAATTGAAAGCGAGAAAACAGAGTAGACCTCCAAGTTAATGTCATCTGGAAGATATTTAAGTATATTCGTGTATTCTATACGAATATTTTAGGACAAAAGTAGTCATTTGGTAAAAATGGAAGAGAAGAATATTTTAAACATCCACTCAATTTTGATGATCTAGTACTTGAACATGCAAATTATATTAGAGTAACAAGATTGAAAAGAGCCTATAAAAAGGTCCCCACATAAACACATATGATAAGGCATGTCTAGGCAAAACATTTTTCCCGCTTTGTCTACAATTAGTAATAGATCACTTCTTCTTAGCGTCTCCAGCCTTGGTCTGCAGGTTTCATGGAACAATACAGTTAGCATGAGAAGAATGAAAACATGAACCAAAAACCAAAACAACAGAGCAATTATCTAGTCTGGGGAGAGTAGAGTGTACGCAGACCTTACCCCTACCCCGAAAAGGGTAGAGAGGCTGTTTCACGGAGACTCTCGGCTCAACAAGTTGAGAAGAATGAAAACATGAACCGAAAACAATGGAGCAATTATCTCCTGGTCATAGCAGCAAAGACCATAAGAGATAACAATCTTTACCTTCTTGACACCACGAACTTTCTTGGCTCTGTTCTTGCGCTCCTTCATTTGCTTCCTGGACTTCTCCACCTTGGTGTCTAATCCATTCTGCGCAAGTTGTTCAATGGTGAAAATTGTTAGCAATGGTTACAGACTGATCCAATCATGAAGAAGCTTCAAAATATAGTACTCAATATTCAGTAAAATGATCCTGGATTGTGCTAGTACTTCGTCACATAGAAGGATATATTTATCACTTGGGGAGAACTAGAGATGAGTAATGTTAACTTAACAGGCCCTTCATTAACTTGTTGGCTACTTTGCCTGAGGAATAGTTTCTCGAAAGAATATAAAAAGTGAAAGAATTTCTCCTGTCTACATGAAAGGTTCAGAATACAACTTCATGAAAATGCTGAAAGCAGCTCACAACACGATACAGTTTTTTTTGGGGATAAATTTAACTCGACAAGATACACTTCCAATAAAGAACACTTTTAAATGCAAATTGGAACCAAAAACTACTGAATAAAGAAGATAGGGATAGAGGTAGAGTTAGAGGAAAGAGATCAAAATAATTCAAAGCATGTGATTGTAGTCAGAATAGCTTTATACTACATTGCTCAAACAAATGCAATCCTACAGGCTGTAATTGGTTTTGGATAGCAGATGAGCAAAAGTTACAATAATAGACATCTCATGAATATAATTATGGTGAAAATATAAGACTGACAAAATATAAGACGATAAACTTCTGCAAAGTTAGAAACTGTACGTGCTCACTTCCAATGGTGATTCTATAACATCATCCACAGTTATTAGGATAGGGTAAGGCATACACGAGAACAAAATTATCTGGTAAAAAATACTAAGACTCTTGAATGGGCATAAAACATGCAATGAACCTTGACTACCACATTCTATTCTCCCAACTTCACCAGTTGCAGCACTTACGGTTTTGCGTGAACAAGCAACCCTATGCAATCTACTAAAATAGATTATAATTGGACACACCTAAAACCTTATGGAAAACAAACTTAAAGTCTATGAAACACAAAAAACGTTTCCCTTTGAGTTTTTTAAAATCTTAATATCTATGTTCATGAGTTGAAAATAATAGAGTATGTGCTAATTCTAGAGCTTACATTCACCAAAAAAGACAATCCTGCTCATACATTACAAGGAAAAAAGAAAAACAATGCACAGGTTTTGGAAGCACATACTAGCACGCATGTATAAATAATATGATGCTTACCCTGATCAACCTGTACTTGGGCTCATACTTCTTTGCGTTTTCAACAGAGTCATAGATCAAACCAAATCCAGTAGATTTGCCTCCTCCAAAGTGGGTCCTGAACTTGAACACGAAGATGGCATTTGGCTCTTTCACTTCATACATCCTTGCCAATTTCTCTTTCAACTCAGCCTACAATATCAGATGAACATTGAAAAGCCACAAAATCACAAGAACTAAATAAGGGATAACCCAAAATAGTAACAGGTTAAAAATTGAGCATATTCAGATATGAGTCAAAGTAATGAAAAAATGACTTTTAACCGTGAAGCTATTAGATACTATAAGTTATCATGTACAGTATATTACAAAATAACCAAAAGCAAAGCAATAGTGCCGAGATGCGAGGGAAAACTTTTCTTTAACATTTCTTAAGAAACACCACCTATGGTTCAGGACAAAATCATGAAGAAGCTCGTTAGGTATTTCACTTGGCAAGAAGTTGACATATGTGATCAACTCGGTCTCAATCCCAAACCAGTGGCTCAATTGAATCCCATTTGATGGAGAATAGCACAAATAGCGCACAATCAATTTTTTCATATTTACAAATACTTCTTAATCCCCTTGACTAAAAGGGAAGTTTCCATATAGTGGCAAAGGCAGTTAATATTGGTTTTTATTCATTTTGCTTTATTCCAGCGCAAGAATGAACATTAAAAGAAAGATAACCAAAGCCCATCATGTTAGCTAAAGAGTTATTGGATCTCTCCCTCCTATAACTACAGCTAAAACGTGAAAATCTCCTAAGCTTGTAATGAATAAGCACATACGGAAATTTATTAGCGAAAAAATAACAAACGAGAATAGTTCTAACCTTGGAAACATTGGCTCTTCCAGGATGCAAGACATCAATAATCTGTAAAAATTGTGATACCCATTTGAGTTTTTAAATAGATCAAGGGAGCTTTACAAAGACAAGCTTTGTTTCAATGCGAAAAGGGTCAACATTTTTAAGGACTTACGAATTGTTTCCTTGCAAGAAGCCTATTGGTCATGAACTTCCTAGTTCTAATAGTCACTGCCTTGTCCGCCATTTTTTCCCTGTAAGCAATGAATAAATCTTTTAATATAGTCTACTATATACACATTTACTAACTAAAGTATAGCAAAATAATTAGTGTTGATAACAATACTTTTGTTTCTCGGGTTGCTGCACCGGCTACTCTCTCTCTCTCTCTCAAGCTCTGTGCTGCGCCTCCGTTCTAAGTTCTGTGTTAATATTGCTCGCTGGGTTTTAGGGTTTTCTTAAAAGGCTTCGCTAATTCTTGGGTGCCTTTTAGGCCATGGGCCTTGACTTCGGGCTGGACCTCTTTTCCAACAATACAATCTTCCCTGATCTTGTGACACAACGCCGTTGTGGCCTTCGCTACTTTTTTAGTTTTGGTCTTGGGCTTTTTTTTTCACGGAGAATTATGTAAAAATTGCACGTGGTCGCCCCCATTTAACTTATATTCATTTTTTTAAAAGTTTTAACTTGTACTTATTTTTTAAACAATTTCAGCTCTCTTTCTCCTCTTCCTTCGTTTTCTTCTTCTTCTTTTTTTTCTTTTGTTGTTGTTGGTGCTGCTATTAAACTTCAGTTCATGGGGATGATTGTCATAAGTATGTTTATCAGATTATTTAAAAGTAAATTATGAATAACTTTCTAAAGTAAGTACGTACATGTATGTAAATATAAGTCCATTTCCTTTAATTCACATTCTATTTTTTTTTAGATTCAGCTTTATACATTATTAATGCATTTTATATGTTGTGCTAAATCACTATTTAGTTTTTTAAGTTACTAATTCTACTTATGATAAATTTATTATCTGTACAAAAAATCAATTACATGATAGCATAAAACATGCTGAAGTTCAGCAAATATAGAACAAAACTTCAGCTAAAATGCTGAAGTTCAGCAAACAGAGACAAAACTTCAGCTACTAGAATGCTTAAGTTCAGCAATTACAAACAAAAACTTCAGCAAATAGAGAACAAAACTTCAGCTACTATGCTTAAGTTCAGCAATTACAAACAAAAACTTCAGCACACATGGTTCAGCAATTTTTGCTACTTCAGGCCCGTCTACTAGAGTGCTGAAGTTTTGCGTGATTGCATTTGATACTTTAGGCCCGTATACTAAAGTTACGCGAAAAAGTAGGTACACTTACAATTTTTTTTACAAAGTGGACACAAGTTAAAACGTGACCCAAAAAGCGGGTATAGATGCAAATGCCCCGAGAATTATGCGACACATCAAATATTTACATTGTATTTATCATTTGTAGCTATACTTTCAATAAATTTACTATTTATAACTATATTTGAACTCTATAGCAAATCCATGAAATAAGAGATTAATTATTTTGAACTGAAATAATATTTTATCCTGCTTAGAGCGTCTGCTTAGCTAGCAAAGGTCTTGCATTCGAATCTCAACATGAACTTTTATTTTCTGCATTATGTATTTCGCCTTAGTTGTATTTGTTGCACGAACAAATATAGTCGATACATGTTGTATCCTTGTATAGACCCTTGTATACAGTTGATACAAGTTGTATCCTTTGTATACACCCTTGTATTTCGCCTTTGTTACAGTTCATACATATCATATTCGTTGCACGAATGAATACAATTGTGCAAACGAACACAATTGGTACATGTTGTATTCGTTGTGTGTTTCAAAAAAAGTGATACAAGTTAGTACCAATTGAACATTAGTTACGAATGGTAATTAGGCAAAATATAGTTATTAGGCTCTAAATTATAGTGGTTATGAAAATTACTCCTTTTTGTTTGATAGGAATCTTTTGTTTAAGGTGAAAATAGCATGGGCTAGTTAGTTTTCGGACTAGTAATTGAAAAATAGCTAGCATTTGTAAATCATTAAAAAATAGTCACTATTTTTTCTGGAGCTAAAATCTAAACAAAAATAACCTAGCTGAAACATGGAAAGTTCTAGCATAATATACTAACTTCTAGCATATTATATTGGAACTCCAACACATTATGAAATTTCAGCACATTATATTGGAATCTTATATGTAAAAATTTTGAACTCAGTATATTATGAAGAAATATTTTTCGAGTTTTTAAGGGTGTTTTGGTTCAAATTTTTTATATATGAAAAAGTGACTAAATTTCAATTCCTTTTGAAAATGTGGCTAATTTTCAATTGCAATTATAAATCAGGCTATTTTTCGTTTTTTTTCTTGTTTATTCTCATTTTTCTCTTCAAAATAATAATTTTGTGACCGGCCTTGTTTCAATATTTTGTACATACCAATGTGTAAAAAGTAAACTCCTTTGAAGTTTAACTTTTCTATATTGATAAGGTAAAAGATTTATACAACTATCAGGTTATCTAAGAAATAGTTCACATAACTATCTATAATAAATTATTAATAATCTTAGAAATGAGATAAATAACCTGTTATAATATAATATTAAATTATATACAACAATAATAACATATCCAGTATTATTCCACACCGTGAGGTCTGGGGATAGTAGTGTATACGCAGACTTTACCCCTATTTTGTGAGGATAGAGAGGCTGTTTCCAATAGACTCTCGGCTCACGATAGCATAAACATCACATTAATGAAATATAGACAAGAAGGGACATTACCAAAAAGCCATATAAAAGTAGAATAAAAACAACAAGACAGTAAGGTGATCAATAGTGAAAGAAAACAACGGTTAGTCATAAAAACTTACTACCAAGAGAAAGCGAGACTGCGTGCCAATACTACTGATATGAACGCGCTAGACTACCTACTCTACTACCCTAATCATCGACCTCCATACCTTCATATTAAGGGTCATGTCCTTGGTCAGCTAAAGTTGCGTTATATCTTGCCTAATCACCTCTCCCCACCTCTTCTTTGACCTACCTCTACCTCTCCGTAGGCCCTCCAATGTCAACCTCTCACACCTCCTCACCGGGGCGTGTGTGCTCATCCTCCTTACATGACCAAACCACCTAAGCCGCGCTTCTCGCATCTTGTCCTCAATAGAGGGCCACACCCACCTTATCGCAAATAACTTCATTTTTTATCCTCTCTAAGTTGGTGTGCCCGCAAATCCACATCAATTCTACCTTCATCTTCTGACATGAGTTATCTTAACTGGCCAACACTCAGTCTCATACAACATCGTTGGTCTTACTACCATTCTGTAGAACTTATCCTTAAGTTTCGGTGGCACCTTCTTGTCACACAAAACACCGGAAACGAGTCTCTATCTTATCCATCCCGCTCCAATATGATGTGCGACATCTTCATCAATCTCCCCATCCCCTGAATAATAGACCCAAGGTACTTAAAACTCCCTCTTCTAGGGATGACCTGCGAGTGCAGCCTTACCTCCCCTTCCCCTCCTTGAGTCTCGCCACTGAACTTACACTCCAAGTATTCTATCTTGGTCCTACTCAAGTTGAAACCTTTAGATTCCGGGATCTGCCACCATACCTCTAATTCCACGTTCACACCGTCTCGCGTCTCGTCAATCAATACAATATCATATGCAAATAACATGCACCATGGCACCTCCTCTTGGATGTGGCGCGTCAGTACGTCCATCACTAGAGCAAACAAAAACAGGTTGAGTGTCGACCCGTGATGCAACCCCATCATAACCAGAATAATATTAAATTATATAGGTAGTGCAAATTCTTTTCTATCATTTATTTGTACTACGATACGAGAAAACTTGAGCATAACCGCGAAAGAAAAATATAGATAATATCGAATGAGATCACAAACATGATCTAATACTATGGGAAGATGCGATCAAGGATATTGAGTTTTTGTTGCTCCTTACATTTTTAAGTAATATAGCTTTTAAAAGATTTTAATATTGCTATTATTTTTTTCAATGTAAAAAAATGTATAGAGCTCACGAAAAGAAAAAATAGGTTATTTTTTTTAAGTTCAATAGCAATGGAAATATATTGGTGGAAAGAAGAAGCAGTGGAAATATATGACTAAGCTGCAGGGTAATCTCGTCTTCTTGATTGGGCGCGAACTTAATAGATTCTCGATGCAAGCTGAACTGAAAATCTCTCTTCATTATAACCGCTCCGTCAAACGTCTTTCCCTTCGCATTTCCCCAAAACACACACACACTTTCTCTCTCTTTAAGCAAGCTAACAAAGAGCTTCTTCAAGAATTCATCAATGGCGTCCACTGCTAAGCTCTTCATCTTCCTCATCTCCATTTTCATCTGCATTTCACACACCACCGCCGCAAACCCTGTGTTCCGCCGTTCAACACCAGACTCTCGTCGTCACCTTCTCCTAACTCCATCACCATCTCAATCTCCATCTCCATTGGCCGTCATCCTCAATAATCTCGGTTTCCAAGACCTGGCCAACGCATCTCTTAACGCCAACATCTCCACCATTAATTTCCCACTTACCATTTTCGCCCCTACTGATTCCTCCCTCCTCACTTGCCCCTCTTGTTCCCTTCCCCTGCTTCTTCAAGAACACTCTGTTCTTGGTCTCTACTCTTTCCACTTCCTCCGTAACCTTGCATTTGGTACAAAGATTGAAACTTTAGCCCCAACTCGCTGTCTTACTATAACCCCCTCTCGTATTAACAACTCTTCGAGGTCTGTTTTTGTAAACGGGGTGGAAATTACCAAACCGGACTTATACAATAATGGGTTCATCATTGTTCATGGTATACAGGGGTATATCGCTCATCTTTCTCCAATTTCATGCAGAATTGAGAGCATGACTAGTTTGTCGTTCCCGTTTATTCCACCGCCCACGGAGGCGTTTGCTGCCACGCGCTTGATGTTAAAAGATGTTATGGCAAGTCTGCGTACTGGTGGTTATAGTATAGTGGCACTTGCTATGAGAGTTAAGTACCCTGAGTTAGCTGATTTGAAATCCATGACTATTTTTGCAATTGATGATTTGTCAATCTTTGATGGTGGGAATGGGCATGAGTATGTGGCAAATCTTGGGTTTCATATTGTGCCTAATAGGCTGTTAATGGCCTCTGAGTTGGTAAGATTGCCTCATGATACAGAGCTGCTGACAATGGATAGGGGGGAGAAATTGGTTGTGACTACTGAGGGTGGCAATGGTCCTTTGGTTCCAATGAGGATTAATTACGTTAAAATCAAGAATTTGGACCTTGTTTACAATAATAGGATTGTGGTTCATGGGCTTTCAACGCCATTCCCACGCATTCGTCCTCATCAAAATGATGGTACACAGGAATTTCAAGAGATGATGATGGGGACTGTGCAATAATGGGCACAAATGTCAAGAATTAAAGACTACTTTCTTGTAAGGCTCTGATTCTTACTACAAAATTAAGAATATTACTCTACTGTTCTTTGTAGCATACGTTAATTCTGAGGCTTGTAATGTGTAGAAAAGAGAGGAGGAAGCATATTATAGAGTTTTACTGGCTTTTTAGAGAAGTATAATGCAAATTTCTTCTTATGTTTTGTGACTAAGCCACACTGTATGAGTTTGAACGTACTGACTTTGGTCTATGATAGTCCATTTGAAGACCACATCTGTTAGTTCAACAGCACATAAGTGTTCATGTCAATCGTTTTTCCTTTTCTTAGGGAAAAGGTGTAATTATGAGGACAAAATTGCTTCTGCACTTAGCTGCACATTTTATAAAAGGAAAAAACCTAGCTGCACTCTGAGTGAGAAAGTAAGATTAGAGGAATTGACTGGATAGACTAGGATGTATAACTTTATACATTCAACAAACAGATTCAGTAGGATCTCCAAAATTCAATTTAGCTAAAATGCTTCTAGCCAACATCCATCATTTCCATCTGAGAAGACAGGGTTTCAGGATCATACTCCTCGTACACCTTGCAGAGAACCCAATCATCGAGCTGAAATTTTGAACAATTAGAAGAAACAAATTATCTATACTATATTAAAAACAAGAAGACCCTTAGCGAAATGTCGTTCGCCTTTTTTACCCTTTTAAAATAAATTTTACATTGGACAAAATAGTAATTTAAGTTATTATTCTAATATGTAAAAATAGTTATTTTATTATTTTCCTAATATGTAGAGTTTGAAATCAACTAAAACTTTTTTTATTAAAGCTTTCCTTGTTTAAATCACTATGTAAAATCTTAATTTTTAGGATATTAAAATCAACTAAGTAAATATCAAACGATTCGTTTGTATCATTTTTTTTTGTAACTACACATACAAATTAGGAAGGTAAATATCTCATGAATTTGACAGAATTTTAAAGTTCTATTGGATGTGCACTTTTGTTCCAACTTAAATATTTGGACTATTGTATATACATTAATTTATAAAAAATTGAGTCCCTCTGTACATGTACTTCTAGCACAAGTTAGAGTTGGTGGCATTGAGAAAATCACTGGTACTTGAGCATTCGTGTTCATGTTATTTTTCGTAAAATATTAACTCAATATTAATTATTTTTAAAATTTATATTATAACTTATCAATTTTTCCTAGAAATTATACGGCCAACCTATTTATTCCCAAATCTCGAAAAGATAAAAAGATTAATTTTTTTGATATTTGACAAATCACAACAAGACAATTTTTGAGGACCTATGCGGAATTTTTTGAGGACTTATGTGGAATTAATTTTTTTTATTGAGTTAGTTAAATGGAATCAATATTCATCATTTTTGGAACTTACATTTTTTTGTTAAAATTCTATTTAATAAATTAAACATATTTCTTAATAATATTTATGAGAATTTTTTAAGTATACATTAATCAATTTGGTACACGTGCAAAGTGCGTATCCTAAAACTAGTTAAATTAAACATTAACGCTAGAATAATTAACAAACAAAACTTACCCTCATATGACACAACATATATTGAGTAATTTAGTAAAGCAAATACTTAATAAATTTTCTGTTAAAATTTTTTTCAGTCTGAAATGAAAGTAAAAAGGATCTAACCATATACATTCTAATAGTATAATAAAATTTTATTAAAGAAGGTTATCTATAATTATTTTTTAAGGAATCTGATTGTATAAATATTTTTTACTCCGTTTTGAAGCCCATTTAAAAATGATGTCCAAACTTTGACCGTTAGAATTCGTAAAAATAGCATGGACTAGCAAGTTTTCGGACTAGTCATTCAAAAATAGCCAGCGTTTGCAAAGTCATTGAAAAATAGCCACTATTTTGCTGCAACACGGAAAGTTCCAGCATAATATACTGGAAATCGGTGTACATGTGTATGAACTTCCAGCATATTATGCTGGAACTCCATCACGCCGAAAGTTTCAGTATATAATTTGAACAGTGTTTTCGTTCAGATTTATCTTGACATGAAAAGTGACTAAATTTCGATTACTTTTGAAATTGTGGCTCTTTTTGAATGACCACTTATAAATCTGGCTATTTTTTATTTTCTCCCTTAGAATTCTCTAAGAGGATTGTGTATTGGAAAAAAACTGAATTTACATTGTAGGTGATGTGGCATGACACGTGGACTGGTCAAATGGTCAAAACACAATAAATAGCCAAGAGGCACGGGCGACAACAGATAAGGGAAAAAGAAAGCAACATAGGTGTGGACTGTTACTAAAATAGGTACGAGTCTCGTACCTATTCGAGTCATTTAAAGACCGAAGATCGGAAGAAGTTGAAGATACGAATCTGATGACGTAAAAGAGTCTAAATACAGCATTAAATATCAAATACGTTAGAATATTTGAATTAAATAGAAATGACTGTGTAACGTTTCTTTTAATGTCATTTATTGCTCATAATTGCCTCATTAAGACAAAGGCATTACATCTTCTCCTAGAATCAACTATAAAAGGAGAAGGACTCAATATCTGTAGAGACACGAAATACTATTGAGATCTTACTGAAATACAAAACTATTTACTGCTTTACCATCATTCTCAAAAACATTTTATTTTCGTCTCCTGATTATCAGTAACCCGAATTTCTTTTTAGCTTTGACGAAAGACTCAGATTTTTGGTTAAACAGGTTGATATTTGGCACTTACTCTTCCGATATTGTGATCACAATCAATTGAACAGCAATGCTGCCTCAGCTTATACTCAATCATACACCATGAAAATCAAATCCATCAAAATCAAGGTGACGTGGTTCCCTCCCCTCCAGATTCACCACGTCAATCTCGTGAAGGCACTCCTATTACTGAATCTTGTGCTGATCAACAAGAACAATCTGAACACTTTGAAGGAGGTACAAATGAAGCTTTACAAAAGCTAATTGATGCACAGGTCGACAAAGCTCTTCAGGCTCTAGTTAGTCGATTGCCTGCTGCACCACCCACACCAACTCCTAATAATAATACATTGGAGAATCCCCGTTCTGGTCTTGTTAATTCTGGAAATGGAGGAACCACCAGTGAACCACAGGAAGGGGGACCAGGTAATTCAAATAATTCCTATTTGCAAAATTTAGTACTAACCTTGCAGAAACAGATTAAGGAACAAAATGAGCGTATTGAGCAAATCCCTGGAGTTCCGCTTGTAATAAAAGGAGTAGACATGGACAAATACTCACAACAACCTTGGAAGCCAAGTGTTGCTCCCCTTCCAATTCCGAAAAAGTTCAAAATGCCTGACATCCCGAAATATGATGGTACTACAGACCCACGTGACCACGTGACTGCATTTACAACAGGCGTGAAAGGCAACGACTTGACCAAACAAGAAATTGAATCAGTACTGGTCAAGAAATTTGGAGAAACACTCACCAAGGGTGCATTAACCTGGTATTCTCTTTTATCTGAAAATTTTATAAATTCTTTTGCTGAGCTTGCAGATTCTTTTATTAAAGCACATTCGGGAGCACAAAAGGTTGAGAAAAGAATGGAAGATATTTTCAAAATCAAACAAGGGGATTCGGAGTTGCTTAGAGATTTTGTTGATAGATTCCAGCGTGAAAGAATAACTCTACCCCGTGTGCCTGACAACTGGGCTGCAATAGCCTTTGTGAGTAATTTAAATGACAAAAGTTCTGAAGCCACGAGACGACTCAAAGAAAGCCTTCGAGAATTTCCTGCAACCACGTGGAATGATGTTTACAGCCGATATAGTACGAAGCTGTGAATTGAAGAAGATACCGTACCTAAGTTTCATCATGAAGAAAAGGGTGGTTCCAGAAGATCAGAAACCGAAAAAAGATCAGGTAAAAATAGGTACGATCCATATATGGGACCTGCAGGAAAAGACCCACAGTCAAAACAAGATAGCCAGCAATATGATCAAAAATCGAGGAACAGGGACTCTGGTTCTTCTTCGAAATTCAAGAATGATCGGAACAGACAAGAGTCACGAGATGATGACAGAAGTTTAAAGGCACGATTCGGCGGATATAATTTTAATGTCTCCACCTCCGAGCTCGTGGCTGTTTTGAGAAGCATGGGAGATAAGGTACGGTGGCCAAAAGAGATGTGGTCAAATCCAAATAGACGCAATCCAGATCATTGGTGCGAATTCCACAATGATCACGGGCACAAAACTTCAGAATGTAGATTCTTGCAGAGTGAAGTGGATCATCTATTGAAGCAAGGGTACCTCACTGAGTTATTTAGTGAAAAAGGAAAACAAGCCTATATGAAAAATAGGCAAGAGCCACCAAAGCCTCCTTCACCCAAGAGAACAGTGAATGTGATAAGTGGGGGAGAAGATATTCACGGCATAACCTACACAGCCTCCAACAAGGTTTCTAAAGTAACAATTACACACGGGAAACGGGTGCGGCAAGTTTTAGAAAATGAAAGTATTTCGTTCGATGATGCAGATACCGAAGGAGCGATAACTCCACATAATGACGCTCTGGTAATATCTTTACTTGTACATAATACTAATATAAGACGAGTTTTGATTGATCCAGGGAGTTCCGTAAATATTATACTACTAAGGGTATTACGTGAAATGCAAGCTGAAGATAAAGTGATACCCAAGGTGCACACCTTGTCAGGCTTCGACAATTCAAGCGTGGTAACAAAAGGAGAGGTAATTCTAACAACTTTTGCTACATGTGTTGTTAAAGAAACTAAATTTCAGGTAGTTGATATGGAAATGGCCTACAATATGATCATGGGAAGACCATGGATACATGATATGGATGTTGTCCCATCAACTCTACATCAAGTTATTAAATTCCTATCACCATGGGGAATTTGCCAAATTCGTGGGGATCAGCAGACAGCTAGAAGTATCAATGTTGTAACAGGAACGAGCACCATAAATAAAGAAAAATAGCAATTACAGGAAGCAGTTGAAGGTGTAAAAGATCAAACTTCAGCTGAACAAGAAAAGACAGATTTGGACTCGAGGCCTGATACAATTCAAGAACCTGAAGAAAATGAAAGCATCAAAACAACAATTCAAGAGCTCGAGGCAGTGATATTATTTGAGCAATGGCCTGAACGGAAGGTTTATGTCGGAGCCAATTTAAGCTCAGACATGCGAGGTATGATAATTGAATTTTTAAAAGCTAACGTAGACTGCTTTGCTTGGTCCCACGCTGATATGACAGGGATACCACCGGATGTGATGACTCACAAACTCAATGAGGACCCCTATTTCACACCAATAAAGCAAAAGAAAAGAAAGCAAGGTGCTTTCAAGAACCAGATGATTCAGGATGAGGTCCAAAAATTATTAAAAATCGGGTCGATCCGCGAGGTAAAGTATCCTAATTGGTTAGCTAACACGGTGGTCGTACCCAAGAAAAATGGTAAGTGGCGTGTTTGTGTGGATTATACCGATCTAAACAAAGCCTGTCCAAAAGATTCTTTTCCTTTACCGCATATAGACCAACTAATTGATGCAACCGCAGGTCATGAACTTTTAAGCTTTTTAGATGCATATTCGGGATATAATCAAATTAAAATGGATCCTAGTGATGAAGAAAAAACTTCTTTCATCACAGACATGGGGACTTACTGTTATAAAGTAATGCCCTTTGGTCTCAAAAATGCTGGGGCAACCTATCAAAGATTGGTCTCCAAAATGTTCCAAGAACATTTAGGGAAGACAATGGAGGTATATATAGACGATATGCTCGTCAAAACCCAGCAGTCTCATAATCATATTTCTCAACTATCTGTTACATTTGATATTTTGCGAAAATTTAATATGAAACTCAACCCAGAAAAATGTGCATTTGGAGTTGCATCAGGTAAGTTTTTGGGTTTTCTTGTTTCTAACCGTGGTATTGAGGTAAATCCTTCTTAGATCAAAGCAATAAAAGAAATCCCTGATATCCTTACTAATAAAAAGGAAGTCTAAAGATTAACGGGAAGAATTGCAGCTTTGGGGAGATTTATTTCCAAATCCTTAGAAAAGTGTTTTAAGTTTTTCTCTGCACTCAAAAAGCAAGATCATTTTGAATGGAATGAAGATTGTCAACAAGCCCTTAGAAATTTAAAAGCTTATTTGTCAAAACCACCGTAATTGGCAAAACCAAAGGTGGGGGAAAAGCTTCTCATCTATCTGGCTGTATCTGAAGTTGCAGTAAGTGTTGTTTTAGTCCGAGAGGACCAAGGTAAACAATCTCCTATTTATTATGTAAATAAGTCCTTATTAGATGCTGAGACACAATACCCACAGCTAGAAAAGTTAGCATTAGCTTTGATCATGACATCTAGAAAATTAAGACCTTATTTTCAATGTCATCCCATTATTGTAGTTACTGCTTTTCCGCTTTGAAATATTTTGCATAAACACGAACTTTCAGGAAGATTAGCAAAATGGGCTATAGAACTAAGTGAATACGAAATCATTTATAAACCCAGGACCGCTATAAAATCTCAAGTACTAGCTGATTTCGTGGCTGATTTTAGTCAGGGGATGCATTTAGAAGCAGAAAAAGAATTACAAGTTTTTAATGGTGCAAACCCGGGGACTTGGGTTTTATTCACTGATGGTTCATCTAATGTAAAAGGGGCAGGCCTAGGGATAGTCCTCGTACCACCTACGGGTGAGACTATTAGACAGGCTATAAAATGTCACTCTATAACTAACAATGAAGCAGAGTATGAGGCTGTAATTGCAGGTCTAGAATTGGCACGAGAACTCGGCATAACACAGATTATAATCAAGAGTGATTCTCAACTCGTGGTCAATCAAATGCTGGGGACTTATACAGCCAGGGAGACGCGAATGCAAGAATACCTCGCAAAGGTACGAGAGTTAATAAAGCAATTCCAAACTTGGAAAAAAGTGCAGATCCCAAGAGATGAGAATGTAGAGGCAGATGCTTTAGCTAATCTCGCATCTGCAGCAGACGTAGCAAACGATACAAATGCTTCAGTTATACATTTATTTCATTCCGTTCTCGAACCTGATAAAAACGAGGTAAATTTTAATCATTTAACATGGGATTGGAGAAACAAAATTGTTGCCTTTTTACAGCACGGTACCGTGCCTAATGACAAAGGAAAGGCTCACGCGCTTCGCAAAAAAGCTGCTCGATATTGTTTATATCAAGGAAATCTTTATCGAAAGATGTTCGGTGGACCATTAGCAAGGTGTCTCAGACCCTATCAAACAGAATATGTGATGAGAGAAGTGCACGTAGGACATTGTGAAAATCACGCAGGGGGGAGGTCACTAGTAAGAACATTAATTCGCGCAGGATATTATTGGCCTAAGATGGAAGAAGAGGCAAACATTTTCGTGTTCAAATGTGATAAATGTCAAAGATATGGCAATAATATGCACATACCAGCTGAGTTACTACACCCTGTTATAGCCCCGTGGCCCTTTAAGAAATGAGGAATGGATATCGTAGGTCCACTTCCACAAGCAAAAGGTCAGGTAAAGTTTCTACTTGTACTCACAAATTATTTCACTAAATGGGTAGAAGTAGGAGCATTTAAACAGGTACGAGAGAAGGAAGTTAAAGACTTCATATGGCGAAATATAATATGCCGCTTTGGAGCACCAAAGGAGATCGTGTGTGACAATGGACCACAATTCATAGGAGCTCAAATCACAGAATTTCTTTGAAGTTGGCAGATTAAAAGGATAACGTCTACGCCATACCATCCAGTGGGTAATGGACAAGCGGAATCCACTAACAAAGTCATTATCAACAACTTGAAGAAGAGGTTACAGGATTCAAAAGGTAATTGGCCCGAGGTGTTACCTGGAGTATTATGGGCTTATCGTACAACGACAAAAACAAGCACTGGAGAAACACCATTTTCAATGGTTTATGGTGCGGAAGCCTTAATTCCAGTTGAAATAGGTGAACCAAGCACACGGTACGATCGGGCAACGGAGGAATCTAATGATGAAGAGATGCGGGTCAACCTTGATTTGCTTGAAGGAAGAAAAGAAGCTGCATTGATAAGAATGATAGCACAAAAGCAAGTAATTGAACGATATTACAATAGGAAAGCACGCCTCAGATTTTTCAAAATTGGGGACTTCGTGCTTAAAAAGGTGTTCCAATCTGCAAAGGCTGCTAATTCAGGAAAGCTAAGTCCAACGTGGGAAGGACCATACAAAGTTCGTGACATTGCGGGAAAAGGAGCATACGAGTTGGAGACAATGGACGACAAAGTTTTACCCTCACATTGGAATGCCGTCCATTTAAAGAGATATTACTTCTGAGAAAGTACCCACGGTCAGGTATCACCATGTTAAAATTTCTCTCTTGAATTATTAATGTTTTACTAACGATTTTAGATGCTAGGCAAAAACCCTAACTCGTGCCAAATGATGAGTCACAACCTGCAAGGCAAAATGGAGTATTCTTAATTTCCCAGCCCAGGGTTACAATTAATCTGATGGAAATACACACGAGTTAGGCAGTCTTCATCTATAATCGCACCTCCGAGTCCCGTATCTTATTTTTCTGTTTCAGGAAAGGGCCAAAGTAAAAGAAATAAACAAGTGCTCGAGGCTTCATACTTCACCGCTCAAACACTTGGGGGACTACATATTATACACAGATATGTGTAGAAAAACAGATACGAATATCGAACAAAAGTCGGCCACAAAGAGACAAGTGTTGAGAAAAAGTTACGAAGTCTTCAGCATTCATGAGAACAACAGAGTCATCTCTCAAACTCATAAACAAAGTCACCTCTCAAACCCTTCTTAATATATAAAGATAGGGTCATGACTATGTACTGAAATAGGTTATGAAGAAAAACCTTGTTTATTCTATGTTATGTACAAATCTGTTACAAGAAAAACAGTTACGAGAAAGTTGTAGATGTATTGTAATACATGTAATAGTCAAACACTTGTTAAAGTTCATGAATAAAAACTTGCCAAAGTTGTTTCATACAAAACATGTGTATTCCTATTTCTTTCATCGTATTATAACACCATTATGAAGTTGAGACGTCTTCTTCATTAAGTGTTGATAAAATGAAAGGGCCCTCTTTTATAAGCCTCATGTTGATAATCCATGAGAAGAATCATAAAGCATTTTAAAAGGATAAAAATGCTAAGCTATTCTATAAGTCCTAGATAAATAGGCAAGAATAAATATACAGAAGTACCGATAAAACTTTTTAATATAAAAGACTAAGTACAAACTTAGTCAGCAAAATATTTGTTTTTTACAAATGCCCCATTATGATAACTGGGGACTTCGTCAAAATATCCCTTAAAGTTGCCAAGGGATAACACCACCAATTAATAAAAACAAAAACAAAAACAACAGTAAAGTTTGAAATACATTCAACTAGTCACTGAAGGGGTTGGAACATCAGAAGTTGCAATTTCATTTTCAGGGGCAATCACAAGCACGGTAACAACTTCTGAGGGAGCAGTAATAGGAGCAATTTCAATTGGGCTTGGAATGTTAAAATCACCGAGGGAAGCAAGAGTCACGGGAGCTTCAGCTTCCATGGACTGTGTCATAGAAGTTTCAGCCTCGGGAGTCGGAATTGCAACTCCAATTGCCGCAGTAGCCACTTCTTCATTTAAAAGCTCTTCCATTCCAGGAGCGTCAAGTGCAGGAGAAGGAGTATCAACAGGTTGTTGACTTTTCTCGATAGTGTCTAAGACTTTGGCTAATTCAGATTGCAAATCAAAGCTTTCCTGAGCAGCTTCCATCAAAGCATCACAGCCAGATTTCAGGAAAGCCCAACTTACCTCTATGTTGAAGTTCTCCTCTAGAAGTCCATATTCCCTTTCCCACATAGCAAGATCGTTCTTCAATATTTGGTGTTCAGCTAAATGGGAATCAAGGGAAGCTTCAAGGGAGGCATGAGAACTCTTCAAAGCTCGAATCTCGTCAGAGGAGGTCTGTAAGTCAGCTTGAGCTTGAGTCAAGCTTTGCACTAATTCTCCTGCATACTCTTCTTTCTTGGCTAAAAGTGCCTTAAGCTCCCTGACTTCTTCACTAGCCTTTGATAATTGTTCTTACAATGAGCACTCCAAAAGCTCTTTATCTCTTTTAAATTGGCTTGAAGAAGCCTTGGCAGTTGCTAGTTCAGAAGTCAAACCACGTTTTTGCTGCTATAGGAGATTTTTACTTTCTTGCAACTCCTCTATGGTCCCCTGAGCATTCTCAAACTGTTCTTTCCAATTAGCTGCTTCAAGCTGGGCTCCCCTGGCTATTTGCTCGGCCTCATGGATAGATTTTTCAGACTCACGGGTTTTTTTTTCCAGAAGGGAAATTCTTCCCATCAATTCTGTACCAATGAGGTTAGCCTACAGAGACAACTCATAGAAATGAGGATTTGTAGATTAAAAACAAAAAACTTGTTGGTAAAGGAAAAATACCTTCAAAGTAGAATGAACTATGTCATTCATCAGAGTCAGACAACTGTGGCTCTCCATCATCTTCTTCTCAATATCTCCGATTAGAGGCTCAAGCCAAACATCAGCTCTACCAGTCTTTCTCAAAAGGCTATGGTTAGCAGGAACTTCAAGAGTAACACTTATCATAGCCATGGTTCCACTGCTAGAACCCGCCTCTGTATGCTGAACAAAGGGAGGAGGAGCAATGGAAGGAGTAGTAGTAGAAAAGGTAAACACAGCAGCAGGAGTCATAGGAGTCAAAGTAGGGATGGAAGGAGAAGATGTAGAAACCAACACAGGAACGGAAGCAGGTGCAGTTGAAACTGGCAAAGGAACGGAAGCCCTCAAAGCTGGTAAAGAAATACTATCGGTTGGCAAAGGAATGAAGGAAAAAGGAACGAATGAGGAGAGAGGAACTTCATCAAAAACAGGGCCGAGCTCGCCACTCTCAAAACCACTATCAAAAAGACGCTGAGTTGATTCATTAGTATCTCTTGGCATGGTGTCCTCGTCAGAATGAATCAAAACAGGCTCGGTGGATGAGGTTTGAGCAGGGGTATCTTCAATTTGATCACTATTAATGACTCGTCTCCTAACTCTTGGCCTGACAATTAAAGAGGTATCTTCCTCTTCCTCATTCTCAGAACTTTCTCCTATAGCTTTCCTTTTGGGAAGCGAAGCTCGAGCCTTGTTCAAATCAAGTGCAGCATTAGCAGACATGCGAATGACCATAGCTACATCAGCTGCCATTCCTCTAACACCAAATCCTGATTAAAAGAAGGATACATAATCAACATTGAGAAAAAGTTGCTTAACATGTAAAAAGATAAAAACGTGTAAAAAGGGACATACCATGTGTTTTCACCTTCCAACCATGTAAAGAAGAAATTGATTTCCAAGTTCTTTGATCCTTAGGAGCAATCTTCAAAATTGAATCTACCCAACCACGGAAGTCAGGAATAAGTTCCACATCTCCCATGGTTGCTACAAAAAATCAAAAAGAGACGAAGTTAGAAAAAGAATCGGAATTCTCAAAAATAGGTGCGGTAAATAAAAGGAAACTTACGTGCAAAATTCCACTTCTCAGGGAAGGGAATATTTGTTTCACCAAGCAAGTCCACCGTACGTACAGCAACGTAACAGGTATACCATCCACGATCTCTGTCATCTTCAGGGCTTACCAAAATCTTTTTGCTTCTTGCAGTTAAGGTAAAAATCCTATAACGCATTAAATTGGGATGGTATAAATGAATAAGGTGAGAAAAGGTGAAGTTGACATTGGCTTTGGCAGATAAGTATCTCAGACAAGCCACTGCTCTCTACACTAGGGGACCGACTTGGGCCAAACAGATTTTAAAGAAACGGCAAAGTCAATAATGACTGGGTCAACCGGAGGATTAAAACCCAAAGTAAAGGGGTAAGTATAAACAAAAGAGTAACCACTTCTAAAGGAAGAAATTCTTTGATTTGGGGAAGAAATTGACATTCGAAAACTATTGCTCCAGTTACAATCCCTTCTGATGGTAGGAATTGTAAGCTCGGTCACTAATGAAGGATAAGTGTCAGCTTTTTCTAAATTTACAATTTGCTTTTGAAGAGACGTTCTATCACTCCCAAAAGACAAATCACTGGGAACAATTTCATCGACTAAAGGTTCTTGAGAAGAATCAAGGATTTTTTTACCTTTAGAAGAAGGGGTCTTCGGAATAGAACTCCCGATACTAGAAGAAGAAGAAGCAGGACCAGATAAACCACCATGAGCGGACCCTAGGCCCAAGTTCCGAAGCCTACCTCCTCTGCCTCTCCTATGTCTTACGGGGGCATTGGGGAAGTGATCGAGAAATGGAACTTTTCTAGGGTTAGGGTTTGGAGATGACATTGTTGAAGAAGGATGTACTAACGGGGAGAGAAAATACAAGTAAGTAAGAAATTGCTTGTTGAAGATCTATGAAGAAGAAGGTAAACGAAAGAGGGTTAAAAATGCTTATAATGACAACCGTCAAACTTAGAAGTGCAATGATGAAAAGCCTATAATAAAGACAACTATCATTTCGTGAATAGTGTGAACGAAGAAGTCTCGAAAAAAGGGTGTAGAATTGCAGAACCAATCAGAAAGTGACACGTATGTAAAGTATTAAATAGAAGGGACAATTGAAGCGTCAGTATTGTCATAATATTAATTACGGCAAAAATTCCCTTTTTATGAAGATCCACTTCCCAATTATTTAATTGATAAATAAATAAAAAGTGGGGGGACTATCTGTATTGGAAAAAAACTGAATTTACATTGTAGGTGACGTGACATGACACGTGGACTGGTCAAATGGTCAAAACACAATAAATAGCCAAGAGACACGGGCGACAACAGATAAAGGAAAAAGAAAGCAACATAGGTGTAGACCGTTACTAAAATAGGTACGAGTCTCGTACCTATTCGAGTCATTTAAAGACCGAAGATCGGAAGAAGTTGAAGATACGAATCTGATGACGTAAAAGAGTCTAAATACAGCATTAAATATCAAATACGTTAGAATATTTGAATTAAATAGAAATGATTGTGTAACGTTTCTTTTAATGTCATTTATTGCTCATAATTGCCTCATTAAGACAAAGACATTACATCTTCTCCTAGAATCAACAAGGAGAAGGACTCAACATCTGTAGAGACACGAAATACTATTGAGATCTTACTGAAATACAAAACTATTTACTGCTTTACCATCATTCTCAAAAACATTTTATTTTCGTCTCCTGATTATCAGTAACCCGAATTTCTTTTTAGCTTTGACGAAAGACTCAGATTTTTGGTTAAACAGGTTGATATTTGGCACTTACTCTTCCGATATTGTGATCACAATCAATTGAACAGCAATGCTGCCTCAGCTTATACTCAATCATACACCACTGAGTTTTGCACCCATGGTTCGGTTTACCTTCAAAGAACAAAAGCTTCTGCTTCATCCCAACAGCCCCGTCTGGACCAAGTATATTGTCATTTATACATTTCAATAATTTCCAGTAGCCATTCCTGGCTCGACGATCAGGACAAGGCATTATTCCGTATAACCGACGCCTCGGTGTCAATACGTAGCATTCCTTCATTCCGCCACCATTTATTTCTTCTGCAAATATAAAAAACAACTCACTCAATCAGGGTGAAGCTCCCAAATTAGGTAAACGAGAGTAGTTAAGTAGAGTTGGAAGAAAGGTTTCTCTATATATAGAGCAAAAGAGTAATTCCTATACTTTTCTCTTCCCATTAATTAATTTACGTGGTGCTTGAGTGCAGAACAATACTTATTCCGGAAATCATAAACTTTTTCTTTGATTTTGAGCATTATAACATACTAATCCCCTCTTATCACATTTTATGTGAATGTGTTATTGTTTGGAGAATCAAGTAGTTTTTTCGTTGACTAGATTTTATCAAACTCTGTTTTTTTATATATTTTCAGTTACTAATTATGTTTGACTTATCGTACTTTAATCTAGTTTTCAAATACATAAATTTTATTTAAAAGACTTAAAAATTATATGCTCGAATTCACACAAAATATTAGGTACTTCAGTTTGACCCTCAACGCCAAATCCAGCACATAATTGGAACTATATATATTCTCGTTAATAGTCTTAGAAGATTAAAGAACAGAAAATTTGGCATTGAGTTAGATGGAAGTTGTAGTACCTGGAAAGAAATCTTGAGGACTAAAATCATTGATATTTGCAAAGATCAATCTGTCTATTGACAGCGGCTGGTTCTTGAATTTGTTGTTCAGTTGTTGAATAAGGAACCTGTCCATATCAATTAGTACTATTTGTCAAAACCCCCGCCGCTAAACTAGCCTAACTGAGAAAGTAGACCCAGGCAAAAGATTTAGGGTTTAATCCAAAAACAAAAAAAAACCTTAGTAGCTTGCAAATTTTAACCACAGTTTCGGAAAGTAACCTCTTTAAGAGATGGAAGAACTAAAGAAATTAAAGTCGAAAGTCGAAAGTCGAAAATAAGAACACTATAGTAGAGGACGAGTTACTCCTATTATGTATAAACTAAAATGTATACTGTATACTTCTATTATTTGAGTTGGCTATTGGATTCTCATGAATTTAGCAGGATACCTAAGCCGTGTCTGATTTGGTTTATTGTCTTATAGTCTTAAATTTCCCGTGTTAGTCATTATTGTTATTTTGAGTACAACATACAATTAATGACTTATAATTTATTCTTAGGTCTATTATTTTACTATAAAATATTTAAATAATCGCAGAAATAGATTCAGGGCAATTAGCATTAATTTATCCTCAAGGTGTTCCAATTTTTTTTGTCAAAAAGCTTCATAATAATCGTCATATTCATATTTCAATTTCATACCTTTAATAACTACTTAAAAATTTTATGTGAGAACAAATGTCATTTTTATCTAAAAACAAAGATCCTAAGAAGATCTTGACTATGCTGATAAATGTATGCAGGAATTTTTGTAGACCGGGAGTAATAAATACTCAATTAGAGCTCTAGTGGCCTGGAGTACAGTATGTATACCTGAAGCAGCAGGAGGATGAAATATATTGGATTTCTTTACCGGGAACAAAGCTACAATTTGCAAGCTATTATGGGCAGCGGGTAAAAAGAATGACAAACTTTGAGTGCAATGGATCTATAACATATACATAAAGGACAGGGAGCTGAACAACATGCCAACTCCAAGTTAAGCTAGCTGGTTAGTTAGGAAGATATTTGAAGCAAGAAAGTGGATGACCCAATCTGGTAATTTTCTGGATTGCCTTGAATCATTTGAAGATAGAGAGAAGTTTAGTATCAAGAAGGCCCATCAATCTTTTACACCTCCATTTTCAAAAGTCTCATGGAAAAGCTTAGTCCTAGTGAAAGGAATAATTCCTAGGCATCAATTTATTCTATGACTGACAGTTCATAAGAAGTTATCAACAGCGGACAGGCTTTAGAAATGGAAAATTCAGATTGTGCAAGACTGTATCCTATGTAACACAACTGTAGTAGAGACATTGGAGCACCTTTTCTTTTGTTGTGACTATTCAAAGTCTATATGGTGCTCATTGCTACACAGGCTAGGGGAGAGAATACCAATCAGAGAATGGGATGAGAAGGTCATATGGGCATGCAAGAGAACCAATAACTCTAGAGCAAGAGCAGACATCATTGGCTTCTTATTTGCAGCAAGTATCCATCATATATGAGCTTAGAGGATGCAAGAAGATTCAGAAACCAAAGATGAGAAAGCAGGTAGCTGATCAAGGAAATTATACTTCAACTACATATCTATGGTCAGAAGGATGGCAAATGGCAAATGGCAACAGCAACTGAATTGCTTGAATAGTTACCCAGTATAGTTTTGAAAAGTGTTAAATTTGTAATCACTAGATAGTTTCACTACTTAAAGTAGTTAGCTGTATAAGGAACAATTAGAATAGTTACAAAGGTTGCTGAGATCTGACTCATGAGTCTAGTGAGTCACTTATACATATTAATATACTTGGTTAAATAATTTTTTTAAGTTTAACAAAAAAAAGAAGAACATCCTTTTGCGTATTTAGTCAAATTTTGACCAAAATAACTTTTGCAAAATAACCTTCATAATGATTGATTAATTCATGTGTACTGCCTGTTATTACTCAAGGTTATCACTAGTACCTCTTGTGAGACAAATTAAAGTCATGTTTCTTGGCGATAAACCAGCAGCGTAAATGGTTAAAGAAAATAGTTATCCATCCATATTGTTCATCAAAAAATGGGTTGGATAATGAACCATTTAAAAACGGGTCGACTATGGATAAAGAATCATATTATCCACTTAGAAAATAGTTAACCAAATGGATGATTAATGTATTTAACTTTTACATTTGTAAAACCTCAAATTGAAGTTCCTCAAGTTTGGAAGAACATAATTCTCTCATAAGTGAAGCCATGAATAATATGGATATCCATATTATCCGACGGATAAACCCATTTTTATCCGTCTCAAATACGGATCGGGTCGGATAACTTATCCGTTTTTTAAATTATCCATTCCAACTCACTTATATCCGACCCGACCTTGCCCGTTTGCCGCCCCTATCGTAAATCAACTTAAACTCTGTCGCCTAACTAGTTACTATTTGCGAGGGATATCTTGAGACTAGATTCGTTTTTCTTTTTTCCTTTAAATCAATCAAATGTTTGTAAATGTATATTACAGACAAGGCGAATCCAATTGCAAAAGGGGGCAAATGTTGACCAGTTTACTCGCGCATAAGTTAATTTTAAAATCTATCACTCCCTCATTTTACTATTCCAATGCACATCAAAGTTTGCAATTCCCATATTCTTGGTAATACATTCATGAAAATTGTGATACACGTGGTTAATTTATTCCCATGCAATTTATGCGATTACAGTAGATAAATAAAAGAATGATAAATGATCAACTATAATCGATTAAACAAAATTTAGTTGAACTCGTTCCACTTTATTATACGTACTTTTTCTAATACATACAGTGTATGGGTCAAAATCTGATCAAAAGAAGTCTACTTAAGGAAGAACGGCCTGGCCTTGGGTTGGCCAAGTCGAAGTCACGTTTAGAAAGCAACACACCGGCAAGCAGTCCGGCTATGGCTGAAGTCGAGCACTCATGAGGCTCGTACGGCTAGTTCGACGCTTAGCCATTTTAAAGGATTATTCCACATGATATTAAGAAGATGGGGATACACTAGTTAAGGACCGATGGGTAACGAAAGTGGGTAATGAAAGTGTTTTATATAAATACTATGAGAGAGAGTAACAAAAGGGGGCAGTCCAAAGATCCAAGAAGAACACACCTTTCAGAGAGGAAAGATGGTCCATGACCTTAGATTCATCGCCAAAATGGAGAAAAGAGCTTAGAATCTTGATATTCATCTGTAATTCAACATTCTCAAGAAAATACAGATTTGTCTAGCCACAATCGGGTGAATCGTTTCTGTTGTTATTTCTCTTTTCCATTTGATATTATGTAATTTTCATCTTTCATCATATTGTAGAGTACAAGCAGGACTATATTGGCCTTTCACGCTCAACTATAATGGTTTATACCTGTTTGTGATTCATGATCTAGAAGTAATTGCCATTAGCTAAGATTTACCCTCTATCTTCTTATTAAATTCGTTTAACAAAAAGGGCCTAAAACTTTTTGATCAAATAATTTGGCGCCGTCTGCGGAGATTTCCTAGCCAAAGTTTTAGTTTCCTCTAGATATAAACTCGGTTCTAGTTCTACTTCCCATTCATTGTAACTTCATCCTTTCGCTACGAACACAAATTTGAGGAATTCATAGGCAAGATCTTGAAGTAGCCAAACCAATTTTTAATCTATACCCTTGCATGAAATCGAAATTATGTCTGATATCTATGCGAAAACTATGCTTGGACCTAGTTATAGTTTCGGCACGTTGAGAATACAAGCTGGCGGACTAGGGCTGTGGCTGTCACGTATTTAGCACGTCCACAATACTGTCACCATGTTAGCGCTAGATACCAATCTATACCTTGTGCATACAGCCCTCTCCCTCTCAAAAAGGAATAATAACATGTTGTGTAATTCCTTGAAATGACAAAACTCGTTTCCGCCTGTGTGCTTGTGGTGTGGATTATGTTTCCGTATCTTCAAGCACTCGGGACTGGATCAGATTGGGACTTGAACTCGAAGATCCCAATGAGCGAAGTAAGTCATCATCCCACAAGGTGCCTAGATTCGACTAACGCCGAAGCTAAGTACGAGGCTGAGATCGGATCTGAAGCTAACGCTCTCAGTTCATTGCCAATCAGATCGAAGGGACTTTCTAGACCCAAGTAGCGGAGATGAAAAAACACCAAGCCAAAGACCCACAAGATGTCATCCGAGTTCGATGGATATCAGCTACAAAGCATAACTAAAGAAGGGAACATGGTCGCTCCCTTCCACTTGTCAACTAATCAGTCGAGGTAATAAACGATCTCGTTTGGCTTTAACTTGCTATTTCTTTTCAGAATGGGACAGGAATAGGGGCATCCACACAGACACGCGAACATGGAACAAATGCCATCAAAATAGCACACCAAGAAAAAGCTCTACGCCATATCATCCTGCAGGCAATAGTTGAGCAAAACCCCCCAATAAGTTGGTACTCAATGCCATAAAGGAAAAATCTGTATAGAGTGGGACTGGATCACCAGCCCGGAAAACATATGAATCTCTCCAACATGAAGATAGAGCACAAGTGCGTGAAACTCACCCACACGCTCGCCAAAGCATCTATGCGACAACACAACTAGCTAAAATTCTATCTTATACATACATTAAGACATCCCGAAGCTTGAGCGAGACACTAATCGCCTGGCCTATCAACTACCTCTCCAGGTCGAGCGATGAAGGGACTAGATAGACTATGACTCCTCGAATGTATGCAGGGACAGTACAACATATAGTATTCTCCAATAAATGAGTAAGCGAAGCATCAAACAAAATTCTTATGTAACACCAAGTTTACACATCACGCCAACACAGGAAATGTACATTCGACCTCGCTCAAATTTACAACAAGACAAATTTGACCTCGCTCGAATTAACAAGACAAAATTTGACCTTGCTCGAATTGACAAGTCAAAATTCGACCTCGCTCGAATTGGCAAGTCAAAATTTGACCTCGCTCGAATTGGCAGGTCAAATTCGACCTCGCTCGAATTTACAACAAGACAAATTCGACCTCGCTCGAATTGGCAAGTAAAATTCGACCTCACTCGAATTGACAAGACAAATTCGACCTCGCTCGAATTTACAACAAGACAAATTCGACCTCGCTCGAATTTACAAGTCAAATTCGATTTCGCTCGAATTGGCAAGTCAAATTCGACCTCGCTCGAATTGGAAAGTCAAATTCGACCTCGCTCGAATTGGCAAGTCAAATTCAACCTCGCTCGAATTGACAAGACAAATTCGATCTCGCTCGAACTAGTAAGTCAAATTCGACCTCACTCGAATTGGCAAGTCAAATTTGACCTCGCTCAAATTGGCAAGTCTGCATTCGACCTTGCTCGAATTTAACTTACATTCGACCTCGTTCGAATTAACAAAGGAAATGTACATTCGATCTCGCTCGAATTATTTTCTAAGTCTACATTCGATCTCGCTCGAATTAACTTACAATCGACCTTGTTCGAATTAACAAAGGAAATGTACGTTCGATCTCACTCAAAATCATTTCCTAAGTCTACATTCAACCTCGTTTGAATCAATCTACATTCGACCTCGCTCGAGTTAACTTACATTCGACCTCGTTCGAATCAACTTACATTCGACCGACCGAAAGTAAGGGACTTTCTCACAAAAGAAGATACTCACAGGAAAGAAAAAATAAAGAAGAACCGAAAATACCCAACAAAAGACAACTGTTCCATTTCAATCATTCCATTCCAATACATTTTACACAGGGCTTGAAAGATGCCCCCACAAAAAGAAAACAACAAAAAACAAAAATTAATTACAAAAGCTTCACTCAGCATTATCCCAATCCATGCTGTCATCTCCCCCCTTCTTGGTTTAGCGGATTTACCTGCACCGTCACCTTCTCCATCAGAATGTTCATCACTAAAGGTAATCCCATCCTCGGCCTTTTCGTCTCCACCGGCCTACGGTGTCGCGGGGTCATAGCCGCAGGCAAGCCAGGCCTCACGCGCTTTAACACAAATTTCTTTGAAACCGGCTTCAGGAACATTCCCCGCTGCCAACAAGCCCTTATATATATCCCGCTGAGCCTCAGCGTGGATCCACATCTCGTAAAAAGCGCGAGGAACGTCAACAGAGGCGAAAGCAGGAGAAAGAGTCAAAGCCAACAATCGTGCCCTCTCAGCCTTGAGAGTAGCAATTTGATTACCCATGCTCAAGACATCTCCCTCAAGCCCACCAATTCGCTCATCAAGCCGCGCCTCTCTCAGAGTAGCCGTTTCCATCTTAGTTTCTCGTTCAGACCCGAGGACGCGGATAGAATCTTCCAATGTCACAACCCCTTCCAAGGCCACTGCTCGGTCTCCCTCAGCCCTCTCCAGCTCGGTTGCCTTCCTTTCCAACTTGGTCACCTTCTCCACCAATTCAACACTTAGACCGGCGACTCTGGTGGCACTCTGCTCAAGTTTCACCCGCAGGGCCACCACCTTCGCCTGAAGATCAACACACTTAGTTGCAACCCCTTTGCCCACCTCGAGCTCTTCTTCTTTAGCCCTAAGCAGCCCCTAGAGTTCACTACATCTGCCAATGGACCGTATCAGGTCCTCGTCCTTCGGTTCCAACTCCTCCCTAAGGGACTAAAAGTTGCCGGCCCCCCTAAGTCATGCATGAATCTCGTGGAACTTGTCGCGATATCGGCGATACCTTGAAACCATTCTCTGAAAAGCGGCAGCCCGCCTCTCCTCACGGCGGATACTCTCAGTCTCCAAAATGAAAGTCTGAAGAAAGAAAAGAGAATAGAAAGAAAAAGTCAGCAAGAGTGGAAAGCATAAAACAAAGAAAGCAATAAAGAACTCACTCTCAAAGCCATTCCGGCTATGCCCCATGACATGCCAGTATCGCTGAACTCCTGAAGGGCCCTGCTTTCAGTAGCGAAACAAAGAAGGGCAAATTGGGGCACCAGACTAACCATGTCCTCCAACAAATCGCAATCCGAAGAAATCTCGATCACGTAGTGTCGCACCTCCTTTTCGCCGCGCCCGCAGGGCGCGTGGGGAGTTTTCTCCAATTGAAGGACAGTCGAAACGGGATTTGTTTATTTGTTTTAGAGTCGCCACCTGGGAATTTTAAGGCGTCCCAAGTCACCAATTATAATCCCTGAATCGAGGAGAATATGACTCTGTTTATTATTCTGCGAACCAGAAATCCTGAGTAAGGAATTCTGTTAATCCGGAAGAAGGTGTTAGGCATTTCCGGATTCCGTGGTTCTAGCACGGTCGCTTAACTGTTTTTATTATTGGCTTAATTACCTTGATTTTATTAAATACATTGATGTTACATGTTTTTACTACCGCTTATTGATGACCCTTCTTTGAATCGAATTACGCGTACGTATATTCGTGTTAAAAAAAATTGCGGACTTGTGTCACGCGTACGTGTACACAATAACTTTTTATAATATATTTATTAAGCAATCATTTTTCGAAATTGTGTTGGATCAAGAATATTTGTTTTTCTTGAATAATGAACCGTACCTCTCGGGTTTTTATGAAATTGATTTAACGCCTTTTGGAAAAATCCTTTTATTAAATATTCGTTCGAAATTGCGCGTACGCATAATCCGAATTTTTGCTTTTAAAATATAATCAGGGTACGCGAACGTATCCCTAATTGTGCAAAATATTCGTAATGATATTAGGGATTTTCCACAAATTGTTTATTATATCTATACATTTTTATGTGAAAATCATGATAAATTCCCATTTAAGGTGCCCTTAAATTCTTTGAAAAGAATTTACAATTTATTAAATATTGACCGTTGATTATATTTTCCGAATATAAGTTATATTCATTCCAACTATTCAATTTCAAAGGACAGAATAAAAATATGATTAATATTATTTAAAAAAAAACAAATATGACATATATATATATATATATCAAAGAATATATATATATATAAAACTGAAAATGAATGATTCATAAAGGAAGGAAATATTTTCCAAAAAAAAAATTTCATGATTTACTTAATGCAAATTCTATTTCTAATTACCATTGATATCAAGTGTTGCAATTGGTACTTATACATCTCGTTTCATTCTCATATACTCGCTTTTAATCTAATAAGCCTAATTATTTGATCAATTTGTCTTATGAAGGTAGATAGGTATCGAGTTTATAAGAAAGGAATTATTATACAAGTTAATTCAATAAAATTACCTTACATGCAACTTAACTGTATATCGTAAACATTCATAACATTTTAACATTGTAACAAGCTACATCATATCACCTTTCGCCAACATTTATACACACATCTATTATCTTATAAAAATATACCAACAACACCATCTTAACCTTATTTAACAATAAATATCACTACTGTAATTTTCTTGGCACTTCTACGTCACTTCTTACTTAACTAACAACAAAATTAAATAATGACCAACATTCATGCCATATTCCCTACTTTGACAATTTAATATGATTAAACTAATGAGATAATGAGCTAATATTATTACAAATCTTTATACGAACTTTCAAAGTAAGACAATTAGCTCATAGCTATCAAATTGAATTCACTACTAATTAACTAACATAAAACAAAAATGAAATTTAAATTGATGAACTTGGACAAATAGAAAACATAATTTCAATTCAAACTTCATTGATGAGTCATGTTGAATCTCTTTCCAACTTAAAATTTAAAAGACATGTACCTGGTATTGGAAAACAAGAGAAGATGAAGCTGAGAAGCAGCAACAGTAGTAACAATGTAGCACAACAACGACAGTCCAGCAACACAGGAATAGACCAGTAACAGTAGGAATAGTAGTAAACCCAGGAGACTATAAACGACTCCAAGTATAGAGAAGAAGTAAAAGGCAGGAAGGTTCTGACTATTTCAGATCTTAAGCGAGGCAATGAAACAGTAACTATTCTTTTCAACTTCAAAACTCTCCAAAATGAATTCTGTCCCTGTATATTCAGTGTATCCAGAATGTATATCGGGTGTATACTTCTCACTCCGCCCCCTCTTTTTTTCTTCTCTCTATCTAGTTTTTCCTCTCTTTTTTTCCACCCTTCTTCCTAAATTTTCTCTTCTATTTATAGCAAAATTTTCG
The DNA here is from genome assembly GCF_000715075.1 of Nicotiana tabacum. Lineage (NCBI taxonomy): Eukaryota > Viridiplantae > Streptophyta > Magnoliopsida > Solanales > Solanaceae > Nicotiana > Nicotiana tabacum. The sequence continues at coordinate 152,936,120 of NC_134101.1, forward strand.
AAATTTTCAGATTTATTTTTTTATTATTTTATTATTTTTTTAATTAAAAGAAATCCCACTTACAAATTGCTTTTATTTTTTTAGAAAAAGAAATCCCACCTTTATTTACTTTTATTTTTAAAATTCCAACTTTAATTACTTTATCTTATTTAAAATCCCACTTTTTATTTTTTTTTAAAAGAGAATCTCACTTTATTTAACTTTTCTTTAAAAAACAAACCACTATCTTTTCTTTTTCTTTTAAAAATGCTACTTTCAATTACTTTAAATTTTTTTAAATTTTCAGATACCTTTATATTTATTTTTTAATTCCAACCTTCTTTTACTTTTAAATTTTTTTTTTTTTAAAACTTTTTTTTTTAAAAAAAATTTTCTACATTCTTTTACTTTTTTTTTTAAAAAAAAACATTCCCGAAATTATTATATATATGTTTTTTTAAAAAAAAATAAAAAATAAAAAAATAAAATAAAATATTTTCGGATTTTTTTTATATATAAAAAAACAAAAAATAAAACTATTAATAGTGATAATTCACCTTTTATTTTTTATTTTTTTGGTTTTGTTTTGTGTTGGACAAAAATGAAGATGGGGTGTTGGGTTAATGGAGCGGACCGGGTCGACCTGGTTTGAAACGGACCGGGTCATGGGGAAAATTGGGCAATTATTTGGGCCTGTGGTTTGAAATTGAAGAAGTGGCCCAATCCGATTTTTCTTTGTATTTTTGTTCTCTTTTCTTCTTTTATTTTTCTAAAACTAAATTATAAAAGTACTTAAATTATTATTAAGAACTAAATTAAGTTATAAAAGCGCAAATTAACTTCCAATAACAATTAACGCACAATTAAGTAATAATTAAGCATAAAATTGTTCATTTGGACATTAAATGCTAAAAATGCAAAAGATGCCTATTTTTGTATTTTTTTTATTAATTTAACAAATAAACATGTATAGACAAACATACAAATAGTTACACAAAATATCACAAAAATTGCACACCAAGAAAAATTATTTTATTTTTTTGAATTTTTTGGGAGTAATTCTCATATAGGGCAAAAATCACGTGCTTACAACTGCCCCTCTTTGCCCGAAGACACGAAGGGTTTTCGTGCAAAGATAAAGCGAGCGATTTTTGCCCATCCGAGTACTCAGTGTGAAGCATTTTTTTTATTTTTTTTTTATTTTTTTTTTTTGAAAAAGATTTGACCGAACCTTTGCTTCAAAGGTTTCCTACATATCCTGGGCTAAACAGGAATCAGGTCAATGTAGTTCGGGAAGTTTTGGTAGCTGGGACTACCGTGGGACTGTGATGTTACTGCTGCTTCGTGCTGTTTTTACTGCTTGCTGACCTCCTTATTACACCTTACTGTAAAGGAAATACAAAATTAAACTAGACTATGGTACATGAATTATAAAATCTTATCTAGATCATGCTCTCGCGTTTCTTGTTGTCTTGATATCTTGGTGACTCTTGGGCATTGGTCTTAATCCGTATTCCTTTTGGAACTCTTGTTGTTTCTTGTTGGGGATCTTGTTGGACTCCTCTGTTTTATTGATTCTAAGTGTGCTCCTTTTTCATATGAGCGGGCTTTTGATTTCAACACTTCAATTGCATTTCCTCGTTCTTCAGGTGGGTGCCTCGACTGCTTCTTTTCTTTCTTCATCCTCATTTTCCAGGTGGACGCCTGATTTCTTCTTTTTCTCATCCTCATTCTCCAGGTGGACGCCTGACTTCTTTAATTCTCATCCTCATTCTCCAGGTGGACGCCTGACTTCTTCAATTCTTATCCTCATTCTCCAGGTGGACGCCTGATTTTTTTAATTCTTCATCCTCATTCTCCAGGTGGACGCCTGACTTCTTTTAATTCTCATCCTCATTCTCCAAGTGGACGCCTGACTTCTTCTTTTTCTCATCCTCATTCTCCAGGTGGACGTCTGACTTCTTTAATTCTCATCCTCATTCTCCAGGTGGACGCCTGATTTCTTCTTTTCTCATCCTCATTCTCCAGGTGGACGCCTGACTTCTTTAATTCTCATCCTCATTCTCCAGGTGGACGCCTGACTTCTTCTTTTTCTCATCCTCATTCTCCAGGTGGACGTCTGACTTCTTTAATTCTCATCCTCATTCTCCAGGTGGACGCCTGATTTCTTTAATTCTCATCCTCATTCTCCAGGTGGACGCCTGACTTCTTCTTTTCTCATCCTCATTCTCCAGGTGGACGCCTGACTTCTTTTTTTTCTTATCCTCATTCTCCAGGTGGACGCCTGACTTCTTCTTTTTCTCATCCTCATTTTCCAGGTGGACGCCTGACTTCTTCTTTTTCTTTACCAGGTATTTCCTGACACAAATATTGTTTTTGCCCCTGTTTTAAATCAAAGAAAACTTCGTTAGTTTAAAGCAGGGTGGTTGGCTGTGGTATTCTTGCAGATGGTGATGTTTCTCTTCGTCTCTCTTTATTGCCTTGGAATGATTGAAAAGACTGTTTTGTCTTTGTAATTGATCCTTGACTATAGGATTCCCCTCTGTGTGTTTTCCTTCAAAACCTTTCAACTGTAATCATGTGACTCTTCTGACTTTGCTGATCCACTTTTGATTTCATCTTTCTTACACCCGTATTTTATCTCCCACCTTTCGTGGCTGTATTTTGTAACCTTGAATCTTGGTAGTATACCTTGACATTCCTTCTTATTTGTTTGGAATAAAACTTATCTCAAAGCTTGGAGAAAGTAAGATTATTAGTAACGAAATACACTGATTTCAACAATTATAGAATGAAAAGAAAAATCCAATTTTTTGGATGACTGTTGGAAAAGGAATAAAGGACTTATCTGATTGGAATTACTGGCACCAATGATCAGGGTATGCATTTCGGATTAATCAACCCAGTCTTTTAATCCATCTCCTCTCAATTGTCTCAAGGAGTTTTCACCGATAAATTTTCCTCGTTTTTCACTTCTTCACTTCCTTTTTGCCTTATGGTGCCTGTGTGGGTTTTCACCTATAAGACTCTCTCATTTTACTTTTCTCTCAACCTCCGTCGCCTTATGGTGCCCGTGTGGGTTTTCACCTATAAGACTCTCTCATTTTACTTTCTTTCCTTGTTTGTACCAGAGTGTTATGAACCACTTCATTTGCTTGCCTCAGCATTTTTCTAAGATTGATCAAAAGGTCTTTTTGGTATTAAGGTTAGGAATGGAAAAGGTATTAAAAGCTAAATAGCTTTGGTATGGGTTTAAAATTACAACTCTTGGAATCTTTTCTTATTTCCAATACAATTCATGCCCCAGTTTCTTGATTGGGGTCTCTTAATATTTCTTTTCCGTGCACATTGTGCATGTTGTGCACCCTATGACCGAGCCGTGAGGCGCCTACGTATCCTTCTTTGAGGAATCAGGTCAAACGTAGTTCACTACATAATAGTGAAGATTTTGATCTTTTTTTTTATTGATTCCAAGAGAGGGTAGGAAAGAAACAAGTATGGCTCAAAGGGGAAGCAAATGGTATAGTGTTTGGATAGCAGAATAAATTGCCTTTGTCATTTCAATCTTCGAAATAGTGCTAAATACAAACATTCAAAAAGTTATGCATAATATCTCTTTACCGCGTCAGAATTGATCGCCATATCTATGCATTTGCCTTCAATATCTGTTAAACATAGTGCACCATTCGATAATACTCTGGTCACAATGAATGGTCCTTGCCAATTCGGAGCAAATTTGCCTCTTGCTTCAACCTGATGTGGAAGAATACGTTTCAGCACATGCTGACCTACTTCAAACTTCCGGGGACGCACCTTTTTGTTGTATGCTCTTTCTATTCTTCTTTGATATAATTGACCATGGCATACTGCGGTCAATCGTTTTTCGTCAATCAAGTTTAACTGTTCTAGACGGGTTTTGACCCATTCATCATCATCAATCTTTGCTTCGGCGATGATCCGAAGGGAAGGAATCTCAATTTCTGCAGGAATTACTGCTTCAGTGCCGTATACCAACAAATAAGGAGTTGCTCCTACTGAAGTGCGAACAGTAGTGCGGTATCCCAATAATGCAAATGGTAATTTTTCATGCCATTGTTTTGAACCTTCTACCATTTTCCGAAGTATCTTCTTTATGTTTTTGTTGGCTGCTTCTACTGCTCCATTAGCCTTGGGCCGATATGGGGTAGAGTTACGATGTGTAATCTTAAACTGTTGACATACTTCTTTCATTAAGTTGCTGTTGAGATTAGCACCGTTATCTGTGATGATCACCTTCGGGATTCCGAATCGACATATGATATTTGAGTGGACAAAATCGACCACAGCTTTCTTGGTTACTGATTTGAATGTCTTGGCCTCAACCCATTTGGTAAAATAATCAATAGCTACCAGAATGAATCTGTGTCCATTGGATGCTGCCGGCTCAATTGGACCAATCACATCCATGCCCCAAGCAACGAAAGGCCATGGTGCCGACATTGTGTGCAACTCGGATGGTGGAGAATGAATCAAATCTCCGTGTATTTGGCATTGATGACACTTGCGTACAAAACTGATACAATCTCTCTCCATGGTAAGCCAATAGTAACCAGCTCGGAGGATTTTCTTTGCCAACACATATCCACTCATGTGGGGTCCGCAAACTCCTGAATGTACTTCAGACATGACAGTTGTAGCTTGTCTGGCATCTATGCATCTTAACAATCCAAGATCTGGTGTTCTTTTATACAAAACTCCTCCGCTCAAGAAGAATCCATTTGCTAATCGCCTAATGGTCCTCTTTTGATCTCTTGTGGCTTGTGCAGGATATATTCCCATTCTGATATACTCCTTGATGTCGTGGAACCATGGTTCACCATCAAATTCTTCTTCAACCATATTGCAATAAGCGTGTTGATCGTGGACTTGAATATGTATCGGATCTACATAAGCTTTGTCCGGATGGTGCAACATTGATGCCAGGGTAGCCAATGCATCGGCTACCTCATTATGGATTCTTGGAATATGTCGGAATTCCACTGATTGAAACCGCTGACAAAGATCATGTAGACATTGTCGGTATGGTATGAGCTTCAAGTCTCGGGTTTCCCATTCTCCTTGAATTTGATGTACCAAAAGATCCGAATCTCCCATGACTAAGATTTCTCGGATACCCATGTCTGCAGCTAGCCTTAACCCCAAAATGCAAGCTTCATATTCAGCCATATTATTGGTGCAATAAAATCGCAATTGAGCCGTAACAGGATAGTGACGCCCTGTTTCAGAAATGATTACAGCTCCTATTCCGACTCCTTTCATGTTGGCGGCTCCATCAAAGAAAAGTTTCCAGCCAGGTTTTTCGATTTGTTCCACCTCGTCGATATGCATTGTTTCTTCATCAGGAAAATAAGTCTTCAACGGCTCATATTCCTCATCGACCGGGTTTTCGGCTAAATGATCGGCCAGTGCTTGAGCCTTCATTGCAGTTCTAGTCACATAGATGATGTCGAATTCCGTGAGCAATATCTGCCACTTTGCAAGTCTTCCCGTTGGCATAGGCTTTTGAAAAATGTATTTCAAGGGATCCAAACGAGAAATGAGGTAAGTAGTGTAGGATGACAAATAGTGTTTCAATTTTTGAGCTACCCATGTTAGGGCGCAACATGTCTTTTCCAGATGAGTATACTTAACCTCATAAGCTGTGAACTTCTTGCTAAGGTAGTAGATGGCCTGTTCTTTTCTGCCAGTGAGGTCATGCTGCCCCAATACACAACCAAATGAATTTTCCAAAACCGTCAAGTAAAGAATCAAAGGTCTTCCTGGCTCTGGCGGGACCAACACGGGTGGGTTTGATAAGTACCCTTTTATTTTATCGAACGCTTCCTGACACTCATCGGTCCATTTGACTGCAGCATCCTTTTTTAACAATTTGAAAATTGGCTCGCAGGTTGTTGTGAGCTGAGCAATAAACCTGCTGATATAATTTAACCTTCCCAACAAACTCATTACTTCAGTTTTGTTTCTTGGGGGTGGCAGTTCTTGGATGACTTTGATCTTTGACGGATCTAGCTCAATGCCTCGTCGACTGACTATGAATCCCAGCAACTTTCCGGATGGAACTCCAAATGCGCACTTGGCAGGGTTAAGCTTGAGGTTGTACCTGCGAAGTCTTAAGAAGAACTTCCTCAAATCCTCAACGTGGTCGGCCTGATGCTTTGATTTTATGATCACATCGTCCACGTATACCTCAATCTCCTTGTGTATCATATCATGAAACACTGTGGTCATTGCTCTCATATAGGTTGCTCCGGCGTTTTTTAAATCGAATGGCATTACCCGGTAGCAATAAGTTCCCCATGGTGTGATGAATGCCGTCTTTTCTGCATCTTCTTCATCCATTAGAATTTGATGATATCCGGCATAACAATCCACGAAAGACCCTATATCATGCTTGGCACAATTGTCGATCAAAATATGGATATTGGGTAATGGGAAATTATCCTTTGGACTTGCTTTGTTGAGATTGCGATAATCGACGCATACTCTAATTTTGCCGTCTTTCTTTGGTACAGGAACGATATTAGCCAACCAAACAGGATATCGAGTGACTCGAATGACCTTTGCTTCCAATTGTTTGGTGATTTCTTCCTTAATTCTCATACTCATCTCAGGCTTGAATTTTCTCAGCCTCTGCTTGACAGGAGGCACTGTTGGATCGGTGGGCAATTTGTGGACCACTAAATCAGTGCTCAAGCCCGGCATGTCGTCATACGACCAGGCAAAAACATCTTTGAATTCTATGAGTGCTTTAATTAACTCCTCTCGGATCTTTGGCTCCAGATGGACACTTATTTTAGTTTCTCGGATATTACTCGTGTCCCCTATATTGATGTCCTCGGTATCACTCAAGTTAGGTTTGATTTTTTCCTCAAAGTGAATTAACTCTTTACTAATCTCTTCAAAAACCGCATCTCCATCATATTCTGATTCATAATCACAATATATTTCTTGAATTATTATTTCGGAACCAGATTGATTTTTAAGACTGGGCTGAGGATTCCTCATGCATGCCATATCACTAGAGCCAGCGTAAAAGGAACTGTATAGGAAAGAAGAAAAAGAAAAGAAAACTATCAGGAACGATAATAAAAAGGAAACTGCTTTTTATTGGATGATGAAAAATAACAAGGTTTGCACACTTCAACCAAACTGTAAGATAAACTTTGGGATTACAACCTTGAAATAACCCAAACAAACTGAAAGAAAATCAAAATAAACTACCAAGACTCCTTTCGAATTGGGAGAGGAGTGGCTTTCCAATTATTGAGCTTTGTTTCTGGTCCAACGAATTGAACTTCTGCGTTGCTACACCCTTCTCCGCCTTCCAGCATATTCACATCACTAAACAATTTCTCGAACCTTTCAATTAATTCTTCCTCAGGATTGACCTGGGATTTAGGAATTGTTGTTATCGGGCGATTTTTAGCACCGGTCTTGACAAAAGACTTCGACAGTTGTGGTACTGGTTTTGGAAGAAACCATGCTTGGTGTTTCAACTTCCTGGCCCTTATCACGTCATTGGCGGTAGGTGTGAACCCTAAACCGAATGTTCCCCAGTTCTCGGGGAGAGATACTGGTTGTACAATTCCTTGCAGAGATAAGCCCAGACCTTTGCCGGGTATAAAGCCATTCTTCAGCATTTCATAAGCTACCATGACTGATGCAGAGGATATCTTTGGATTCGAAAGGTGTTTCCCCTCTGGAATTTTTTCTACCGACACCGTGTCGGACACTTGGTATACCCATGGTCCTTGGTCAATTTCTGTTCTCTCGACCGGTACAATGGTGCTGTTGTGAGCATTTAAATTTTCTTCTCCATGCACGACTATTTCTTGATGGTCCCATTCAAACTTGACAACCTGATGTAATGTTGACGGGACTGCTTTAGCAGCATGGATCCATGGTCGACCCAACAACAAGTTGTAAGAAACAGTCATGTCCAAAACTTGGAATTCCATTGTGAATTCAACTGGCCCTATAGTTAGTTCCAACACTATGTCGCCAAATGAATCTCTACTTCCACCGTCAAATCCTCGTACGCAGATACTGTTCTTTTGAATCCTCTCCTCTTTAATTTTTAATTTGTTTAAAGTGGAGAGAGGGCATATGTTTGCACTGGACCCATTGTCGACCAATACCCGGGTTACTACGGAGTTTTCACATTTCACGGTGAGGTAAAGAGCTCTGTTGTGCTCGGTACCTTCCACAGGTAATTCATCATCAGCAAATGTAATCCTGTTCGTCTCAAAGATTCTGTTGGCTATTTTGCCCAAATGATTTACAGAGATCTTTTCAGGAACATGAGCTTCATTCAGGATTTTCATCAATGCCAGACGGTGTTCCTCTGAATGGATCAGTAATGACAACAATGAAATTTGAGCAGGGGTCTTCTTTAATTGATCCACAACAGAATAATCATGGAGCTTCATTTTTCTTAAAAACTCCTCCGCCTCTTCTTCCGTCACCGCTTTCTTCGTGGGCATTGGATTGTTTTTAGTTTTTCTCAGCTCTTCGGGAGTAAAACATCTTCCCGAACGAGTCAAGCCTTGTACCTCACACACTTCTTCCTTGATTTCTTTGCCTTTGTACATTACGGTCACCCGTTCATAGTTCCATGGGATGGTTTTGTTGTTGATGATCGGCAGCTGGATTACAGGTGCAATAATAACCCGATCTGTACGTGCTCCTTCCACGAATACAACGGGTTTGTTAGCAACCCCTGGTACTATCACTTTTGGCCTTTCTTGTTTTGCGGAAACTTTGCTCGATGATCCCTCATCGACTATCATAGACGGTTCATCACCATTTTTGTTCTGCTTAGACACCGGCTTCTCCTCCATTAACTGCTTATCTGGCTTGGTTTCATGAGACTTGATCATCATGACAGTTTGTGACGGCTTCTTTGTCTCCCCATTAGCTTGTATGATTTCTATCATGTTAGCCTCTTGATGGGCTGGCATTGGATTTCTATTGATATTTGGAGCTTCGGGGTTTTGAACCTCGATTTTATTAGTATCAATCAGCTCTTGTATTGCATTTTTCAAATGCCAACATTTCTCCGTATCATGGCCTGGTGCACCGGAGCAATATTCACAGCTAATGGTGTAATCCAGATTCTTTGGAGGAGGATTGGGTAGTTTGGATTGTATTGGTCTCAGCATGTCTAGCTGTCTCAGCCTGTGGAACAGACTAGTGTAAGACTCTCCCAATGGAGTGTAAGTTTTCTTTTTCTGTTCCCTTTCTCCCCTGAATGCTGGCCTAGGCCTGAAACCTGGTCCGGGATAAGCTCGGGGGTAGGTATTTGGTGTGACAGGAGCACGCCAATTGGTGTGAACAGGTGGCTGATTGTATGCTTGAGCGTGGTTAATGGCGAAATGAGGCTCTGAAGGGTGATAGTAATGTTGGGATGAATCATGGTGGTAAGCTGATTGGCGAGGTCGTTGCTGATTATAGTAAAGCGGTGAACCCCTGGGTCCTGGCCAAATTCCTGAATCAACTACGGTTGCTTCCTCCCTCTTCTTTCTTCCGATTCCTCCTACCCCGCCTTGAATAGCTTGAGTAGTTGCCTTAATTGCTGAATAGCTCATGATTTTGTTTGTCTTGAGGCCTTCTTCTACCATACCTCCCATTTTCACTACCTCGTTGAATGATTTTCCAACCGCTGAAACCAAGTGGGCGTAGTAAGTTGGTTCTAAGGCTTGGAGGAAATAGTCTACCATTTCGCTCTCCTTCATAGGAGGATCCACTCTTGCTGCCTGTTCTCTCCACCGAAAACCATACTCTCTGAAACTTTCATTGTGTTTCTTCTCAAATTTGGTCAAAGATAATCGATCTGGGATGATTTCCAGATTGTATTGGAAATGGTATGCAAATGCTTGTGCCAGGTCATCCCAGGTATACCATCTTCCATGGTCTTGGCGTGTATACCACTCCAAAGCTGATCCGCTTAGACTTTGACTGAAGTAAGCCATCAATAATTCATCCTTTCCCCCAGCTCCTCGCATCTTGCTACAGAAACCCCTTAGGTGGGCTACTGGGTCGCCGTGCCCGCTGTATAGGTCAAATTTGGGCATCTTGAAGCCAAATGGCAATTGTACATTAGGGAATAAGCATAAATCTTTGTAGGCTACACTGACTTGCCCACCTAATCCTCGCATGTCTCGGAACGACTGTTCTAGACTTTTGACCTTCCTGAACATCTCTTCTTGTTCAGCATTTTTGGCTGGCTTGTTAATTTCGGTTGGGAGATCAAACTGAGGAGCAGGTGAATTGATTTCGGAGGCTTTGAAGGTGGGCTCCGGGGGTAATATTGGTTGTCTTGGGCCTGAAATGTAGGCTCACTAGGAGATTTGTGAAATGTAGCAGGGGAGGTGCTACAAAAACAGGAGTCATAGGTGGAGGAAGGTACGGAACTGGTTTTGGAGGTGGAGACTGTGGTGTCTGAGAGGTGGTGCCTCGGTAGTGCTGATAAATGGGGAAACTTGGGGATAATTCAGTGGTGATATTATCCTGAGTTTGGATTATTGATGGAGCAGGGTTATTTGGGTAAGATGGGGGCAACTGTCCTGTAGACCAAGCTTGATACATTTCTGCCATTTGCTGCTTGAGCTTAAGCATTTCTTCTTTCATTTTCCCGACATCCATCTCTTCTATCTCCATACTTGTGTCAACATCTGGGATAGACATACTTTCGGGTATTGGTCCTTTTGATCTTGTGTGATAGTGATAATATGCTAGTATACTCTTTAGAGAAACTAACTGGTTGAATTCTGAAAATGAACAAACTTGTTAGTTTCGAGAGTTTAACACATATATAATCACACGTTGAGATGCAATGCTCCTAGACAAATAATCCCTTTCTATTATGCATTCGCTCGGTTGCTTGTATCGTCCCAGCTTTTGAAATTTTTTATTGTTATTCACTTTTATCTATTACAGATATCTTTATCGTGGTGGTCGACTCTTAGAGATTGCCTATGTATTATGTCAAACATGAATCAGACCTTGCGTAGTTCGGACCAAAGTCAATCATGTTTATTTATTACACAAAGATGGAATTACATTCGAAAACTTTAAGAAAATAGCTTGAAACACACACACTTAAATCAGAATAAAAGATACAATTCATAACATCTCACAAAATGCCCCACTTTCCACTTTTGTTCTCTAATATTGGATTATCTGCTCAATGTGGGGCTTGACCTGGATGGCCTCCCAGCGTACGATACATCCTTTCCAACTCTATTGCTAGATGACGAGCAAAAGTGGGCGCGTGCTCTGTAAACCTTTCATAATCCATTCCTTGGCAGTTTACATAACTTTGAGATGTGAAGACTGCCAAGTCGTGGACTTGTGCCCTGAAACCTTGGAGACGTTGGTCTTGGTCTTGCAATTGCTGCTGACGAGTGGTGGCTATGTCTCTGACATGGTTTTCACGATCTAAAGCTGATTCTAATAGAGCTCGGAGTCTGGCCTGCTCTAATATTGCTTGTGATCTTTCCCTGTCGAGGTCTGCTTGTTGGTATTCTCTGTTGCATCTTCTTGCCTCTTCTAGTTGTGCACGAAGCTGGTCTTCTGATTGCATCCAATAATCTTTTTCCTTCTTGAATTGAGCCTTGTCTTTTTCGGATTGCCTATCCTGGCGTTCCTTGTTAGATCTGGCTTCTTCATTTAATTGTTGGATCCTTTCTTTTGCTTTGCTCAATGCCCTTTCGTTTTCTGCAAGAATAGAATCATAATCTTGCATTTTTTCGAAGAGATTGGCGATGGTTTTTTGATTTTTCCAGCTTCTCTTTGGCGTTTCAGAGACTCTTTTCATTTTTTAGAATCGAGCATGAAGATTTTCATTCTCACAAACTAGACTCTTTTTCTCGCCTTTGGCTTCTTGTTCTTGCAAATCTTTCTCCAAACTGAGGCTTCTTAGATTTTCTTTTAGGGCATGGATAGTGGCTTTGTACCCTTTTTCTTTTTCTCCCCAGATTAACCGCTCTTGGATTTTATTGAAATTTTGAACATGGGGTCTTTTTGTTGGCCTTTTTAGCTCAGGTTCCGGTACATCATCCATGCGAGACCGTTTTTCGAACCACCTTGCATATCCAGGATTTATCTCACCCTTGGTAGCGTCTAGGACTTGAGTATCACTTTTCAAGTATCGGCACCCATTCCACATCTGCTGAAGTAGAGCTTCGGGAATAGTGGCTTCTGGGTGTAATTCGATTACTTGCATACTCAAATCTTCCTCATCAGGAACTATTTGATATCTCCCTAGTTGCCTTAGGACTCTTAGTGGTGCATATGGCTGAATGCTTCTCAATCCCAATAGTAGTAGATAATTATTTGAGGTTGACATATGTATTACTTCTCTCATCGGGAGCCATCCCAGAGTCCATTCAATTTGATTTGCCGTTAAAGCCTTTAGATGAGATACCCATGCTTCTATCCCTTCTGGAGCTTGGTAATTTTTTGTTCTTTCCTCATAGCTCTCGATGCAATTAGCTTTGTTCGACCCATACTGTATGATCTTGGGTTGTTGTTGGAGATGTTCAATCACCCATATTTGCAACAAAATTTTGCATCCTTCGAAAACCTTCGCTCCTGATTTGCATAAAGTCAAAGCCCGATAAATATCTGACAGAATGATGGGGACAAGGGTGTGATTTTCTTTAGTGGTGAGGATTTGCACAATTTTTGCGGTGCGAATATCAATTGTTCGCTCTTTATTTGGGAAGACCATGACTCCTAGAAAAGCCACCATGAAAGCAAATCGTCGGTGCATCTGCCAAGTGTCTTTGTTTTGTTTATTAGTAAGGCCTTTTTCATGAATTTCAAACCCATCTGACTTTCCGAAACTTGAATACAAAAAGTTGAAGGAACAACATCCATTGATGACATTGCTTTTCCTGATTTGACTGCTGATGTTCAAAAGACCGAAGAATCGATGTACTGAAGGAGCCTTTGTGAATATCAAGCTTTGATTTCTTAAACTTCCGTCAAAACCAACATAGCCAGCTACCTCCTCTAATGTAGGAGTAAGCTCGAAGTCAGAGAAACGAAAAACATTGTGAACAGGGTCCCAGAAAGTTACTAATGCCGTAATCAGATCATCCCGAGGCTCAACTTTCATAATGTCCGTGAGATTTCCCAAATGCTTGACGACCCATTTTTGACCGTCTTCGCCCAAATCATACCACCACATTTGAAGCTGACATAGAAATTCCTCCGTACTTGTGGATGAGGGGCTTTGTGTGGTGCTCATTTTGTATCTGAAATTTAATTTTAATAAAGTCAAAATTTATTTTGGAAAATTTATACTAAAAATTATTTTCGAATTTTTTTTTATTAAATATTTTTATTTCAAAATTTAAAACTATTTTTTTTCGAAAATTTTAAAACAACCCATTTTATTCCTTGCTTCTTACCATGATTTTATTTTAAGCTGGTCAACAAGCATGTTCGAGGCAAATGAATGCACAAGTAGCAAGTAGGATGCATCATGATGGTCTTTTAATTTTGGGTTCACCTGTCCTAGACAGACCCAACCCCTGTGTTGAGTCTCCAAGGGCAAATGCATATGATGCAAATATTCGTTCCTACTAGGGATCCGGTACATGGCTGAGTTATTCTAAGTGTAAAACCTTAGGTTGATTGTTCTAAACCTGGCTTACCCAAACGGACAGTTTGAGCCGAAGTGGGGGTAACGTACCGGGAGCACGAAAGTCTGCCCGGCCTAGTTACTTGTCCCAACTCCGTCTTATTTGGTATGACTTTAACAGAAAGGTGGGTCACGCGCACGTGTACACCATAAATTCAGAAGACTCAGAAAGAAGGGGGTTTCGTAGCAGTTGTATATATTCACAATTCAAATAATATTAAAGCGGTAAAAAAAAATTTAGCATATTAGCATATAAACAATTGAAAATTATATAGTAAGTAAAGCCGATAAAAACAGATATTTTAAGCTTGAATTCTTTAAACCCTGAACCAGAGATTCTGGGTTTTATCCCCAGCAGAGTCGCCAGAGCTGTCGCACCTCCTTTTCGCCGCGCCCGCAGGGCGCGTGGGGAGTTTTCTCCAATTGAAGGACAGTCGAAACGGGATTTGTTTATTTGTTTTAGAGTCGCCACCTGGGAATTTTAAGGCGTCCCAAGTCACCAATTATAATCCCTGAATCGAGGAGAATATGACTCTGTTTATTATTCTGCGAACCAGAAATCCTGAGTAAGGAATTCTGTTAATCCGGAAGAAGGTGTTAGGCATTTCCGGATTCCGTGGTTCTAGCACGGTCGCTTAACTGTTTTTATTATTGGCTTAATTACCTTGATTTTATTAAATACATTGATGTTACATGTTTTTACTACCGCTTATTGATGACCCTTCTTTGAATCGAATTACGCGTACGTATATTCGTGTTAAAAAAATTGCGGACTTGTGTCACGCGTACGTGTACACAATAACTTTTTATAATATATTTATTAAGCAATCATTTTTCGAAATTGTGTTGGATCAAGAATATTTGTTTTTCTTGAATAATGAACCGTACCTCTCGGGTTTTTATGAAATTGATTTAACGCCTTTTGGAAAAATCCTTTTATTAAATATTCGTTCGAAATTGCGCGTACGCATAATCCGAATTTTTGCTTTTAAAATATAATCAGGGTACGCGAACGTATCCCTAATTGTGCAAAATATTCGTAATGATATTAGGGATTTTCCACAAATTGTTTATTATATCTATACATTTTTATGTGAAAATCATGATAAATTCCCATTTAAGGTGCCCTTAAATTCTTTGAAAAGAATTTACAATTTATTAAATATTGACCGTTGATTATATTTTCCGAATATAAGTTATATTCATTCCAACTATTCAATTTCAAAGGACAGAATAAAAATATGATTAATATTATTTAAAAAAAAACAAATATGACATATATAAAAACAAATATGACATATATATATATATATATATATATATATCAAAGAATAAATTGCATATAAAACTGAAAATGAATGATTCATAAAGGAAGGAAATATTTTCCAAAAAAAAAAATTTCATGATTTACTTAATGCAAATTCTATTTCTAATTACCATTGATATCAAGTGTTGCAATTGGTACTTATACATCTCGTTTCATTCTCATATACTCGCTTTTAATCTAATAAGCCTAATTATTTGATCAATTTGTCTTATGAAGGTAGATAGGTATCGAGTTTATAAGAAAGGAATTATTATACAAGTTAATTCAATAAAATTACCTTACATGCAACTTAACTGTATATCGTAAACATTCATAACATTTTAACATTGTAACAAGCTACATCATATCACCTTTCGCCAACGTTTATACACACATCTATTATCTTATAAAAATATACCAACAACACCATCTTAACCTTATTTAACAATAAATATCACTACTGTAATTTTCTTGGCACTTCTACGTCACTTCTTACTTAACTAACAACAAAATTAAATAATGACCAACATTCATGCCATATTCCCTACTTTGACAATTTAATATGATTAAACTAATGAGATAATGAGCTAATATTATTACAAATCTTTATACGAACTTTCAAAGTAAGACAATTAGCTCATAGCTATCAAATTGAATTCACTACTAATTAACTAACATAAAACAAAAATGAAATTTAAATTGATGAACTTGGACAAATAGAAAACATAATTTCAATTCAAACTTCATTGATGAGTCATGTTGAATCTCTTTCCAACTTAAAATTTAAAAGACATGTACCTGGTATTGGAAAACAAGAGAAGATGAAGCTGAGAAGCAGCAACAGTAGTAACAATGTAGCACAACAACGACAGTCCAGCAACACAGGAATAGACCAGTAACAGTAGGAATAGTAGTAAACCCAGGAGACTATAAACGACTCCAAGTATAGAGAAGAAGTAAAAGGCAGGAAGGTTCTGACTATTTCAGATCTTAAGCGAGGCAATGAAACAGTAACTATTCTTTTCAACTTCAAAACTCTCCAAAATGAATTCTGTCCCTGTATATTCAGTGTATCCAGAATGTATATCGGGTGTATACTTCTCACTCCGCCCCCTCTTTTTTTCTTCTCTCTATCTAGTTTTTCCTCTCTTTTTTTCCACCCTTCTTCCTAAATTTTCTCTTCTATTTATAGCAAAATTTTCGAAATTTTCAGATTTATTTTTTTATTTTTTTATTATTTTTTTAATTAAAAGAAATCCCACTTACAAATTGCTTTTATTTTTTTAGAAAAAGAAATCCCACCTTTATTTACTTTTATTTTTAAAATTCCAACTTTAATTACTTTATCTTATTTAAAATCCCACTTTTTATTTTTTTTAAAAGAGAATCTCACTTTATTTAACTTTTCTTTAAAAAACAAACCACTATCTTTTCTTTTTCTTTTAAAAATGCTACTTTCAATTACTTTAAATTTTTTTAAATTTTCAGATACCTTTATATTTATTTTTTAATTCCAACCTTCTTTTACTTTTAAATTTTTTTTTTTAAATTTTCTACATTCTTTTACTTTTTTTTTTTAAAATCATTCCCGAAATTATTATATATGTTTTTTTTAAAAAAAATAAAAATAAAAAAATAAAATAAAATATTTTCGGATTTTTTTTATATATAAAAAAACAAAAAATAAAACTATTAATAGTGATAATTCACCTTTTATTTTTTATTTTTTTGGTTTTGTTTTGTGTTGGACAAAAATGAAGATGGGGTGTTGGGTTAATGGAGCGGACCGGGTCGACCTGGTTTGAAACGGACCGGGTCATGGGGAAAGTTGGGCAATTATTTGGGCCTGTGGTTTGAAATTGAAGAAGTGGCCCAATCCGATTTTTCTTTGTATTTTTGTTCTCTTTTCTTCTTTTATTTTTCTAAAACTAAATTATAAAAGTACTTAAATTATTATTAAGAACTAAATTAAGTTATAAAAGCGCAAATTAACTTCCAATAACAATTAACGCACAATTAAGTAATAATTAAGCATAAAATTGTTCATTTGGACATTAAATGCTAAAAATGCAAAAGATGCCTATTTTTGTATTTTTTTTATTAATTTAACAAATAAACATGTATAGACAAACATACAAATAGTTACACAAAATATCACAAAAATTGCACACCAAGAAAAATTATTTTATTTTTTTGAATTTTTTGGGAGTAATTCTCATATAGGGCAAAAATCACGTGCTTACACGTAGGAGGAACAGTCCATTCCCGCCTCAACCTGAGTGAACCCCACCTCAAACATGCTTATGTCCTCATGGTCAATATCTAAACTAGATTCATAGTCATCTATAACCACACCATTTCCCTCTCGCTAGCCGAAGAAGGAGCATGAGCCTGTTGTGAAGTCGATGGACCACTCGGAATGATCGTAGCGGCCTCCGAGCTCTTCCCCTACCACGGTAGACTCCCCCACGCCAGAAACGGGCACCACCTCTACGCCCATGGGGGATAAGGTCTCCTCATCTAAATTAGCATCACCTTCATGTTTAGACACTGCCAACATGGGATCACTCCTCGAAGGCCCCTCAATCTCGGGTACCCCATCACCGCTTATTCTCCGCCTCTTTAATAGATCTTTTTCGCCGTTGTCATGAGATGATTCGTCCACCAAATGAACTGCGGGAATCAGAGCTTCCACCTGACAAGAAACCTCCCGACGGCCGAGTCCGGGAGGGGCCGTAGTCTGTAAAATAACAGCGACTTGAATGCTCTCACTTGCAGCCACAATCGGTGTAGGTCCGATCAAGAGACTCGATTGATGGAAAGCAGGTATGGGAGCCCTCGCCCTCCTTGCGACCCTCCGACCTACCAACAAGGGAAGCTTAAACCAAAGAGGAAATAAAGGGGAGGAAAATACAGAACAAAGGGCAAAGTGACCTAGGGCAAGACAAGATGACTCACTAGCAGAGGATAACGCCCGAATCTCTCATAGAACAATGACCATTCACGAATCCCCATCGTATGGGGCAAAACCTGGCTCACCCACTTGCGGATATCAGCGACTAGAGGAGGAGGTTACTTCTCGGCTGCAAAATAAAGAAAAAGGGAAAAAGAAGAACAATCAGATCACCGGAAGGGGACATCGAGCAGTCGTTTGAAAAAAAAAACTTACAGGCATAATTCCACTCCTTAGGAAACCCATTAGGATTTGACACCACGTGCTCCGTCCCCACAAAGAAAAAGTTCTCCCAAAAGTGGCAATTGGTCTTATCATCCATCTTCACCACCAAGCCCTTGGTCCCGCGGTGACGAAGATGTATCATAGTACCCCTGTGAAAATTGGGTACAAAGAGGTTAAGCAAGTGACGGGGAGAAATCCCCCAGCTGGCCAGTCCGTGTACTTGGTAAGCATGAAGAAGAGCTTGTATATATACGGAGAGAGCTGAGCTGGGCACATCCCATAATTGTGACAAAAGTCCTCTGCTAGGGAAGGAAGGGGAAGTGTATAACCAATGATGAACGGGTAGGCGTAAAATGCACAATGCCCTGGGTGATGTATTTGCACGACGTCGTTGCCCGTAGGTATGAGTTCGACATAGTCAGGAATCCTCCATTTAGCCTTGAGTGCAGCGAGCGCCGTAGCATCCATTTAAAAAAACAATGGGTTCAGGCTCACCGTCAAGAAAGTTCTTGAAATCAGTCCTGGCCTTCCCGAAATGTGGAATTATTTCATCCATGGTGGGGAAATTCTCATCTTCCGCCATGACTACCCCTTCTTCATGAAAGGGTATATCAGTTTTCGACGCAGCGGCGTCGGCGACTCTATCAGAGTTAGAGGATGCACTAGCCATCTCCTTATTGGTTGCGTAGATGAGGAGTGCTGATGAGAGAGGGTAATAATGACCGGAAACTTTATAGGAAGGGAGATGAAAACGCAAGAATCGGAAGAAGGAGAAGGGAAAACTTGAAGCTTTTCGAAGGATCAAGAAACTCAGTAACCCAAATAAGAAATTTTCTTTTCTATTTATAAGAACACAGCCAGCCCGAGCGGAAAAATCAAATGCCGCCACATTAACTCCAGAACGGAAGAGGCACATGTAATGACCTAACGCATCGGAAACGTGTGCCATAATGATGCATGACATATTGAATTCATTCGAAACTGACGTAACGGTCAGGATCAGCTCTCAAAGCGTCACATCATTATCTCGCCATCAAGGGTTCTCACCTCGACCAAGATGCTCAGATTTCTCAACTCGCAAACCAGCGGGGTCCGCCCATCGAGCTCATCTGCAGACGACCCCCGTAGGCGGAGGGACTAACTGTATGAGTCAAAATCTGATAAAAAAAGTCTACTTAAGAGAGAACAGCCTGGGGTTGGCCAAGCCGAAGTCACGTTTAGAAAGCAATACACCGGCAAGCAGTCCAGCTATGGCTGAAGTCGAGCACTCATGAGGCTCGTACGCCTAGTTCGACACTTAGCCATTTTAAAGGATTATTCCACAGGATATTAAAAAGATGGGGGTACATTGGTTAAGGATCGATGGGTAATGAAAGTGTTTTATATAAATACTAGGAGAGAGAGTAACGAGATGGGGGGAGGTCCAAAGATCCAAAAAAAAAAACACCTTTCGGAGAGGAAAGATGGTTCATGACCTCAGATCCAACAGCTTAGAATCTTGATAATCATATGTAATTCAACCTTCTCAAGAAAATACAGATATGTCTAGTCACAGTCGGGTGAATCGCTTCTGTTGTTATTTCTCTTTTCCATTTGATATTATGTAAATTGCCATCTTTCATCATATTGTAGAGTACAAGCGAGACTATATTGGCCTTTCACGATCAACTATAATGGTTTATACCTGTTTGTGATTCCTGATTTAGAAACGATTGTCTTTGGCTAAAATTTATCCTCTATCTTATTATTAAATTCGTTTAACAAAAAGGACCAAAAACTTTTTGGTCATACCTTCCCCTACTTAAGAAATCTCTTAGGCAATAAATATTTGCACTTAATAATGCTTAAGTGAAAAAAGAAAAGAAAAGAGGAAAAAAAAAACACTGAGTAAATATTAGACCAAGGGACCAATGAATTTATTTTTCTCGGATAGTTAAACTTAAAAATAAAAAATTCATAGAGAGGTGCACTGGTTCATTCATCTATTCAAATTTAACTAGAGGTTTTAGATTCAAATTGTGAAAATACATTTTTCGACACCTATCCGATATGAATACAAATTATTCGAAATAATTGAATTCAAATACCAAATGATTAATGGATCGTTTGGTAGGAGGTATTAGAAAAAATAATGCAAGTATTAGCGCTATGTATTACTAATACCTTGTTTAATACATTTTTTCAACCTGTGTACAACTAATGTCTGTATTAGTTATACATCATACTTGGTATTATCCTATGTATAAGTAATGCATAGAAAATCATTGCATTAATAATACCAAGGCTATTAATGCATGCATTAGTATGGTTAAAGACAAAATTATTCTTAAAGTCCCTTAAAGTTAGAGAATATGGAGGTCATTTTTGTAAATAACTATTTTTCTTAAAAATTATGCAATGCATTATAATTTTTAATACACCACACCAAACAATAGATAAAAAATAATAACTGCATAACTAATGCTTGCATTATTAACTCATGCATTACTAATCTCTACCTTACTAATATATCTTATTCCGCATTATTCTTATACACCGTACCAAGCGACCCCTAAATGTGAAAAAAGAAAGAACATACAAATAAATTGGAAGCACCGTAGCGGGTACAATTCGGGCGAGCCCAAATAGAAAAAGAGATGATTTTTTGTCGGAACTGGATAGAGCTGAGGAAACAAAAGGATGACAGTAGCTCAAAGTATCTCTTCCTCCATTCTTCTGCCGCTGCTTTCACCTGCACCGCCGGTTCACTGCTTTGCTCGTTCCCAGCTTTCCGATTCTAAGTTCTCCTCAAAACTTCAGTCAATTGCCATTTCCTCTCACAAATTTTCTAAACGTTCAAGGACAAGTACTTCACTTCGTGGAATCAATTCTAATGACCCAAAAGAGGACTCAGCGTTCTTCGACGAAAACGGCGTCGTTGAGGATATGGACAGCTATCTCAATTATCTTTCCCTAGAGTATGATTCTGTCTGGGACACCAAGCCTTCCTGGTAATTTTTCACAATTACATTTACCTTTGTCTAATTCGTTGTTTCGCCATTTCTTCGTGATTTTTAACTTACAATTTTTGGATTATGCGACTCAAACCTAAGGTTTCTCTGTCAAACTTTTAACTTTAATGAAGAAGCGAACCTTAATTGAGCCTTTGACAACAATGCAATTGAACATGGAGCCTTTTGCTGTTTGTTACCACAAGGATTAGAATTTATATTCCACCTTTAGTTTTCTCCTCTATATCTGCACTTTCACATGTTTAATGATTAGATTTCTCTGTATGCTCTCTGCAAAATTTGAATACTCTTTTCATGGTAGGTGTCAACCTTGGACAATAACTCTCACCGGAGCGGTGATAATTAGCTTGAGCTGGCTGATTTTACACTCGGCTGTAGCCACTGCAGTAGTGATGACTATAATTGGGGCATGGTGGTACATCTTTCTTTATTCTTACCCCAAGGTAAATCTGTTTTTCTTTTTATCTATTACTCCACTGGTTTTGACTAACTCGATATTGCTATGACCAATATCTTTGTGATTAAATCTGCATTAAATACAGCTAAATTTGCAAAATTCATAGTAGATGCTTTTGCTCTAATCGGCGCCCTATACTTGGAAGCTACTGAGAACAAGGGTTATTTAGTGCAGTCATCTCTGTAATATTTTGTGAAATCATCTCTGTATCTCCCAATTGCACAAGCAATTTTAATGATACAGTGAGCCACGCTCCCTTATATTGCTCCTCTCTTCTTGTCGACTAAGATATGATATCATGTTTGGTTCCTTAATATTTCTCAACACCTACCTGAAGGATTTTGCATAAGTTGCCTATCTGAGGATTTTGCATAAGTTTTTTCTGTTGGATGGAGCAGGTGGAAGATTGTTTGCGGCAATGCATGCACATGTTACATCCATTGTTGCTTTGATCTATATCTTAATAATTCTGTCGTGTTTAGCATTTGATGGCGAATTAGGTTTATTTGAACAGACTGCTTTGGATCAATCTCAACACTAACCATGAAACGGCTGAATGGTTTACTTTTGCATGTTGGGATTGTAAGATCACTTTGGTTTCTTAAATGGATAAACTGGAGGTGTCATTTAGTTTTTAATTGCAATAAACACATTTGCTATGCACCTAACCAAGATCGTTAATTTTCTGCAGTCATACTCAGAGATGATTGCGGATAGAAGAAAGAGGGTGACAAACGGTCTGGAAGATACATATGGAGCGAGAAAAGGCCAGTAATGCAAGGGACACAACTGAGGAGCAATATGGACGTTGATTCATCTTGCAGTATTTGCATTTCTAAACTGTGGGTCACATGACACAATGAGGAGATCAATGTTCATTATAATAACCTAACTTTTTGCCCTTGCTGTAAATGTTATCACTTATCAGACCCTGTAGGACTCCTCATATGAATGAAACAAGATCATTCTTCTATTCATATATTTTAACCTCTCTACACGAAATGTTTCTCCCTCAAAATTCTGGAGGACTGGCACCATCTAGTTTCTCACATATAAAGAAGAAAATACAATAGCCAGTTTTTTATTAAAGTAAAATTGTCTGGCATCAACTTCCAGAGTATGAGATAACTGGACCATTCATACACACACAAGACTCGCTGCCATGATAACACTGCCATCTGTTACGCCCCTCCAAAACAACCAGGTCATGCAAAGTAGCTAGTACAAGCGAAAGTCCTTGGACAAAACCTACAAGTTAAGTACACAATATGAAACAGCTGGAAAAATCTTGAATGATATACCTTCAAGAGAAATGAAACTATAGAATTGACATACAGATAATCCATCTTTTGGCTACTGTAAAATTATTATACTTACACAGAAAGAAGAATAACCGAATGGATGATTTTTTCCATTACCATTCAACTAAATCTATGAGGTAAAGGCTGCACTCAATGTTGGGAAAAGCCAAAGTTAATAAGTGAAAAATTACACAAATGAAATGATTTAAGCACCAGAAAAATCAAATGAAAGTTGTTTCTTGTTACTAAAAAATTCATATGTTAATGAAGATTCTGATGCAAAGTCAATATCAATCATAAGTGCAACAATTTATGTATTTGTAGGATAGAAGGAGCTAACCTATACATAGTCGAGGACATTCATTAGTCTTGTACCCAAACCCTCACTGTCCTGTCATTATCTAATCCAGCTGAGACAATCATGTTTTCTGTGGGATGGCAAGTTACTGAAATGACGGTATCAGTATGTCCTTCAAGTTTCTGCAGCAAATTTTTCCCTTGCAAATCCCATATATAGACACATCGGTCCTCTGAGCCGCTTACAATATACTTCCCATTCGTGACGGAAAATGTTGAAGTTATGCAGTACACTCTGTTCACATGGCCTGCATAAACCTTTAAGAATTTCCCAGTAGAATAGTTCCATAGCTTCTGTACTCGGGGACAATAAAAAAGAAAGCCCAAGTTAACATAATTGAATCAAGTCGAATTGTCTGTGCTTAAAAGGAAATTGTATCACGAAATGGTGCTCCAAAAGGTTTAGTTGTTGTTCGATACTACCACACTAGCAACAACGCCTCAATCCCAAACTAGTTAAGGCCAACTATATGAATGCTCTATAGCTATTTCACTTTTATCCGAACCCAGTTTATTGCAAAACTTGTAAATAATTTGTCTTTGTCTTTAAGGCATTAGAGGTTATCTAAGGTTCTCTAGATCTCACACTTATCCTTATTCAAACTTGATGCAAGTGTTAACACTAGCCACTAGGCTACTTATAGAAACAACTTAGCCTTAATTCCAACTAATTGGTAGAAATTCTTCGACCTGGTGTTCAACTTCCTGTCAATAACCATCACAGAATTTCCGTTGAGCCCTAGAAACCAAGTCAAATGAACAAAGACGCCAACTTTATCAGCTCACAACCTAGATAGTATTACCTGCTAATCTCTCTATTTAAATTGCGCAGAATTCCGTTAAAGGTAAATCATAAACAGACACGAAATCAGTACTCCCTCTGTCCCAATTAATGTGAAGGTGTTTGAATGGTACAAAGTTTAAGAAATAAAGGAAGATGTTTGAAAATTGTAGTTAAAACAAATCATAGAAAACTGTGTGGGTAGGGTAGAAATCATCTCATACTGACTAAAAAGGAAACGAAAGATGGTAGGAGGGAGTAAAAAGAACTTGGAAATAATGCTTGAATACTTACAAGATTATCCTCAAGGGTGGCAACAAGAATAAACTTGCCGTTAGGGGAGAACTTGGTGAAGGAAACAGCTGGAACTTTATCATCAATAAGAGTCTTAAGGCACACCCCAGAAGCCGTATCCCAAATTTTACATGACCCATCATGACTCCCCGAAACAATCAACGAGCCATCCCTGTTAAAATGGACCGACGTAACCGGCATCGAATGAGCCAGAATCACATTGGACTTGCCCGTTTTCACATCCCAGACCCGAATTGTCTCATCAAACGAACCCGAAACTATGAGATTCGACTGTGGGTTGAAATTAACGCAGAAGACGAAGCCGGTGTGTCCACGTAGGGTTTTGACGCACTCGGCGGCGCGTGCATCCCAAATACGGAGCGTGCGGTCGTCGGAGGCGGAGCAAATATAACTGGAATCAGATGACCATGCTAGGTCGGAAACGCCTTCGGAGTGGCCGACGAGACGAGAGAGCTGGTTTAGGGTTTGTGTGGACCAGACGATTAGGGTTTTGTCCAAGGAGGCGGAGGCGAAGAGCTGGCCGTTGTTGGAGAACTTCACGCAAGAGACGGCGAGCGTGTGGCCCGTCAGAACTTTTTTCTGTCGGTACGGTTGGTACGGCGGCGGCTGGTTGTTGTTGTTCGACATTGGAATTCCGGCCGCGGCACCACTACGCTACCCCCTGCCCTCCTTTTATACTAGCTTCGTTTTGCTTTCTGAGAATGTTCTCATATAGATGTTGAAACTATGAAATGGGTGCACCAAATTTAAAGCTTTGACTAATATATTTAACGGGGCAAAAGGAAAAATATATAGAATGAGCAGCAAAGAAATATTTTCATGTTCATTCAAATTTTTTTGGGAAACTACCAGCAATAAATAGTCCATTATAAAAATTAGGTAATTCATAAAAAATTACTAATATTAGCCAAATAACTATTTGTGACAAAAAAAATCAAATTTTTACTTTTTTTTGAGTGAATATTATTAGAATAGATTAAGTGCATCTTAAGGAGCTTGAATCTCAATTTTGGGTTTGAGCTGGTTTTAATTGAAAATTCGAAGTAAAAAATTGCACATGAAAAAAAAATGATATGTGTATCACACTATGTATTATTTGTGTATCACATATGTATCATATTTGCTTCAATTGTGTATCACATGTATATCCATGTATACCTGTGTCTGAGATATGTGCGTGATCAATTTTTTTTAAACACGACTTAATTACGAATTTTGATACAAAACTAGTCCAAATCATCAACAATCTTCCTCAAATTTTGTATATTGACTTATCTATATAATTTCAATGAATTTCAACTATTCCCATTGAAAAAATTCCCTTTTTGCTTAGATTTTTGGAATATTTTTTTTGTATTTCATCACCTTATTTGCTACCTCATCCACGAAATTTCCTTTCCGTCTTACATCAAATGTTGCTAATCACGCTTAAAAATATGAAATGTGATTTTTGCATGTGATTTTTTGAGAGAAAGAACCTTATTTATTTGATTTTTTAATTTTTATTAGTGCTTGGCTAGTTTTGGTAAGTCTATGACTAATGACTAGAGATTGGTAAGTTGAGACTTATTTGGGACATTTGTATAAGTTTCCCAATTTTTTTTATCTGCATAGTCTATAATCAACTAAATGTTCACGCAGGGGCGACTCAACAGATCTTGTGGCGTAAGGTGAAATCATACTGAGAGGTCTTTAAATTTATTTTATAAAATTTTTATACTAACAACAAAATTTGCTTTCTCAACATTTAGACAAAAAATCGAATTTCTAAAAAAAAAGGGGAAGAAGAGCACAAAGAATAAAGTTGTAACGACCCGACCAGTCGTTTTGAGCTCTAGTGCGTTGTTCGGTGATTTGAGGCCTGAGTAGCTTCACTTTATGTAATATGACTTGCATGTGTAGTCGGAATTGAATTTCGGGAAGTTCGGAGTTGATTCAGATGGAAAATTCTCATTTCGGAAGCTTTAAGTTGGAAGAGTTGGCCAAGGTTTGACTTTTTAGTAAACAACCTCGGAATCAAGATTTGAAGGTTCCAATAGGTTCGTATGATGATTTCGGACTTGGGTGTATGTTCGGGTTAAGTATCGAGTGGTCTGGGAGTATTTCGGCGCTTATTGTGAAAGTTGACAATTCGAAGGTTTTAGAATTTTCTAAGTTTGGTTTGAAATGGGTTTTGGTGTTATCGATGTCCATTTGGGGTTTTGAGCCTTGGAATAGGTTCATATCGTGATTTATGACTTGTGCGTAAAGTTTGGCGTCATTCCAGAATGTTTACGTGTAATTCAGACGCGTTCGTCGAAGTTTGAATGTTTGAAAGTTAAAAGGAGGATTTGATCGTCGATTCATGGTTTTGATGTTGTTTGGTGTGATTTGAGGCCTCGAGTAAATTCGTGTTATGTTTTGGGTGGGACTAGTTTGTGTAATTGGACGTGGTCCCGGGGCCTCGAGTGTGTTCAGTTATGTTTGGGTTGTATCGCGCTCTTATTTGATATTTCAATGTCGTTTCTTTGGACATAAAGGGTACCATATTGAAAAAGCGACATATGCTTTGTGATTGGATTGAACCATTAGATCCGTATTGTAATTACGAAACCATAGAAACAAGAATCATCGAGTTCCGAGGTCGCATGAGAGAGTTATGCGCATTTTCGTGCCGGGAAAGAATGTTGGTTTCTGGTACGGACTTTGTTCTTCGCGAACGCAAAGAAAAAAATTTGGGATGAACGGTCAACGCGAAAAATTTCTCTTCGCAAACGCAAAGGTGTCCGGCGAAGGCGAAAAACAAAAATCACCTGGACAGTGTTATAAATGGACAGACCGAGCATTTTAGTATTTTGAGCATATCTTGAGTTCTAGAGCTCTGTTTGAAGTAATTTTTGTGGCGTTGTTCTCGTCTCAACAAGGGGGTAAATATCTGACCTTTTTTTGGATGTATTTCCAGGATTATTTTTGTTGGTTATCATTTTTATCCGTGTTTGGATTGTCGAAATTGGTGTTTTGAGCCTCAAAGTTGTGAGATGGTATATTCTTGATTTGAGAATCAATTCATGGGCAAAATTGGATGATTTTAGGAATATAAACTATATAAGTTATGGGTAATAATTATTTTCGAAATCCGGGCACATGGGCCCGAGGTTTGATTTTATTGACTTTTCGAGCGGAGTTGGGAATCATTATAAATTGTTAAATTGTAAGCATTGGAGTATATTTTGATTGATTTACACATTATATGACTAGTTTCGGAATGTTTAGCTTTGAGTTGTGGTTTTAGAGAGGCGTTGGAGCCGGTTGTGGAACTTCAGGGCGAGGTAAGTCTCATGTCTAACCTTGTGAAGGGAAACTACCCCTAGACGATGTAATTGTTATGTGCTACTAGTTGTGGGTGCTACGTATGCACGAGGTGACGATAGTCCGTACGTAGCTAAAGCATGTTTATATCCGGTAGACTTAGGACTTAATCATATAATATTTGAATTATTTGAACTCACTCTGTTGGCTTAATTAATTGAATTTATAATTAAAATTGATATATATATATATATATATATATATTAGGCTGAGCCTTATCACCTTGAGTTGTTGGCAAGTTATTTGAGAAAAGGTAAAGGTTATATTCACTTTGTGCTCATGTATTGTATTGTAAGTACGTGTCTCGTAATTCGATAACTTTCTTCTTTTCTTGTGGAGAGGGCCGAACAACTCGACAGTGTAATAGATGCATCTATGGTTCGTGCCTCTCGACCCTCGGCAGTGTACATATTATTCTGGATCGGGCAGTACGACCTCAACATAATTGTGTGTTATATTACTAGTCGTCCGAATATTGATGTTATATACATATAATATCCTCACAATTGGTTTCTCAACCTCTCTTAGTCATTAACCTCACAGCCTCTCGGGCACAATGATAGAAGGTAGGGGTCTCAGCCCAAACAATCCTCGCATTTAGGAATAGAGTGATAAAACCAGTTTTAATCATTTAAACAGGTAAAAACATGACTGAGGGTATGGTTTTCAAATAAGTAAAGTGCGGAAGAATAGTCAAAATTCCCCTAAGGGTTTCTACAGGTCGGCACAAGGCCCCAGACATGGCATAGAACCCATAATACAGTATAAAAGACTGAAATACGGAATAATGTAAGATTTCCAAGTCAAATACGCGGCTTAATAGTCGCTATGGGACAGACTAAGTCACAATCCCTACTGGTGCACGCCTACACGCTTGTCACCTAGCATGTGCGTCACCGCTCTAATCAAATCAAGTCAAATACCGGTGTTTTGTACCCTCGGTTCTAGATTTACAATGGTTACTTATCTCAAACCGGTGAAAATACTACTCCGCGACACCTTTTCCCCTCAAATCGGCCTCCACTTGCGTCGAATCTATCTAAAATCAGAACGAATACATCACAATATGCTAAGGGAACAATGTCCAAGCGAAAACAATCGAAAAATACCAAAAATCCCAAAATTAGCAAAAACACGAGCCCCGGGCCCACTTCTCGAAACTCAGAATTTTTTACATCAATATATTCCTCATCTCCCCATGAGTCCATACATATCAAGAATACCAAAATCGGAGTTCAAATGACCCTTTAAATCTTCCATTAAAGGCCTCTTAAACTCAAGCCCTAATCCTCCATTTTTAGCCCTTTAATCCCATTAATTACAGCCTTAATTCATGAAATTCTACCATATAAATGTGTTTTAAGTCCAAAATCCTTACCTCAACGAAGTCTCTTTGATTTCTCTCTTCAAAATCACCCAAAGCTCCCAATTCCGAGTTCAAAAATGGTTAAACCCTTCAAATATCGCGAAGGAAGGAATATATACATTCTGCCCAGTCCTTTTCGCATCTGCGGTCCCATAACTGCTTCTGCAGTACCGCATTTGTGGCCATTAGTCCGCTTCTACGGAAGTCACTTAAAAGACCCAAACCGCATCTGCGGTCAAGCTTCCGCACATGCGACCTCACAGATGCGGCCCTTCAACCACATCTGCGGCTCCTGATGAATCCTCCTAAAACCACTTCTGCGGCTATTCTCTCGCACGTGCGGCACCGCACCTGCGGTCCCCAAACCGCAGGTGCAAAAACACCAGAAGCAGCAACTTCAGCAGCTGCAATTACACATCAACTCTTCCGTTAGCCATGTTAAATCACCCCGAGGCCCCCGGGACCTCAACCCAAAAGCACAAACATAACCCAATACCTTATTCAAACTTGTTCCAATCATCAAAACACCCCAAACAACATCAAATCTACCAAATCACATCGGATTCAAGCCTAAGTTTCTAAAATCTTTCGAAATACGCTTTTGATCAAAAACCCAACCAAATCACGTCCGAATGACCTGAAATTTTACACACATCCCAAATGACACGGCGAAGCTACTGCAACTCTTGGAATTCCATTCCGACACTTATATCAAAATCTCGCCTATCAACTGGAAATCGCTAAAATATCAACTTCGCCAATTCAAGACTAATTCTACTCCGAACCTCCAAAACCCATTCCAATCACGCTCCTAAGTCACAAATCACCTCCCGAAGCTAACCGAACCATCGAAGCTCACATTCGATCCCTCTAACACATAAGTCAACATTCGATTGACTTTTTCAAACTTAAGCCTTTTTAAGAGAGACTAAGTGTCTCAAACTTATGTTCGGGTTGAGTATCGGGTCGCCTAGGAGCATTTTAGCGCTTATTGTGGAAAATTGGCATTTTGAAGGTGGGACGACCTGACCAGTCGTCTTATGAGTTACCGCTCCATTTTCCCATTTCTGATTCTTTATGCTTTGTTTATCCGTGTTATGTGGTATCGGGTTGGTCGGATCGAATCCGGAATGATTTTGGTAAGGTTTGAGACAGTCTCTTTTGAGGAAGGTTAAGTTGGAAAAGTCAACCAGATGTTGACTTGTGTTAGAGGGCTCGGATGTGAGTTCCGATGGTTTGGATAGCTTTGGGAGGTGATTTGGTACTTAGGAGCGGGATCAGAATGAGTTTTGGAGGTTCAGAGTAGATTTAGGCTTGAATTGGCGAAGTTGATATTTTGGCGATTTCCGGTTGGTAGGCGAGATTTTGATATAGGAGTCGAAATGGAATTTCAAGAGTTTCAGTAGTTCCGTTGTGTCATTTGGGATGTGTGTGCAAAATTTCAGGTTATTCGGATGTGGTTTGGTTGGGTTTTTGATAAAAAGCGGAATTTGGAAGAATTTGGGAACTTAGGCTTGAATCCGGTGTGTTTTGGTTGATTTGATGTTGTTTGAGATGTTTTGAAGATTGGTACAAGTTTATATAAGGTTTTGGGTTATGTTAATGCCTTTGGTTGAGGTCTCGAGGGCCTCGGTATGATTTCGGATGGTTGACAGGGAGTTTGGATTTTGAAGGATGCTGCAGATTTGCGTCTTCTGGTATATCCGCACCTGCGGCTTGGGGACCGCAAGTGCGACGCCACATATGCGGAGGAGTGGTCATAGAAGCGGAAACAGGTGATGTTGGCAGGAACCGCAGATGCGGTTGTGGGACCGTACCTACGAAGGCGCAGGTGCGGAATGTGGATCGCAAGTGCGATTTTGGCCGTTAAGTGAAGAACCGCAGAAGCGGTTATAGGGCCGCAGATGCGAAAATGTCTGGGCAGAAGGTATAAATTGTGTCCTTCGCAATTTTTGAGCTATTTTCACCATTTCTAATTCAGCTTGGGAGCTTTTGGACGATTTTGAAGAGGGATTTTAAGGGAACTTTATTGAGGTAAGGAATTTGGACCTAAAACTCGTTCCTATGCTATTATTTCACGGATTAGAGCTATGATTAATGGAATTTAAGGGCTAAAATTGGAGAAAACTAGGGCTTGGAAACTTAGACCTTTGCTTGAGGATTTGAAGAACCATTTGATGTCGGATTTCGGAACTTTTGATATGTATGAACTCGTGGGGAGATAAGGAATCTATTGATGTAAAAATTATCGAATTCTGAGATGTGGGCTCCGAAGTCGGGTTTTGGTAATTTCAGGATTTATGTTGTAAATTGATTATTTTCTCTTGGGCTTCGTTCCCTTGGCATATTTTGACGTCATCATTCTGATTTTGGATAGATTCGATGCGAGTGGAGGCCGATTCGAGGGGCAAAGGCGTTGCGAGCTAGAGATTTGATCGCTTCGAGGTGAGTAATAATTGTAAATGATGTCCTGATGGTATGAAACCCCGGATTTGCACATCGTAGTGCTATATTAAAGTGACGCACACACTTGATGACGAGCGTGGGGTCGTGCACTATTGGGGATTGTGACTTAGTCCATCCCGAATGACTATTTTACCGCGTATTTGACTTGATTCTATTTGCTATCATCATGATTTGGGCTGAATTCCATATTTGGGCCTTGTTTTTTTACTGGTATTTCCTTACTATTTTGACTTTATACTTGAACTCAGTCATGTTATATTTCACTGTTTTCGTACTCAGCCATGTTTACTCTGTTTTAAACACTTACATAATCTTTTAAATGATATTTTTGGGTTGAGAATCATGTTTTACTATTGCCCGAGTGGCTTGTGAGGATTTTTGAGTGAGTAAGGCTAAGGGCCTATGTGTGAGGAAATATTTGATACTGATTATGAGGCCGAGGGCCTGAGATATGTACGCCACGAGGTGGCTTGATTGATATGAGGCCGAGGGCCTAGTGATGATGCCACGAGGTGGTTTGATATATGCGCTTGGGCTGTAAGGGGCCCCTCTAGGAGTCTGTACACCCCCAGTGAGCGCGGGTACCCATTGTGATATGAGATTGAGCCTGAGGGGCTGATATTGTTCTATGTGATTTCCCGAGGGGCTGGTATTATTCTATGTGTTTGCCCGAGGGGCTGGTACTGTCCTAAGATGTTGCCCGAGGGGCAAATTTGTTGATACGGTGCCCGAGGGGCGAATCTTTATGTGTTTATCTTTTTCTTATTTGCCTGTCACATTACCTGCTTAATTTTTTAAAAAGGCTTTGTATGAAGTAAATTTGAGTTAAAAGATTTTACCTATCTTTCACTGGTTTACTGTTTTAAATGGTTTTACTACTTTATTATAGCATACTTTGTGCCTTACGTGATTTCCTGCTTTCAGTCTTTATTTATGATTATTACTCACTGAGTTGGAGTACTCACTTTACTCCCTGCACCACGTGTGCAGATTCAGACATATCTGGTCCCGCTCCCGAGTGGTGATCATTTCCGGATCAGGTGGATCCGAGGAGTCTCTAGGTAGCTGTTGCCATTCGCAGCCCAGAGCTCTTCCCTATCTTACTTCTACATGTTCTTAGTTTCTTTATCAAAATTTGTAGTTATATATACTGGATTATTCCGTTTTGTTAGATGCTCATGACTAGTGATACCCCGGTATCGGGTTGTGTTGGGTTATTTTCCATGAATTATGCTATTATCTGTTAACTTTGGATTATTTTATCATACTTTAGATTTATTTCTTATGGTTTAACTGATAATAATTGGATATGGGAAGTGTCGGCTGGCCTTGTCTTCACAAGAGGCGCCATCACGACCGGGTCAGGATTTAGGGTCGTGACAGAAGGTTTTAGAATTTCCTAAGTTTGGCTTGAAGTGGATTTTTATGCTATCAATGTCCGTTTGAGATTCCGAGCCTTGGACTAGGTTTGTATCATATTTTGTGACTTGTGTGTAAAGTTTGGTGTCATTTAGGAATATTTTGGTATTATTCGGATACGTTCGTCGAAGTTTGAAAGTTGAAAGAAAGATTTTGATCATCGATTCATGATTTTGATGTTATTTCTAGCGTTTTGAGCCTTTGGATAAGTTTGTATAAGATATTGAGACTTGCTGGTGTGATTGGACAGTGTCCCAGGAGCCTCGGGTGTGATTCTGGGTGGTTCTGGAGCAATTTGGGATGTTTTGATGTTGCTGGTTTCTGGTGTTCCTGGTAATCATCGCGATCGCGGTTAAAGGGACACGATCGCGAAGAAAAGCTAGAGCTGGGGAGGAATTTGTGCATCGCGAACGCGACCAAGGGGTCGTAAACGTGAATGAGTGAGACGTGGAGGCATCACGAATGTGGGAAGGCCAACACGAATGGGATGTAGGATTTTTTGGCAGTTGGCTTTTGGCCTTCGACATCGCGATGATGTTTCCACGACTGCGACGAAGGAGGTGCTGGGCGGTGTCATTTTAAAGACCGGGGTTTGGCTTATTACCACTCTATTTCTTCATGGGAGCCGACCTTGGGAGCAATTTTGGAGCACCTTTTTCACCATCAACCAGGAGGTAGGTGACTTCTTCTCATTGTGAGTTAAATACATAAATACATGAATTAGAACATGGAAACTAGTAGAACTTGTGGGATTTTGGTAGACCACCTAGAATTGTATTTTTGGATTTTGAACACGAAATTAGACATAGAATTTGGAATAAATCATATACTTGAGTTCGTAATGTTATGGATAAAGTTTATCTTTGAAAATTTTCGGAATCCGGGCACATGAGACCGAGGGTTGACTTTATTGACTTTTCGAGCGAAGTTGGAAACTTTTACAAATTGTTAAATTGTAAGTATTGAAGTATATTTGATTGATTTGCACGTTGTTTGGCTAGTTTCGAAACGTTTGACTTGGAGTTGAGGTGTTAGAGAGGCATTGGAGCCGGTTATGGTATTTCGGAGCAAGGTAAGTATCCTGTCTAACCTTGTGAGGGAGAAACTACCCCATAGGTAATGTAATTGTTATTTGCTACTAGTTGTGAGTGCTACGTACGCACGAGGTGACGAGAGTCTGTACATAGGTAAAACATGTTTATATCCGGGTAGACTTAGGAGTTTACCATGTAATATTTGAAATATTTGAACTCATTCTGCTGGCTTAATTAATTGAAATATAATTGAACTTGATCAAGAAATATATACATATATATTAGGCCGAGCCTTATCACCTTGAGTTGTTGGCAAGTTATTTGAGAAATGATAAAGGTTATACTCACCTTGTATTCATATACTGTATTGTAAACATGTGTCTCATAATTCGATAATTCCTTTCCTTTCTTGCGGAGCAGGCCGAACGCCTCGACCGGATTATGTACCACACTCTTATGGGAGCGGGCCGTTTGCCTCGACAGTATAATAAATGCATCTATGGTTCGTGCCGCTCGACCCTAGGCAGTGTAAATGTTATGATGAGATCGGGCAGTTCGTCTTGGCAGTATCATTTCTTCTGAGATCGGGCAGTACGACCTCAGCATAATCGTTCGTTATATTGCTAGCAGTCCGAATATTCACGAGATTTTCCTTCCGCTGATGCCTTGCACTTTATATGGTATTTCCTTATCCGTTTGATATTGACACTTGATATTTCTGAGTTGTTGAGATAGAATACGAGATTGAGAAATTGATATCGTTAAAAGAAATTTTGGAAGATTATACTAGTTACAGATCTACCTCACTTTTACTGTTGTGCTTCTTATCTGTTTATGATTTACCATATTGATTTATCGGACCACTAATAAGTGTCGATGTCAGACCTTCGTCACTACTTCTCCGGGTTTAGGCTAGATACTTACTGGGTGTTGATTTACGTACTCATACTGCACTTCTGCATAAAATGTGAAGGATCCGACATGTTCATCTGATGATCATCTTGGCGCGTAGGTGCAACTGTTGAGGAGAATTTATGTGGGCTGCATTCCAGGCTACACATCGCAACCCACAGAGTCTCCATCGTAGTATTTATTTTATCCTGTCTCGTTTACATTCTAGACATATGTTGTATTATTATTGTACTCCTTAGTAAATGTTCATGCATATGTGACACCGAATTTTGGGATATACTAGTTTGTGCTTACTCCTTAGTATATTATCATCGCCTTCCATTTCTCTTATAAAATACAAATTTAGTACGTTCCCATGGATTTAAAAGTGTAAACTTCCTTCCTCATTAAAATTTATGATTTCGAAAGTAATAAAATGAGTAATTAAATTGATCAATCACCGTTGGCTTGCCTAATGGCAGCGTTAGGCGCTATCATGACCTATAATGAAATTTGGATCGCGACACCGGGCTCTTTTATCATCTATCTATTATATAGATTAACTCAATACGTATCCGTTTGTTTTTTTAATATTTTTCAACAATCATAACATTTATTTATGTATGTCTTTTGACTTCCTTTGTTTCAAATTATAATAGTCTACAATAATGTGTAACATCACTTGCGCCTTTCTCTTCTTTTTGACAATCTATTATAAATCGTGATTTTCCCCCATATAAGAACATTGGTTATTTTATGTGATATATCTCATCCCATCTGCAACACATAATCAATTTTTAGGTGTCAAAGTAGGTAAATTTATTTCTTTTTTCTAATTCTCTTTGTGACAGCTGCAGTAATAAGTTGCTCTTTGTCATATACTGCCTCCGGTTACTTCTACTGATTCATTATACTAAAAATATATTTTCACTTATACTTTTCCACCATACTAAATTAAGAGAAAGACAATCTTTTTTTTCTTTTGTTTTACCCTTATCAATAACTGCTTATTCCTCAAATTATTTCCCAAAACTTTTGAAAATACTATCATTATTTTGAGTATAATTATAAAATACGTACTTTATTTTTTTTAAGGAAGTGCAAAGTCAAAATTGGATAATTAAAGTGAGCGGAGGGAGTATAACTTTTGAGAGTTGTTATCATGAAACTGTACATAAATTCGATAAAATTATTTTCCACCTTGTAATTTGAAAGTTGAAATGGCTAACACTATTTATAATTTGCAACTTTTGCAACAATGTTGCATAAATGTTCGATTCCATAATTATTTTTGTTACAATCCAATTCTATTATAGATTGTGATGACGTCCAACACCGTTGCCAGACAAGCATACACCGAACAGTCTAGTGATTTCTCGTTTTAAATAAGTTTACCAAGTAAATGACTTTTCTCATTTTTAAAGATTTAGGAAATGACCGATGTAACATGCGTAAACGAAAGCAATTGAGTAAAAATCGAAATCATACAATGAATCCAAAATCATGAGTTTACTAGTATGTGCCAAGACCTGATGTCACAAGTATATGTGCTACTAGTAGGATATGCAAAAGAATTCTACTCTAATGTCCGAAAGAGCATAGGCAGAAAATAAATCAAAAGAGAGACTTCGGATGCTGCTAAACAGCTCAGAAGGGCAGCTCATCATGTAGTCTCGTACCAAAAGACAAGCGTGCATGCCGGACTGATAATCAGATGCACCTGCTTCAGATCCTGCACATCAAGTGCAGAAGTATGACATAAGTACATAAAATAACATGTACCCAGTAAGTATCTAGTTTAACCTCAAAGAAGTAGTGATGAGGGGTCGACTTCAACACTTACTATGGCTCAACAACATAATAATATGAAGTTCTAATCAAACATGATACATAAAATGATAATATAACTCAGAGCAGGAAAACAAGTAAACAATCATTTCATTTCAAGTAAGAACCTAGTCATTTCTCTCATCTTATCCTTCCGCTTTTCAAGTCCATGAAACAATATTAAATATAAAAGGGGTTCCAATATCTCTACGCACGATTTATGCCGAGGATGTACGACCCAATCTAGCTATATATATAAATATATTGTGTACTGCTGAGGGTCGAACAACCCAAACCATAGATATATCAATTAACCTGCCGAGGCGAACGGGTTGCTCCCATGAGAGTAGTGGAAAAGTTACCTCGCTCGCAGAATATACTTGCGACGCGGTTAAATATAATTTATCAAGTTAAGCATAACATCCCTCAATTCTTTTCAAAACAAAGAAGTTCAACTTGAAACCTTTGAAATCTTATCCTTAAATTAGCCCCCTTCGATACAATTAACAAATAAAATCAGATAACGGTGTCCACAAAAGCATGGCGTAAGCCTAACACTACCCGGACATAAGCCGGAATAATAGCTACGTACGGACTCTCGTAACTTCATGTGTACGTAGGCCCCACAAATAGCAACACATATTAATTAAGTTTACCTATAGGGTTAATTCCCTCTTACAAGGTTAGAAAAGAGACTTACCTCGTCACAAGGCCTACTTCCCATTCCAAGAATGTGCTCACACCCTCAATTTGGTGCCGAATAAACCCAAAACCAATCAAATAGTATATAAACTAATTAATTCATACTCAAAAGTTCGTATTTCAACTATTTAAGAGGTTACCCAACCCTAAATGTAAGATTCTTAAATTTCATTCCCGGGCCCACGTGCCCGGATTCCGAATATTTTCGAAGAAAGTTGTTACCCATAACCCCATGAACTCAAATATATGATTTTTACTAAATTCCATAACCAATTTCGTGGTCAAATCTTATTTTTATCAAAAACCCAGGTTTTCATCTAAACCCTTGATTTTTACTAATTTTTACATGTTAATCTACTCTAATCTATGTATTTTACTTATGTTGTATAGAAATTTCTTACCTCAAAGTGATAGGTGAAAACCCTCTTCCAAAAACTCCAAAAATAGCCCAAGAGGTGAAGGGAAATGAGATAAATGGTGTAAGTCCCGCATTAAATGA
The DNA here is from genome assembly GCF_000715075.1 of Nicotiana tabacum. NCBI lineage: Eukaryota > Viridiplantae > Streptophyta > Magnoliopsida > Solanales > Solanaceae > Nicotiana > Nicotiana tabacum. The sequence continues at coordinate 152,974,047 of NC_134101.1, forward strand.
GGTGGGCACAGGTCTCTGATGTCACATTTGTGACACCAGGTTCGCTAAGAACTGCCAAGTGCGGATCATCAAACCGTCGAGCCTTGATGTGCTCCATTAGTGAAAACTGGGCGACGACGCATGCAAGAACTCGGCTGGGCTCTGAAATATCCAACCTCACAAATAGGTTAGCCAAAGACTGAATGTCCAAGGCTAGTGGCCTCTACTCTGCTGAAATGAATGCTAAGCTACCCATATTCTCTGCCTTTCTGCTCAAGGCATCCGCGACTACATTCGCCTTGCTCGGATGATAAAGAATAGTGATATCATAATTCTTCAGTAACTCAAGCCATCCGCGCTGCCTCAAATTGAGGTCCCTTTGCTTGAACAAATGCTGCAAGCAACGGTGATCAGTGTAAACTTTACAAGACACTCCATAAAGATAATGCCTCCAGATCTTAAGTGCATGAACAATCACGACCAACTCCAAATCGTGCACAAGATAATTCTTCTTATGGGGGTTTAGCTGGCGTGAAGCATACGCAATAACTCGTCTCTACTGCATCAATACACAACCCAAGACAACGCGTGAAGCGTCGTAATACACAGTATACATCCCCAAATCGGAAGGCAACACTAAAACCGGTCTTGTAGTCAAGACTGTCTTGAGCTTCTGAAAGCTTGCCTCAAAATCATTGGTCCAACGGAACGGAGCACCCTTCTGTCAATCTAGTCAATGATACTGCAATGGATGAGAAGCCCTCCATGAACCAGCGATGATAACCTGCTAACCCCAAGAAACTCCTGATCTCAATCGCCGAAGTAGGATGAGGCCAACTCTAAACTGCCTCAATCTTCTTGGGATCCACCTTAATACCCTCGCCTGATACAACATGTCCCGTGAATGCCACAGAATCTAACCAAAAATCACACTTGGAGAACTTAGCATATAGCTTCTATTCCCTTAAGGTCTGAAGCACCACTCTTAAATGCTGCTCGTGCTCCTCCATACTACGTGAGTAAATCAATATGTCATCAATGAATACAATGACAAATGAATCAATATAAGGTCTGAACACCCTGTTCATCAAGTCTATAAATGCCACTAGGGAATTAGTCAAGCCGAAAGACATCACCAGAGACTTATAATGGCCATATCTAGTACGGAAGGCAGTCTTCGGAACATCTGAGTCCCGAATCTTCAACTTATGGTACCCTGATCTCAAGTCAATCTTAGAGAATACCCTAGCACCCTGCAACTGGTCAAACAAATCATCAATATGCAGCAACGGGTACTTGTTCTTAATGATAACTTTGTTCAACTGGCGGTAATCAATGCACATCCGCATAGTCCCATCTTTCTTCTTCACGAATGACACTGGTGCACCCCAAGGTGATACACTTGGTCTGATGAACCCCTTTGCTAGCAACCCCTCAAGCTGCTCCTTCAACTCTTTCAGAGTCATTCGATATGGTGGGATAGATATAGGCTGGGTACCTGGAGCCAAGTCAATACAGAAATCAATGTCACGATCTAGTGGCATTCCTGGAAGTTCAGAAGGAAACACATCGGAGAACTTCCAGACTACTGGTACTGAATCAATCGCTGGAGACTCTACGGTAGTATCCCGAACATAGGCTAGATAAGCCAAACAAACCTTCTCGACCATGTGTCGAGCCTTCATAAAAGAAATAAACTAACTAGATGTACTGACAGATGAACCCTTCCACTTTAATTTAGGCAACTCTGGCATCGCTAAGGTAACAGTCTTGGTATGGCAATCAAGGATGGCATGATATGTGGATAACTAGTCCATGCCCAGGATGACATCAAAGTAGGTCATATCAAGACACATGAGATCCGCTCTAGTCTCGTAGCCATAGAAAGTGACCACACAGGACCGATAGATCCAATCCACAACAACAGAATCGTCCACAGGAGTGGACACATAAACATGATTACCTAAGGACTCACGAGGAATATCCAAGAAATGAGAAAACAGAGATGACACGTATGAATAGGTAGACCCTGGATCAAATAAAGCCAAAGCATCCCTACTGCAAACAGAAATAATACCTGTGATCACGGCATTTGAGGCCCTTGCATCCGGTCTGGCCAGAAAGGCACAAAACCTGGCTGGAGCGCCGGCTGGCTGGGCTCCGCCTGATTGAACAGTAGCTGGCTGACCTCCCCCTGCCTGGCCTCCACCTCTAGGATGGCCCCTACCCGCCTGCCCTCCCCTTTGGGTGGTCGGATGTCTGGTGCTATTATCATGGGCTGATGACCCTGCCACACTACCTTGCCTCGAAGTCTGGGGCAATGCCTCTTCATGTGCGTAGGATCCCCACACTCATAGCAACCCCTCGAAGCGGTAAACTGATGCCTTGAAGTCTGACCCTGATGTCCTGAATACCCATTAGTAGAACCCTAGATGGCTGGTGGACGGTATGAACTCTCTAGCATGGCACTAAAATAGGCACTGGAAGAACCCTAATGACTGGAGTACCCACCGGAAGAACCCTAAATAGCTGGCGGGCGGTGAGAACTCTCCGACATAACACTGAAATAGGGTTGCGCTAGAGCACCTCGATGAGGTGGTGGTGCTGAATATAGGGGCCTGCTAGGCTGACCCCTCCCAAAGTGACCCCTGACCCCAGATAGGGCACCTCTGAACTCTCCAAAAAACTGGACCTGTTATCCCGTTGCATCTGCTCTCTACCCCTCTGACGGTAACCCTCAATCTTCCGAGCAATCTCTACTACTAACTGATAAGACATCCCTATCTCAACCTCTCGAGCCATACTAGTCTGAATACTAAAGTGCAAGCCTGCAAAAAACCTACGCGCTTTCTCTACTTCAGTAGGAAGTATCATAAGTGCATGACAAGAAAACTTAGAGAATCTCACCTTATAATAGGTCATTGACATCTGACTTTACTTAAGCTGCTCAAACTGACACCGCAACTCTTCCCTCTAGGAGGGTGGTATATACCTGTCCAAGAGAAGCTGTGTAAACTGGTCCCAAGTCATGAGAGGAGAACCTGCTGGTCTGCCAAGAAGATAAGACCACCACCATCTTCGGGCTCTACCCTCTAACTAAAAGGTAGTGAAATCCACCTAGTGAGACTCCAATATTCTCATGTTGTGCAGTTTGTCCCTGCACCTATCTCTGGGGATCCTCATGTCGCTCACCTCTGAAGATAGGAGGGTGAAGCCTAATCCATCTATCCAAAAGTTTCTATGGCTCACAAGTCGCAGCCGGTCTAGGCTCAGGTACAACTGCTGCAACTGGTTGGGCTCCGCCCATGGGTAGTGTGCCTAGGGTATGATATACAACAACTGCATGCCCAGGAGCCTAAGCAGTAGGGGTTTGTGCTTCCTCTCCTACCTGAGATTTAGCTGGGTCTGCTGGAAATAAACCAGCCTGGTTCATAGAATCCATGAACTGTAGCATACGTCGCATGACCTCCTGGAAGCCCGGTGCTGTCATGAAATCGACCGGAGCTGGACCTGCTGTGGGCACCTTACCATGCTCCTCAACAATGAGATCCTCTACTGGATCCGCTGGCGGTGCAATTAGGGCAACTCTGGGATGTGCTTGTCCCCTATCTCGGGCCGGTGCCCTCCCCCGGCTTTTGCCTCAGCCTCTAGCAACAAGGGGAGCATCCCTTCCCGAGTCTGGAATGTCTGTCGCGCGTGTTCTCACCATCTGTGAGAGAATAAGAATAAATAAACTAAGTACACCACCAACTGCACGATAGGAGATGAAGAAATAGTAGTTTTCTAACACCCTATAGCCTTTCGAAGATAAGTACGGACGTCTCCGTACCGATCCGCAAGACTCTATTAGTCCTGCCCATAACTTGTGAGACCTACGTGAAGCTAGAGCTCTAATATCATGTTATCACGACCCAATTCTATTATAGGCCGTGATGGCGCCCAACGCCTTTTCCAAGCAAGCCAACACTGAACAATCTAGTGATTTCCCCTTTTAAATAAGTTTACCAAGTAAATGACTTTTCTAATTTTTAAAGATTTAGGAAATGACCGATGTAAAATGCGTAAATGGAAGCAACTGAGTACAAATCGAAATCATACAATGAATCCAAAATCATGAGTCTACTAGTGTGTGCCAAGACCTGGTGTCACAAGTATATGAGCTACTAGTAGGATATACAAAATAATTTTACTCTACTGTCCAAAATAGAATAGATAGAAAATAGATCAAAAGAATGACTCCGGCTGCTGTTGAACTGCTCAGAAGGGTAGCTCACCGTGTAGTCTCGAAAGAAGTCAAGCGTGCGCATTGGACTGACAACCGGATGCACCTGCCTTAGATCCTGCACATCAAGTGCAGAAGTATAGCGTGAGTACATAAAAAAACATGTACCTAGTAAATATCTAGTCTAATCTTGAAGAAGTAGTGACGAGGGGTTGACTTCGACACTTACTATGACCCAAAAATATAATAATATGAGGTTCTAATCAAACATGATACATAAAATGATAATAGAACTCAGAGCAGGAAAACAAGTAAGCAATCCTTTCATTTCAAGTGAGAACCAAGTCATTTCTCTCATCTAATCCTTCTACCTTTCAAGTCCATGAAATAATATTAAATATAAAAGAGGTTCCAATATCCCTATGCACGATTTATGCAGAGGATGTACGACTCGATCTAACTATACATATAAATATACTGTGCACTGCCAGGGTTCGAACGACCCGAACCATAGATATATCAATTAACATGTCGAGGCGAACAACCCGCTCCAATGAGAGTAGTAGAAAAGTCACCCCGCTCGTAGAATATACTTGCGACGCGGTTAAATATAATTTATCAAGTTAAGCATAACATCCCTCAATTCTTTTCAAAACAAAGAAGTTCAACAAACCTTTGAAATCTTAAAATCCATAAATTAGCCCCCTTCGATATAGTTAACAAATAAAATCAGATAACAGTGTCCACAAAAGCATGGTGTAAGCCTAACACTTCCCGGACATAAGCATGAATAGTAGCTACATACGAACTTTCGTCACTTCGTACATACGTAGTCCCCCAAAAATAGCAACACATATTAATTAAGTTCACCTATGGGGTTAATTCCCTCTTACAAGGTTAGAAAAGAGACTTATCTCGTCGCAAGGCCTACTTCCCAGTCCAAGAATGTGCTCACACCCTCAATTCGGTGCCGAATCAACCCAAAACTAATCAATTAGTATATAAACTAATCAATTCATACTCAAAAGTTCGTATTTCAACTATTTAAGAGGTTGTAAGATTCTTAAGAATTCACCCTCGGGTCCACATGCCTGGATTCCGGAATTTTTCGAAGAAAGTTGTTATCCATAACCCCATGAAATCAAATATATGATTTTTACTAAATTTCATAGCCAATTTCGTGGTCAAATCTCATTTTATCAAAAACCTAGGTTTTATCTAAACCCTTAATTTTCACTAATTTTTACATGTTAATCTATCCATAATCTATGTATTTAACTCATGTTGTGTAGAAATTTCTTACCTCAAAGTGCTAGGTAAAAACCCTCTTCCAAAAGCTCCAAATATTGCCCAAGAGATGAAGGGAAATGAGATAAATGGCCTAAGTCCCGTATTAAATGAGCTGGGCACAGGTCTCTGATGTCGCATTTGCGACACCAGGTTCGCAAATGCGACAAATCTCTCGCAAATGCGGACCCTGAGTTTCAGCTGCTAAGGTCACAAATGCGAACACTGCCGCAGGTTGAGCTTCTTCGCAATTGCGAACCTCTTCTCACAAATGCGAGGCTTGCAAATGCGAACAATTTCTCGCATTTGGGAGACCTGCAGCACCAATAATAAACACCAAAAAACTTGAGTGTTTTCTCAATCTCCAGAATATCCAAAACTCACCCGAGCCCTCGTGGCTCCACACCAATTACCCACACAAGTCTAACACCCTCATACAAACTCGCTCGAGTGATCAAAACACAAAAAGAATATAAAAAATTACGAATCGGACACCAAAACACATGGATTGATTCATGAACTCATAAACTTCTAAAAAGACTTCCACACGTCTGATTCCTATCAAATCAACTCGGAATGATACCAAATTCTGCATGCAAGTCTTAAATGACATTACGGAACTATTTCCGATCTCGGAATTCCATTCAGACCTTGATATCACCAAAACCTACTCCAAACCAAATTTAAAGAACTTCAAAAAACCTTCAAAAAACCAACTGTCTATATTAGATGCCGAAACGCTCCGGGGGATGATCCCGATCCGAACATATGCCCAGTTCCGAAATCATCATACGAAACTATTGAAAGCGTCAAATCCAAATTCCGAGGTCGTTTACTCAAAATGTTGACCGAAGTCAAACTTAGCCTTTTAAGGCCAACTTAAGGAACCAAGTGTTCCGATTTCAATCCGAACCCTTCCAAATCTCGAACTATCTATCCCCGCAAGTCATAAAATAGTAAAAGCACATACAAGGAGTCTTATTTAGTGGGACGAAATTCTAGAACGCAAAATGATCGGTCGGGTCGTTACAATTTTCCAATTCTTTTCTTTTTACTGTTGTTGGTAGCTTGACTTCAATTTAGCATAATAAATTTTAATTTCTCCAAACTATGTATACTAGAAATTCTTAAAGTTAAAAATCTAGTTGGAATAAACAATAAATTGCAAATTTTATTGTTTCCGTTATGTGATGCTTTGAGAGATTATTTCTTAACCTGTAGTAATTGTAGTATCAAACTCATGTCAAATATTTAAAATATGCAAATAACATTTAAACCTGAATAGTTATTTTTTTCTTTCTCTTTACTGTTTAAATATAATATATTTGTTTCTTTTCACAACTTGAATGCAAATAGTTAGTGATTCATCTTAACGTTATTTATACTTATAATTGAACCTTTACCGCCCATAAATGAAGATATGTTTGCATCAAATTCATTTGAAAGTAGTGATAATAAATAAAATAGAAGGTCAAAATATTTTTCATTGTTGGCTTGTATTTTTTCGCAACATGTTCCCTCACATGAACAACTATGTTTAACTTTCAAGAGTGATATAAATGGCCACAACACAACAAAAGTTCAGATTATGACAAATATCAGAATGGTATACACGAACAACATCGTTTATAAAACAGTATTAGCTAGGTGAGATACAATCATATCACATGCTTGTACTAAATAATATGAGAATTAATTTCACTACACGTTGTACCTAAGTAACTAAAAGTTTCAACTTCATATGTTCAAACGATGCCTTTTACGCTCAAGAATCAAGTCGGCCTAATTGGTTCACTGTTCATCAATTTGAACTTAGCATTTTTTCTTTCAAATTTTATGTAACTTATCGCTCATTTATTCTAATATTAGTTATATTAGTTGAAAATGTCAGTATTAATTAGTGTGCTATACATGTGCAACGCATGTATCGAGAAACTAGTATAAGAAAAAGGCATAAGTACTCCTTGAATTAAGGTCGAATTTTCAATTATTTATAGAATAAGTATTTAGCATAATTTATTTGTATTAAGACCAACTTCAGTTCAGTATCTCGTGTCACAATCCAATCTTTAGCGGCCTTCATAAGACAAAATCTAGAGATAATATATTTTGTATTAGGACAAGCTTCAGTTCGGGATCTCGTGTCACCATTTAATCTTTAACATTTTTCATAAAACAAAATCTAGAGATTATATATTTTGTATTAGGACAAACTTAAGTTCAATATCTTGTGTCACCATCCAATCTTTAATGGTCTTCATAAAACAAAATCTAGAGATCATATTTGGTAACATTTTGAATCTTAGTCAAATACAGGACTAGCTCGGACAGATGTACATAACACGATCCTAAAATTTATGGAATAAAGAAAAGATTAGATCTCTCTGCGTTATATCACTCTTGATGTACTTCAATTCAATCAAGCTATACTTGAAATCTCGTTGTTGATACTCGTGAATAAATGTTTACTTTCTATTTTTTATTTTTTGCGTCATAGCTTCGAAAACTATTTTCTTTGCCTCTTTTAACATATCAGTTTGAGTTGTTCAAGTGGTACATGTATGGGCAGAGCCATAATTTTAAGTTTATGGGTTCTGAATTTTAAAATGACAACTTCAAGTGTTAATAACTGGATTTTAAATTTAATATATATACATATTTGATAAATTTTTAATATAAATATATTGTTTGAGCAAAAAACTATTGTGTTCGACCGAACACATAGACGGACTTCTAGCTTCGCCCCTGGTTACATGTCCGTGTTTTACTTTAGGACAAGGATAATTTTAAGAGTCCATAAAGGTCGGAGGTTATTTTCTGATTGAGTTTACAGGGTGGAAAAAATATCGATATGATGAGTGATATATCATACCTAAATCTGAAATCTGTGTCACGACCCAATTCCACTACAGGTCATGATGGCGCCCAACACCCTTGTCAGGCAAGCCAACGCGGAAGTATTAATAAGTTCTCATTTTCACTTTACTAAAACAAATGCTAAAATTTCTAAATTTGAAGTTGAAAACATATGATAATTAGCAATGTACGAAAATAGTTATACAATTCCCAAAAGAATAGTCTACTAATGTGTGTGTCAAGACCTGATGTCACAAGTTTACGGACAACTAATAGAATATATAAAAAAATAAATCTATCCTACTGTCTGAGATAGAATAGACAGCCAAAATAAAGAGAGACTCCATCATGCTGCTGAACGGCACAAGAAGGGAGCAGCTCACCGTGGAAGTCTCGGACACTGATCAAGAATACGCACCAGACTGGTAACCAGATATACCTGCCTCAGATCCTGTACAATTAAGTACAAAAGTATAGTATGAGTACATAAACAATATGTACCCAGTAAGTATTGTAAAGCCCCAGAAAATTTTGCTAAGTAATCTAAGATTTCGTGGTGCCAAGATAGGCTAATTATTTTATCTTGAGTGCAAGTGAGGGTTCATGATATAATGGATATCAATTAGATAAGTTAATAAGTATATAAGTCATATTATAAGTGATTTGGGGTCTAAGGAAAGGCCTAAGTCTAAGCCAAGTTGGAAAAAAATTTCATAATAGGCTAAAGTTGTAAGTGAATGCGCACAATACCTCACTTTGGATAAGAATATCTCTAGTTATATAAAGTGTTGAGTGATGCACATCATATCAAATTAAAGCTGTTTGAGTCTAGTTTCCAATGCATTAAATTGTTCATCATTTGGAAGTGTATACAGAAAGTTATGACCATTTTACCGGACCTGTGTCAGACACGCGACCGCGGCAAACCGGGGGAAAACTGGGTGTTTCTGTCTCCGAGCGTGGCAAACCACGAAAAATCGTGGCCGCGTGCCCAACAACCCTATAAATACCCTAAGACCGGGTATGGAGCATCCCTAAGTCATTTTTTTGAGCTAGGGCTTGTTTTATCAAGGGGAATCCGTCCCATACTTCCCTCCTATGATCCAAGGTAATGTTTTTAGAGTTTTTGAGTTGATTACTACTCCTAAACACTTATATTAACAAGAATTAATCTTGAAAATCCATAGATTCCCATTCAATTCCCTAAATTGATCAAGAACTCTACAAGTGGGGATTCTCAAAATTCTTACTACAAGAGGTATGTCTATCATCTCTAACTACTCTATGGTGATTATTTATGTATGATATATACATTAGAACTCATGGGATGGTGATTGGAAGCCATATGTTCCTAACCTAGGTTGTGTTGGTGTTGTAGAGATTGTGAGATGGGTTATTGGGGTATGATTCTTGGGTGTAATAGTATTATGTATACATGCATATACGAATTACGTTTGTGGGAAGATTGTTGAACATAAATACATAAAGATTGGGCCGGGGAATGAAAGAAACCTTGTAAATGAGATTTGAAATCAAGATGCTCAACTAGTATCTGACAAAATGCTCAAATGAGCTGAAACCATGAATACCTTCCTAAATTGTATTCAATTTTATTATGTCTCAAGTAGATTGGGATTGCTAGAATTTACGGAATATCGTAGTAATTTAAGGAAAGCTTAAATGAGGTATGTATGGCTAAAACCCCCTTTTATTAGAAATTGAGCTCCGTTGGCGTTTACGAAAGTGTGGTAAAACTTGAATTGGTTAATGTATTGATTGTTATTGCGCATTAATTGATTTGCAATTAACTACACATATACGTGAAGGATGTGCCTCAATGTGAGTAATGTACCATTCTTGATAATTAGAGAAGTATAAAGAATACAATTATATGTTGAAATGATTAGGCTATAAGCCAAGATAGAAACTGAGAATTATTCATGCTAGCTATGTGCCCACTTACCCGTACTACAACTTGAATTACTTTTGTATATGCCTATGATCACAACCTGCAAGATGAATACTGAAAATGGAAAACGATGTGGTAATGGTGGCCCTGAGTACCAAGGAATTGATATGATATATATATGAAATAAAGATTCAGATGTGATGACTAATGAGAAGGGAGCAACGTCTAGATAAGGCGGCCTAGCCGATCGGGTCGTGATCGGACACCATGCCGCACACATGGTGGTAATGTGCTGATATTGAATTCCGGATAAGAGAAATGAAATAGTGATTGAGATATATGCCTCCAATGAGGTAACCTAACCGGTCGGTCGTGATCGGACTCCACTCAAGATAGTGGTAGTATTGAGAACAGTGATGAAGATATGAAAGAAATGCCCCAAACTAAGTTTTGGAAATTATATGAAGGATTGAATGAATTGCATATTTGATTTACTCATGTGATTTACTTCTACTTGCTTGATAGTTCTTTCTAGTAAAATTGTGTTTAGTTATACATACTAGTGCTATTCGATGGCACTAACATCCCTTTTGTCGGGGGTGCTACATTTTTTTTATGAATGTAGGTGGCTCCATTGCGGATGGTGCTGATCGTGCATAACGGAGTACCTTCTTCTCAAAGTCTTGGTGAGCCCCTTTCTCCTTCAAGGGGTTATATTGTACATCTTCTTATTTTGGACTTTCACTTTTGAGGTATAGCCGGGGCCTTGTTGCCGGGGCCTTGTTGCCGGCATTGTTATCACGTCTTTTGTATCCTCAGAGGCTCCGTAGACGTTTGTGTGAGTTATGTATGGGTATTGGATAGGTCAATGGACCGTGTTGTAACCTTGTACTCTTGCTTTTTTCTACACTATAACTTGTATGGAGCCTTGGAAGTTTAACCACATTTTAAATGTTGTGATATAAAATGAACTAAGATGTTGAATGCACTATCTTTCCTAGTTTAAATAAATGCAAGCATGGCTTCCTTATTCCTATCGAGTTGGGTAGATAGCGGTTGATAAGGCTTGCTCAGTTGGGTTCACTCGATTGAGCGTCGGTCGCGCCTCCCGAAGTTGTGGCGTGACAAACTTGGTATCAGAGCCTAAGGTTTTAAAGTGTCCTAGGATGTCTCGGAGCCGTGTCTAGTAGAGTCCTTCTTATCGGTGTGTTGTCGGCCACATCTATAAGTTGGAGGCTACACGAACATTTAGGAATGTGACCTTTCTTCAACACTCCAGATCGTGCGATAAAGTTTGACTATAAGATTGTTTTCTAACTCGTGCGTTGAGCTTCAAGGTATGTTTAAACACTCTTTCATCTATTTCAAGTAAAGTTCTCATATGGAATGACCAATAGGAAAGGCCTGAATATTAATGAGATGACACATGTATCATGTTGAACAAATTGTACGGATATATGAGATACATATATAGTACCAGAAGCATACTTTATATGAGAAAGGTGTTAAAATTGATCACTCACCTCCAAAGAGACATTGACTTGATAAATGAGGCACGAGCTTATATGGCACTTGTTGATAGTGTGGGAAGCATGCATATGATCCTACGGTGTAAAAGAAAAATTTGTTATATAAGCATGTGATATATGTAAGGCATGACCAGGAGAGTAATGAGAAACATGTAGGTCTCTCACGAGAGACAAGAAGTCATGAAATGAGAGTCAATTGGACCCATAATGAGAAGACCCTTGTGCTATGAATGTTATAAGAATCCCATAAGTGTATGAAGTTGTGTTACACTCCTGAAGGATATTGACATGAGGAATTGGAATCCCAAGTCCGTGTGGCTAAATAAGAGTAGAGAACTTATGAGGTTAATATAATGGTGACTTCAATCTCCCTAATAGTCAAACATATATGCGAGGGATAAAGATATGAAACATATGTCCATGAAGTTGCTAAATTCAAGACTTGTGTCAAAATCCGGGATATTCGCCCTAAGTGGGGGAGGAAGGGCCATATTAAGGCCACTTAAATACAACGAAACAAGAGTAAGACCATGTAGCTATGATGTCTGAATATTTTGTTGAAGACATGCGTAGTCTAGAAAGGTGATAATGGATAACGTGATTATCTGAAAGGATATGCTAATGATAGACCACTAGTACCCCCTCAAAAAAGTGGAAGGTTAAGGAAGGTAAATTCTTCATACATGGCAATGTGAATGATAGGGTCAACGATCCTAGAAACTAAGAGTATGTTTTTAAAGGGATTTTATACTTGTTAGAGGGTCAGGAACAATGGAACCTAAGGAAGTACTATAGGTCAAATGTGGAAGGTTGCGAGTTTTTAGAATGGGTTAATCATAGATATGTGATTTAACCAAAGTACCAAGGTGTTAAGGAAGGCGAAACTAGTGGGAGAAATAAATGTGATGCTATAATAACCCAAGAGGGTATTTGGGCTTGATGGAGAGCCTCTAAAGAATCTTACAAGCAAAGAAGTGTTAAGTGATATGACGATGAACACACTTTCCCACGGATATCCTAACAAGAGTTAAGAGGTGAGCGGGATGAAAAAAAAATAATAAGGAAAAAGACCACGTAACATGTGGAAGAGTGTGTGGCTATTCACTAGCTAGTAATAATGAGGCGAAAAGAAATGGGAAGAAAATATATAAATTGAGATGTCCATGGTTATCACAAAATAGTTCGTATCAGAATGGTGGACTCGCCTGGAGCACAAGTGTTAATAGAAGGTATAAAGGACTAACCGTAATGCTACCGACTTGGGTGACACTGAATATCAACTGAAATATTTAGAGGGAGTTCATGTCTACATATTACAATGGAAAGTGAGACTACTGGTGGTGAAATAGTGGTGTGATAAACTCAACAAACCAGACACAATGATACCACGAGTCCATGGAGGTAGACAAGTGTGTGGAAAAATAAAGCTATCAACTATGAACTATGAGAAAAATAGAATGGGAATGAATATTCCAGTTAGAAAGAAAAGATGGTACCAACATATTGTTCGGGCTAGTGGCGCTTTCTGAATTGAATATGTATGAAGGGTGTTGATATGCGTTTTGGGTGGTGTTGAACAATAAAGAGATATCATGAGAATGTTCACAAGGGAAAGTGGAGTGGTTTCCTAAATCCTATAACGCACACAAGGAGGAAAGAGATTGACCAGGAAAGGTCTGAGCAAGATGTTACATTACATTTAATGCAATGTCGTGCATGTTGATGATATTAAGGTGTGTGCGCGGGCTAGAAGATGTTATTCCTTTGACATAGAAGGTTCTATAAGAAAACTCATCCAGTAATGTCTTCTGTTGAGAATTTGGAAGAGCAAGTTGCAAGTACTCACATAAGATTGTAACCATATCAAGAAAATTATTGAAGAACTCAAATCCTAGGAGGTCATATGCAAGAGAAATGTGATATAGATGGTTCACTATTGATGGAACATGGCCAGGTGATCACTTATGCCTCTAGGCAACCCAATAATCATGAAAAGAACTATCCGGCACATGATTTAGAACTTGCGGCGGTAGTTTTTGTATAAAGATTTGGCGACATTATGTGTATGGGGTCCACGTTGATGTATTTATGAACCATAAGAGCCTTCAATATATTTTTAAATAAAAGGAGTTGAATCTGAGACATAGAGGATGGCTCGGGTTACTCAAGGACTATGATGTTGAGATTCTCTATCACCCGGGAATGGCCAATGTTGTGGCGGATGCTCTTAGACAGAAATCTATGGGTAGTTAGCTCACTTGGAGATATATCAAAGGCCGTTGGATAGGGAGGTTCACCAGTTGGCTAGTCTGGGAGTTCGTCTTGCAGACTCTAGTGAAGGGGGAGTAATTGTGCAAAATAAGGCTGAATCGTTGCTTGTAGCGGAGGTCAAAGAAAAGCAATACAACGATCCATTGTTAGCACAGCTGAAGGAGGGGATTCATAAATACAAGACCATAGCTTTTTATTTTGGCATTGATGATGGTACCCTATGGTGCCAAGGGCACCTATGTGTTCCAGATATTGATAGTCTTCGGGAAAGGATTGTGGTAAAACCTCACACTTCTAGGTATTTCGTACACCCAAGTTCTACAAAAATGTATCATGATCTCAAAGAAGTTTATCTGTGGAATAACGTGAAAAGGGAGGTGTCAGACTTTGTGGCAAAATGTCTGAACTGTCAGCAAGTGAAGGTCGAACATCAAAGGCCTCGAGGATTGTTACAAAGCATTGAAATTCCAATGTGGAATGGGAAATGATTAATATGTATTTTGTGGTAGTGTTGCCACGCAATCTGTGCAAGTTCGACTCAATTTAGGTGATTGTGGATCGACTCACGAAATCAGCGCACTTCTTGCCAGTCAAATCTATTGACATAGTGGAACCATATGCTCAACTGTATATCAAAAAAATAGTCAGGTTGCATGGAACTCCAGTCTCAATCATTTCAGATCGAGGGGCTCAATTCACGACAAAGTTTTGGAAGAAATTTCAGCAAGGTTTGGGTACTCAAGTAAATCATAGTACAACCTTTCATCAATAAACTGATGGGCAGACAAAGCTGACTATTCAGACGCTTGAAGACATGTTGAGTGCTTGTACTATTGATTTCAAAGGTTGTTGGGATGACCATTTGCCACTCATAGAATTTGCTTACAACAACTTCCATACTAGTATCTAGATGGCACCATTCAAGGCACTGTATGGTAGGAGATGTAGGTCTCCCATTGGGTGGTTTGAGGTTGGAGAAGCAGAATTGATAGGGCCGAACCTCGTGCATCAGGCCATGGAGAAAGTCAAGATTATTAAGGAGAGGTTGAAAACTGCTCAGAGTCGCCAAAAGTCTTATTCGGACATTCGTCGCAGAGATTTGGAGTTCAAAGAAGATGATTGGATATTTTTGAAAGTTTCCCCCATGAAAGGCATTATGCGATTTGGGAAGAAAGGGAAATTAAGTCCGAGGTATGTCAGACCGTACATAGTCATTCAGAGGATTGGTCAGGTGGCATATAAGCTCGAGCTGCCACCCGAGATGTCGTTGGTACATCCGGTCTTCCATGTGTCTATGTTGAAGAAGGTAGTGGGAGATCCGTCCACTATTGTGCCAGTTGAAACTATTGAGGTTAATGAAGAACTATCTTATGAAGAAATTCCAGTTGCCATTCTTGATATGCAAGTCCGGAAGATTGAGAAATAAAGAAATTGCCTCAGTAAAAGTGTTATGGCGGAACCAACAGGTTGAGGAAGCCACTTGGGAAGCCGAGGAAGAAATGAGAAAGAAGTACCCATATTTGTTTGAATAGTCATGTAATAGCTTTTATGCATTTGGTTCCTATGAACTCTTATCTTTTGATTTGATCCATGTTAAACTATTCCATTTTGATTATATGTGTTGCCTATGCGGCCATGATTGGTGTTGTACAAGTTATGTTATGTCTATGAAACATGTATATGCTGTTAGGATATGTATCTGGGGCCCTCTGACAGGTGGATAGGTCTAGTTACAAAGGAAACTCAGGCGAAATTTTCGGAAATTTAAGGAGTTAGCCAAATTTGGGGTTGTTGATATATTTCATGATGTGAACAAGCTGAAGTTACATAAGGATGGATAGTGAATGAACCTTGATCCTCATTCGAGGACGAATGATCCTAAGCGGGGGCGAATGTAAAGCCCCAGAAAATTTTGCTAAGTAATCTAAGATTTCGTGGTGCCAAGATAGGCTAATTATTTTATCTTGAGTTCATGTGAGAGTTCATGATATAATGGATATCAATTAGATAAGTTAATAAGTGTATAAGTCATATTATAAGTTATTTGGGGTCTAAGAAGAGGCCTAAGTCTAAGCCAAGTTGGAAAAAATTTCATAATAGGCTAAAGTTGTAAGTGAATGCGCATAAGACCTCACTTTGGACAAGCATATCTCTAGTTATATAAAGTGTTGAGTGATGCACAACCTATCAAATTAAAGTTCTTTGAGTCTAGTTTTCAATGCATTAAATTGTTCGTCATTTAGAGGTGTATACAGAAAGTTATGACCATTTTACCGGACCTGTGTCAGACACGCGACCGCGGCAAACCGCGGGAAAACTGGGTGTTCCTGTCTCCGAGCGTGGAAAACCACGGAAAATCGTGGCCGCGTGCCCAACAGCCCTATAAATACCCTAAGACCGGGTATGGAGCATCCCTAAGTCATTTTTTGAGCTAGGGCTTGTTTTATCAAGGGGAATCCGTCCCATACTTCCCTCCTATGATCCAAGGTAATGTTTTTAGAGTTTTTGAGTTGATTACTACTCCTAAACACTTATATTAACAAGAATTAATCTTGAAAATCCATAGATTCCCATTCAATTCCCTAAATTGATCAAGAACTCTTCAAGTGGGGATTCTCAAAATTCTTACTACAAGAGGTATGTCTATCATCTCTAACTACTCTATGGTGATTATTTATGTATGATATATACATTAGAACTCATGGGATGGTGATTGGAATCCATATGTTCCTAACCTAGGTTGTGTTGGTGTTGTAGAGATTGTGAGATGGGTTATTGGGGTATGATTCTAGGATGTAATAGTATTATGTATACATGCATGTACGAATTACGTTTGTGGGAAGATTGTTGAACATAAATACATAAAGATTGGGCTGGGGAATGAAGGAAACCTTGTAAATGAGATTTGAAAGCAAGATGCTCAACTAGTATCTGATGAAATGCTCAAATGAGCTGAAACCATGAATACCTTCCTAAATTATATTCAATTTTGTTATGTCTCAAGTAGATTGGGATTGCTTGAATTTACGGAACATTGTAGTAATTTAAGGAAAGCTTAAATGAGGTATGTATGGCTAAAACCCCCTTTTATTAGAAATTGAGCTCCATTGGCGTTTACGAAAGTGTGGTAAGATTTGAATTGGTTAATATATTGATTGTTATTGCGCATTAATTGATTTGAAATTAACTACACATATACCTGAAGGATGTGCCTTAATGTGAGTAATGTACCATTCTTGATAATTAGAGAAGTATGAAGAATACAATTATGTGTTGAAATGATTAGGCTATAAGCCAAGATAGAAACTGAGAATTATTAATGCTAGCCATGTGCCCACTTACCCGTACTGCAACTTGAATTACTTTTGTATATGCTTATGATCACAACCTGCAAGATGAATACTGAAAATGGAAAACGATGTGGTAATGGTGGCCCTGCGCACCAAGGAATTGATATGATATATATATGAAATAAAGATTCAGATGTGATGACTAATGAGAAGGGAGCAACGTCTAGATAAGGCGGCCTAGCCGATCGGGTCGTGATCGGACACCATGCCGCACATATGGTGGTAATGTGCTGATATTGAATTCCGGATAAGAGAAATGAAATAGTGATTGAGATATATGCCTCCAATGAGGCAACCTAACCGGTCGGTCGTGATCGGACTCCACTCAAGATAGCGGTGGTATTGAGAACAGTGATGAAGATATGAAAGAAATGCTCCAAACTAAGTTTTGGAAATTATATGAAGGATTGAATGAATTGCATATTTGATTTACTCATGTGATTTACTTGTACTTGCTTGATAGTTCTTTCTAGTAAAATTGTGTTTAGTTATACATACTAGTGCTATTCGATGGCACTAACGTCCCTTTTGCTGGGGGCGCTACATTTTTTTTATGAATGTAGGTGGCTCCATTGCGGATAGTGCCAATCGCGCATAGCGGAGTACCTTCTTCTCAAAGTATTGCTGAGCCCCTTTCTCCTTCAAGGGGTTATATTTTACATCTTCTTATTTTGGACTTTCACTTTTGAGGTATAGCCGGGGCCTTGTTGCCGGCGTTGTTATCATGTCTTTTGTATCCTTAGAGGTTCCGTAGACGTTTGTGTGGGTTATGTATGGGTATTGGATAGGTCAATGGACCGTGTTGTAACCTTGTACTCTTGCTTTCTTCTACACTATAATTTGTATGGAACCTTGAAAGTTTAACCACGTTTTAAATGTTGTGATATAAAATGAACTAAGATGTTGAATGCACTATCTTTCCTAGTTTAAATAAAGGCAAGCATGGCTTCCTTATTCCTATAAAGTTGGATAGATAGCGGTTGATAAGGCTTGCTCAGTTGGGTTCACTCGATTGAGCGCTGGTCGCGCCTCCCGAAGTTGGGGCGTGACAAGTCTCCTGTCTAATCTCGAAGAAATAGAGTCGAGAGGTCAACTTGACACTTATTAGGGTCAAATAATATGAGAAATGAATTATACATAGCATGGATAGAACAAATAATTAGCAGTTTATAGCAAAAAATAACAGGTCCTCTCCTAGAAAATATCACAGTCTGCCACTTTCATTCCAGGGCAAATAATAAAGCTCAATTCATAGAAAAATACTGAGTAAAACATGCACAAGTAGTGCCGAGGTCGTACGACCCGATCCAACATAAAAGTAAATTGTGCACTATCGATGGTTGAACGTCGCAAACCATAGATGCATCTATTATCCCGTTTGCGAATCAAACATGTGACGCGGTCAAATGTAATTAAACACAACAACAAGTAGACATGAATATATAGCTGGGGAGCAATTACTCACAGAAATATCAACTTCTCTTTAAAAAGGCCAAGAAAGATAATGTTCCTCTTACTAGTCTCATTTACCATAATCACCATGATTTAAACAATTCAAATTAAACACAAAGTTGCAAGAACATCACATAAAGCATGCTATTGGGTCCTAGACTATCCGGACTTAGCATAATAGTAGCTACGCACGGACTCTCGTCACCTAGTGCGTACGTAGCCCCCGCATTTAATAGCAAATGTTTTGATTACATCACCTATGGGGACAATTCCCTCTTACAAGGTTACATAGGAGACTCACCTCGCTCCAAAGCGTACTTCCAATACCGAGAACGAGCTCAAACTCTCAATTTTGAGCCGAACGATTCAAAACTAGATAAACGAGGTAGGAACTAGTCAATACAAGCTCACAAGATTACATTCTAACTATTTAAGCAATTTCCCAACCTTAAACACAAGTTTCCTAAAATCTGACCCCGAGCTCACGTGTCCGGATTCCGAATTTTTCCGAAGAAAGTTGTTCTTTATAACCTAAGGATCAATAATATGTGATTTCTAATTCTTTTCATAACAAATTTCGTGGTTAAATCTAACTTTTATCAAAACCCTAGGATTTGCTCTAACCCCATGATTATACCTTAATCTTTGTGTGTTAATCTACACAAGACTCAAGTATTAAACTAGAAATAGGTAGGGTAAACTTACTTCAAGATGCTAGGTGAAGGTCCTCTCTCAAGAGCTCCAAAATCGCCCAATGGGTAAGTGAAAAATGGCCAAAATGACTAAGAGTCCGTAATAAATGAAGCTCACCACTTCAGTGATTTCCGCATCTACGGTAACGGGATCGCATCCGCGATCCCGCTTCTGCGAAAGAAAGGTCGCATCTGCGGAATTGGCCAAGTAGGCTGGGAATGCTCTTGCGGGCTTGAAGCCACTTCTGCGGTTTTGGGCCTGGCCTGCCTTGGCCGCATCTGCGAGAGGACGACCGCTTCTGCGGTCTCGCACCTACGACTGACCAACTGCAAGTGCGGTTATGACAGTAACCTGAAGCTTCAGCTCTTCTCAAATTTTCCAACTTCACTTGAGCCTCGTCTGATTGACGCTCGGGGCTCCCAGACCCCGCCCAAACATACCGACAAGTTTGAAATCATGAAACGGACCTGCTCGAACCTTCAGAACACCCGAAACAATGCTAAATCTAAGAATCACCCCCTAAAACCAATTGGATCAAACTTATGAACTTCAAGTTCTTCAATTCACTTCTAACGTGCCAAAACATACTTATACTACTCGGATTGACACCAAATTTTGCGGGCAAGTCTTAAATGTTATATTGGATTTGTACTGGGCTCTAGAACCAACATACGAGCCCGATACCAATGGGATCAATCATTATTTAGTTTCTTTAAATCCTTAGAGTTTCAGTTTAACAATTTCTAATAAAAATTCATTACTCGGTCTAGGGACCTCGAAATTCGATTCTGGGCATATGCCCAGATACCATATTTTCCTACGGACCCTCTGGGACCGTCAAAACATGAATCTGGGTCCGATTGCTAAAAATGTTGACCAAAGTCAAACTTAGCCTTTTAAGAAAATCTTAAGGAATCAAATGGGCCTATTCCAACCCAAACTCTTCCAAATCCCAAACTAACCATCCCCCCACGTCGTAATTTAGTAAAAGCAAGTGCGGGAAGTTTCATTTAGGGGAACGGGGTTCTAAAAAGCAAAATGACCTGTCGGGTCATTACTTTCTCCACCTCTTAAACAAATGTTCGTCTTCGAACAGACATAGAAAAGTACCTGAGGTGCTGAATAAATGTGGATATCTGCTCCGCACGTCCTCCTCGACTGGTTGGCCCTTCCACTGGACCTTCACCGCTAAAATCCTCTTGGATCTTAACTGGCGATCCTGTCTATCAATAATGGCAACTGGCTCCTCCTCATAACTCAGACTCTCATCCATCTGAATAGTACTGAAGTCTAACACATGGGACAAGTCGGCATGATACCTCCAAAGCATAGACACGTGAAAAACTGGGTGAACTCCCAATAAACTGGGGGGGGGGGGGTAAAGCAAGCTCGTAAGCAACCTCCCCAACTCGCCTCAACACCTCAAATGGGCCAATAAGCCTTGAGCTCATCTTGGCCTTCTTCCCGAACCTCATAACACCATTTATTGGCGAGACTTTCAAGAGGACCTTCTCGCCAACCATGAATGATACACCACGCGCCTTCTGATCTGCGTAACTCTTCTGTTTGGACTAAGCTGTGTGAAGCCTCTCTTGAATTAACTTTACCTTGTCCAAGGCATCTTGCACTAAATCTGTGCCGTATAACTTAGCCTTACCAGGCTCAAACCACCCGATAGGAGATCGACATAGCCGATTGTATAAAGCCTCAAATGGGGCCATCTCAATGCTGAACTGATAGCTATTGTTGTAAGAAAACTCTGCCAAAGGTAAGAACTGATCCCACTGTCCTCCAAAGTCAATCACACATGCTCTGAGCATGTCCTCCAAAATCTAAATTGTCCGCTCCGACTGCCCGTTGATCTGAAGATGGAATGCTGTGCTAAGCTCTACACGGGTCCCCAACTCACTCTAAATGGCTCTCCAAAAATGGTAAATGAACTGAGGGCCTCTATCTGATACAATGGAAACAGGCACACCGTGCAACCTGACTATCTCCCAAATGTAAATCTGAGACAATCTCTCTGAAGTGTAAGTAGTCACAATTGGAATAAAGTGCGCCAACTTGGTCAACCTATCAACAATGACCCATACTGCATCAAAATTCCGCATAGTCCGGGGAAATCCAACTATGAAGTCCATAGTAATGCGCTCCCACTTCCACTCTGGTATAGGCATCTGCTGAAGTAGGCCACCTGACCTCTGATGCTCATACTTAACCTGCTGGTAATTCAAGCACTTAGCCACATACTCCACTATGTCCTTCTTCATTCTTCGCCACCAATAATGCTGTCTCAAGTCACGATACATCTTCATCGTACCCGAATAAATGGAATACCGCGAACTGTGTGCCTCCTCTAGTATCCTCTCCCTCACACCATCAACATTAGGAACACATAGGTGTCCCTGGAGTCGCAAAACACCATCCTCGCCAATAGAAACCTCTTTGGCATTACCCTAAAGAACTGTCTCTCTGAGAACCGCCAAATGTGGATCATCGAACTGCCTAGCCTTGATCTGCCCTAATAATGAAGATTGAGCAACAACGCATGTAAGAACTCGACTGGGCTCTGAAATATCCAACCTTACAAGTCTATTAGCCAAGGATTGAATGTCCAAAGCTAGTGGCCGCTCCTTTGCTGGAATGAATGCCAGGCTACCCATACTCTCTACTTTCCTACTTAAGGCATCTGCGACCATATTTGCCTTGCCCGAATGATAAATAATGGTGATGTCATAATCCTTCAGTAACTCAAGCCATCTACGCTGCCTCAAATTGAGATCCCTCTGCTTGAACAAATGCTGTAAGCTGCGATGATCAGTATAAACCTCATATGATACCCCATACATATAATGCCTCCATATCTTAAGAGCATGAACAATTGCGGCCAACTCCAAATCATGCACAAGATAATTCTTCTCATGGATCTTCAGCTGACGCGAAACATATGCAATAACTCGCCTATCCTGCATCAATACACACCCCAATCCAACGCGCAAAGCGTCGCAATATACCGTATACATCCCTGAACCGGAAGGCAACACAAGAACTTGTGCTGTAGTCAAAGCTATCTTGAGCTTCTAAAAGCTCGCCTCACAATCATTGGACCAACAAAAAGGAGCACCCTTCTGGGTCAATCTAGTCAGAGGTGATGCAATAGATGAAAAGCCCTGCACGAATCGTCTATAATAGCCTACTAACCCTAGGAAACTCCTGATCTCAATCACTAAAGTAGGACGTGGCCCACTCTGAACTGCCTAAATCTTCTTGGGATCCACTTTAATACCCTCTCCTGACACAACATGCCCCAAGAATGCCACTGACTCTAGCCAAAACTTACACTTGGAGAACTTAACATATAGCTTTTGCTCTCGCAAGGTCTGAAGCACTACTCTCAAATGCTGCTCGTGCTCCCCCAGGCTACGTGCGTATATCAATATGTCGTCAATGAAGACGATGACAAAAGAATCAATATAAGGTCTGAACACCCTATTCATCAAGTCCATAAATGCTACTGGGGCATTAGTCAAGCCAAAGGACATCACCAGAAACTCATAATGGCCATATCTAGTCCGAAATGCAGTCTTCAAAACATTCGAGTCCCGAATCTTCAACTGATGGTACCCTGACCTCAAGTCGATCTTAGAGAAAATCCTAGCACCCTGCAACTGGTCAAACAAATCATTGATGTGAGGCAATAGATACTTGTTCTTGATGGTAACTTTGTTCAACTAGCGGTAATTAATGCACATCTGCATAGCACTATCCTTCTTTTTCACAAATAACACTGGTGCACCCCAAGGAGATACACTAGGTCTAACAAACCCCTTTGCTAACAACTCCTCAAGCTGCTCCTTCAACTCCTTCAACTCCTTCGGAGCCATTCGGTACAATGGGATAGATATAGGCTGGGTGCCTAGAGCCAAATCAATACAAAAATCAATATCACGATTCGGTGGCATGCCAGGAAGATCAGAAGGAAACACATCGACGAACTCCCAAACTATTGGAGCTGAATCAATCATCGGAGACTCTGCGTTGGTGTCCCAAACATAAGCCAAATAAGCAAAACACCCCTTCTCGACCATATGCCGATCCTTTAAGAAAGAGATAACCTGACTAGACGTATCAACTGTGCAACCCTTCCACTCCAACCTTGGCAACCCCGGCATTGCTAATGTAATAGTCTTGGCATGACAATCTAGGACGACATGATAGGGAGATAACCAATCCATGCCCAGGATGACCTCAAAGTCGATCATATCAAGCAACAGGAGATCCACTCTCGTCTCGAAACCATAGAATATGACCACACAGGACCGGTAGATCCAATCCACAACCACAAAATCGCCTACAGGAGTGGACACATAAATAGGAGTGCCCAAAGGCGCAGGAGGAATAACCAGGAAATGAGCAAACATAGATGATACATATGAATAGGTGGACCCTGGATCAAATAATACCGAAGCATCTCTGCCAAAGACAGAAATAATACCTATGATGATGACATCTGAGGCCAATGCATCTGGCCTAGCCGGAAGGGCATAGAATCTGGCTGGAGCGCCGGCTGGCTAGCATCCATCTAACTGAGCAGTAGCTGGCTGACCTCTCCCTAACTGGCCTCCACCTCTGGGATGGCCTCTACCCGTCTGTCCCCCCGTCTCTGGGAGGCTGAGCAATCGGTGCTGAAATCATAGGCTGCTGATCCTACTGTACAGCCTTGCCCCAAAGTCTGGGGCAAGTCCTCTTCATGTGACCCAGATCTCCACACTCGTAGCAACCCCTTGGCACCATAGCATGCTGCCCTGAATCTGAGCCTGCTGACCCGAATATCAACTAGAAGAACCCTGGATGACTGGTAGGTGATATGAACTCTCTGATATGGAACTGAAGTAAGCACTGGAAGAACCCTGATGACCAGAATACCCATCGGAGGAACCCTGAATAGCTGGTGGACGATAAGAACTCTCCAGCATCGCGCTGAAATAAGGTCTCACTAGAGCATCTCGGGGAGGTGGTGGTGGTACTAGATACGGGGTCCTGCTGGGCTTACCCCTCCCGGTGTTCCCCCTACCCCTAGATAGGGCACCTCTGAACTCTCCAGAAAACCGGGCCCTCTTGTCATGCTGAAACTGCTCTCTACCCCTCTGGCGATAACCCTTAATCTGGCGAGCAATCTCCAGCACTAGCTGATACTCAGTACCCATCTCCACCTCTCGGGCCATGCTAGCTCGAATACCGGGATGAAACCCCGCAACAAATATTCACACTCTCTCTACATCCGTGGGAAGTATCATGAGTGCATGGCGAGATAACTCAGAAAACCTCTCCTCATAATCGGTCACGGACATCTGACCCTGCTCTAGATGCTCAAACTGATATCACAGCTCTTCCCTCTCAGAGGGTGGATTATACCTATCCAAGAATAACTGTATGAACTGACCCCAAGTGAAGGGAGGAGAACCTGCTGGCCTTCCAAGAACATAAGACTACCACCATCTACGGGCCTTGCCCTCCAGCTGAAAAGTAGTGAAGTCTACCCCATGCGACTCTAATATCCTCATGTTGTGCAGTCTGCCCCGACACCTATCAATGAAATCCTGGGCATCCTCATGACGCTCACCCACAAAGACAGGAGGGTGAAGTTTAGTCCATCTATCCAATAACTTCTACGGGTTACCATCCGTAGCTGGTCTGGGCTCGGGAACCACTGCAGCAACTGGCTGAGCCCCATGCGTGGGTAGGGCACCCGGAGTCTGATACACTACAGCTGTGTGACCAGGAGCCTGAGCAGTAGGGGTCTGTGCTCCCCCTCCTACCTGTGATATAGCTGGATCTGCTGTAAATAAACCAGCCTAAGTCATGGTGTCCATAAACCATAGCATACGACCCATGATCTCCTGGAAACCCGGTGCTGTCATAAAGTCCGCCGGGGTAGGCTCGGCTACGGGCACCTCGCCCTACTGCTCAACGATAGGATCTCCCTCAGGATCTGCTGGTGGTTCTACTGGGACAGCTCTTGGACGCCCTCGTCCCCTACCTCGGGCCGGTTCCCTCCCTCGGCCTCTACCTCGGCCTCTAGCGATGGGGGGAGCAGCTCCTCCCAGGTATGGAGCATCAGCCGTGCGTGTCCTCACCATTTGTGAGAGAATAGAAGAGGGAAATTTAGTATACCAACCACTGCATGACAGGAAATGAATAAAAGGTAGTTTTCCTAACACCCTATAGCCTCTCGAAGATAAATATAGACATCTCCGTACCGATCCGCAAGACTCTATTAGGTTTGCCCATGACTTGTGAGACCTACGTGAACCTAGTGCTCTGATACGATGTTTTCACGAACCAATTCCACTACAGGTCATGATGGCGCCCAACACCCTTTTCAGGCAAGCCAACACGGAAGTATTAATAAGTTCTCATTTTCACTTTTACTAAAACAAATATTGAAATTTCTAAATTTGAAGTTGAAAACATATGATAATTAGCAATGTACGAAAATAGTTATACAATTCCCAAAAGAATAGTCTACTAATGTGTGTGCCAAGACCTGGTGTCGCAAGTTTACGGGCAACTAGTAGAATATACAAAAGAATAAATCTATCCTACTATCTGAGATAGAATAGACAGCCAAAATAAAGAGAGACTCCATGATGCTGCTGAACGGCACAGGAAGGGATCAACTCACCATGGACGTCTCGGACATTGATCAAGAATGCGCACCAGACTGGTAACCAGATATACCTTCCTCAAATCCTGTACAATTAAGTACAGAAGTGTAGTATGAGTACATAAACAATATGTACCCAGTAAATATCCTGTCTCATATCGAAGAAGTAGAGACGAGAGGTCGACTTGACACTTACTAGGGTCAAATAATATGAGAAATGAATTATACTGAGCATGGATAGAACAAATAATTAGCAGTTTATAGCAAGAAATAACAGATCCTCTCCTAGAAAATATCACAGTTGGCCACTTTCATTCCAGGACAAATAATAAAGCTCAATTCATAGAAAAATACTGAGTAAAACATGCACAAGTAGTGCCGAGGTCGTACGACCTAATCCAACATAAAAGTAAATTGTGCACTGTCGAGGGTCGAACGACGCGAACCATAGATGCATCTATTACCCTGCTCCCGAATCAAATATGCAACGCGGTTAAATGTAATTAAACACAGCAACAAGCAGACATGAATATATAACTGGGGAGCAATTACTCACAGAAATATCAACTTCTCTTTAAAAAGGCCAAGAAAGATAATATTCCTCTTAATAGTCTCATTTACCATAATCACCATGATTTAAACAATTCAAATTAAACATAAAGTTGCAAGAACATCACATAAAGCGTGCTTTTGGGTCCTAGACTACCCGGACTTAGCATAATAGTAGCAACGCACGGACTCTCGTCACCTAGTGCATACGTAGCCCCCACATTTAATGGAAAATTATTTGATTACATCACCTATGGGATAATTCCCTCTTACAAGATTAGATAGGAGACTCACCTCGCTCCGAAGTGTACTTCCTATACTAAGAATGAGCTCGAACTCTCAATTTGGAGTCAAACGATCCAAAACTAGATGAACGAGGTAGAAACTAGTCAATACAAGCTCACAAGATCGCATTCTAACTATTTAAGCAATTTTCCAACCTTAAACACAAGTTTCCTAAAATCTGACCACTGGCCCACGTGCCCGGATTCCGAAATTTTTCGAAAAATGTTGTTCTTTATAACCTAAGGATCAATAATATATTCTTTATAACGCATTTCAAAACAAAATTCGTGGTTAATCTTTGTGCGTTAATCTACCCAAAACTCAAGTATTAAACTAAAAATAGGTAGGGTAAACTTACCTCAAGATGCTAGGTGAAGGTCCTCTCTCAAGAGCTCCAAAATCGCCCAATGGGTGAGTGAAAAATGGCCAAAATGACTTAGAGCATGTAATAAATGAAGCTCACTTCTTCAGTGATTTCTGCATCTGCGGTAAGGGGCCCGTAATAAATGAAGCTCACTTCTTCAGTGATTTCTGCATCCACAGTAAGGGGAACACATCTGCGGTCCCGCTTCTGTGAGAGAAAGGCCGCATCTGCGGAATTGGCCAAGTGGGCTGGGACCGCTCTTGTGGTCTTGAAGCCGCTTCTGCGGCTATAGAGCAGCTTCTGCAGTTTTGGGCCTGGCCTGCCTTGGCCTCATCTGCGAGAGGACGACCGTTTTGCGGTCTCGCGCCTGCGGCTGACCAACCGCAGGTGCGGTTATGACAGCAGCATGAAGCTTCAGCTCTTCTCAAATTTTTCAACTTCACTCGAGCCTCGTCCGATTTATGCTCGGGGCTCCCGGGCCCCGTCTGAACATACCGACAAGTTTGAAATCATGAAAGAGACCTGCTCAAACCTTCGGAATGCCCGAAACAACGCTAAATCTAAGAATCACCCCCTAAAAACCAATTGGATCAAACTTATGAACTTCAAGTTCTTCAATTCACTTCTAACGTGACGAAACGTACTTATACTACTCGGATTGGCAACCAAATTTTGTGGGCAAGTCTTACATGTTATATTGGACATGTACTGAGCTCCGGAACTAACATACGAGCTCGATTCCAACGGGATTAATCATTATTTAGTTTCTTTTAATCCTTAGAATTTCAGTTTAATAATTTCTAATAAAAATTCATTACTCGGGCTAGAGACCTCGGAATTCGATTCCGGGCATACACCCAGGTCCCATATTTTCTTACGGACCCTCGGGACCGTCAAAACACAAATCCGGGTCCGTTTGCTAAAAATGTTGACCAACGTCAAATTTAGCCTTTTAAGAAAATCTGATGAAATCAAATGGGCCTATTCCAACCTAAACTCTTCCAAATCCCGAACTAACCATCCCGTAGGTCGTAATTAAATTAAAGCAAGCACGAAAATTTTTATTTACGGGAACGGGGTTCTAAAAAGTTAAACGACATGTTGTGTCGTTACAATCTGACCTTCCAATCATTTGGATTTTCTTACCAAATCACACATAGTTCAATTATTTTAACGTAAACAAATAATTATTCCGCTATAAATGTTATAGTAGATAAAATTCAGTGATAATTCGTGGGATCAATTGCAATTTGAACAATAGGAAAAATTAATTCTCTTTTTATTTTCGACAAGAACATTGGAAATTGAATGAAAACAAATAGAATTGGATTATTCAAATCAAACAATTATTTAATAAATAAAATAAAAGACTGTAACGTTACTCATTTTTAGATACTCCCCTTATCAGACCAATAATAATACAATAAAATAAAACGGTAGACTCCAACCTCAGTACACTTTTAGATACACCACTACCGGACCAACTAAAATAAAACAAAAGACTCTAACAAATAAGATCCAAATATTTTTTAATCTAAAGCCTCAAGGTCAAGTCCAAATCATTCGGTTCTTCATCTATTCCAATTGCATTTGATAAAATAGGCACATTCAACTGATTTATTAATGGTTTTGTACAATCAGAAGTCATATTTAAATTAAGAAATATTGTATTCGGAGCTCTGTCTCTATTTCTTCTTGCCACTTGCTGCCTTTCAGTAGAGTGGGAACGATTCGATGATGATGATGCTAGTAGAACAATACCTATAGTATTTCTTCTCGAACTTGCTTGTTGTGATAGAGCATGTTGAGTTGATGGAGAATGTGTTGATAAAGGAAGAGCGGTCACGTCTATGTCAAAACGTAAAATGACATCTTACTCAGAGGATAACGGGTGAAATTATAAATGATTCATAAAGTCAAAATGAATACGAAATATGCCATAACATAAAGGGCATCGACATAGTACACGACAAGGCATTAAAATTGGAGGAGGAGAAGGATTTGAGTTATGCATGTTGAAAAATGAATGACTGTTTTTTAAAGAAAGATCTCTCCAAAGAAACAATGGTAGAGAAAATACTAGCTTTGCACAATATTTTTTGTAAAATAGGAAGAGAATTTATAGGCTACTCAGGGTGTAATCTTGCCCTCCATTTAGTTTTGTTCTAGATTTGTAATGGTTAGTTCAATATTGTTTCAGTGTGTGACAACTGCACTAACAAAATTTTAAAATTAGTGTTGAATTGTCTCTCTTTATTTTTGTTTATATTTAAATAACCTGTTGTAATAGATTTCAAAAGAAGACTGTTTTATCTCTAAGTCAATTAATCATCTTCTTAGATGACAACATACTTGTCGTTTAGCCATCTATATTTAATACAAATGGTTTACGTATTTGAATTTCAAAATAAATTCCCATTATGATTTTATTTCAAATCCAATGTGTGATTTTGTCCAACCATCATTTCAAATTAAATGTGGAAATGGGAAATGATCAATATGGATTTTGTGGTAGGGTTACCGCGCACTCCGCGCAAGTTCGACTCAATTTGGGTGATCATGGATCGACTCACAAAATCAGCGCACTTCTTGCCAGTCAAATCTACCGACACAGTGGAACAGTATGCTCAGTTGTATATCAAAGAAATAGTCAGGTTGTATGACACTCTAGTCTCAATCATTTCAGATCGAGGGGCTCAGTTCACGACCAACTTTTGGAAGAAATTTCAGCAAGCTTTGGGTACGCAGGTAAATCTTACTACAGCTTTCCACCCTCAGACCGACGGGCAAGCGGAGCGGACTATTCAGACGCTTGAGGACATGTTGCGTGCTTCTGTTCTTGATTTCAAAGATAGTTGGGATGATCATTTGCCACTCATAGAGTTTGTTTATAACAACAACTTCCATGCTAGTATCCATATGGCACCATTTTAGGCGTTGTATGGTAGGAAATGTAGTTCTCCCATTGGGTGGTTCGAGGTTGGAGAAGTTGAATTGATAGAGCCGGACCTTGTGCATCAGGCTATGGAGAAAGTCAAGATTACTGAGGAGAGATTGAAAACTGCTCAGAGTCGCCAAAAGTCTTATTCGGACATTCGTTACCAAAAGTCTTATTCTGACATTCGTCGCAGAGATTTAGAGTTCAAAGAAGATGATTGGGTATTTTTGAAGGTTTCCCCCATAAAGGGTATCATACGGTTTGGAAAGAAAGTCATATGAAGAAATTCCAGTTGCCATTCTCGACAGGCAAGTCCGGAAGTTGAGAAATAAAGAAATTGCCTCAGTAAAAGTGTTATGGCGAAACCAGCAGGTTGAAGAAGCCACTTGGGAAGCCGAGGAAGAAATGAGAAAGAAGTACCCACATTTGTTTGCATAGCCATGCAATAGCTTCTATGAATTTGGTTCTTATGAACCTTGTATCACTTGATTAGTCTATGTAAAACTGTTTCGTTTTGATTATATATTGCCTATGGGGCCGTGGTTAGTGTGGTTATGAGTTATGTTATGTCAATAGATTGTGTATATGCTGTTCGGATATATTTCTGGGGCTCTCTGGTAGGTGGATAGGCCTAGATACAAAGGAAACTCTGGCAAAGTTTTTGGAAATCTAGAGAGTTAGCCAAATTTGGGGGCTGTTGGTAAGTGGTGTGGAACTGAAGTTGCATAAGGTGTTGATAAGTGAACCTTGTTCCATATTTGAGGATGAATGATCTTAAGTGGGGGAGGATGTAAGGCCCCGTAAAAGTTTTACCCGTAAAAGTTTTATTTAAAAACCCAAAATCTCGTAGTGCCAAGTTAAGAATATGTATTAGAAATTTATAAAATTCTTTGCGGTGAGCTTGCGAGCTGCTGTTAGGACCTTTTGGACTGATCTGTGCATTAAAAATTTGAGGAAAAATGTTTTTCAGAAGAGCACATTTCTTCGGCCCATTATGCGACCGCATAACAACAATGCGGGCCGCATATCTGCCGCAGAGTGAGACAGAATGTTGGCTGATTTTGAGGACAACGATGCGGCCAATTATGTGATCGCATAATCGATATGTGGGCCGCTTAGTCGTCGCATATCCTCCTTGGGATTTTTGCGAAGGGCAGTTCTGTGGTGCATTATGCGACCGCATAACAGGTATGCAAACCGCATATTGGTCGCATACCCGGGCAGAATATTCAAGTCTTGGGGCTACTTTTGCGGTCCCTTTTGCGGGACACATATCAGCTATGCGATCACATATGCGACCGCAGATTGAGTCGGGGCTCATATTTTCTAACTTTTAAAACCCGACTCCATTCCATTAAAAACACCCCATTATACCCTCATATGCTATTTTTTACTACATTTATAGTGAGAGAAAGAGTTCTAGAGGGAGAAAGTGATCCTCACCAAGTTTCTATTCAATCCTTGCCCAAATCTTTGAAGATTATCAAGTAAAGTTACTAAGCCTTCACCCTAAGAGGTAAGAACTTGTGCGCTTATCTTTGATTTCGAAATTCCTACTAGAATAAGTAATTAACAAGTGGGTTCATCGGTGTAAGGATGGATTTTCTTGCATGCATGTGTGAACAAAAGGTATGGGGAGACTATGAGCTAAAAATTTAACAAATGGGGTGTAGGATGATAGAATCTCTCACCAAAAAGGTCCTAAAATCATAATGCACACTTAGTGCTTGATAATGTGCCCAAATGAGCTAGAATCTTAATTATCCCTCTAATTCTTGGTTCAACTTGTAATTCTCATAAAATAGATCGAAGTTGTTAGGAATTCCGGAATTATTGTAAGAATTTAAGGAAAACTCTATTGAGGTATGTATGGCTAACACTATCTCATCTTAGAAATTGAGCTCCCATGGTGTCCATACAAATGTTGTAAGTTCGAAATTTGATTGATGTAGTACTTGTTATTTCAAATAAATTGGTGTTGCAAGAATATATGTTAAAGGTGTGTCTCAATGTGTTCAATATGCTATTCTTGGTAAATTGAGGATGTGTAAAGAATATGAACTATGTGCTAAAATGCCAAGATTTCAAGTCAAGTTTAAATTATGATTATTATGCCGAACTATGTGAATTCCTCTATATGCTTACAACTTGAATTGCCCTCGTATGTGACCCTTTATCTGAAATTGCAAGGTTAATGTTAAAAGTGGAAATGATGTAAAATGTGGGGGAAAAGAATTTGAGTTATGATATGTGGCCTAGTTCCAATCATGGTGTGATAATTGTGGCCCCAAGTGCCGATGAACTCATGTATGTGCGAACAAAAATTGAAGTGAGATGATTGATGGAAAAGAGAAATGTCTTGGTAAGACAACTTAGCCAATCGGGCCATGATCGGACGCCATGATACACACATGGTGGTATTGTGTTGATATTGAAATCGGAAAGTGAGAATGAAATTGTGATTGAGGTATATGTCTCAAATGAGGTAGCTTAGCCGATTGGGCCTTGATCGGACTCCATGCAAGAAAGCGGTGGTATTATGAATGATGATGCAACAATATGAAATGTCCCAACCTAAAGTTATGGAAATTATGTGAAAGCTATGTGATCCCTTTTTTATTTGATGATGTGGTGACTGTTTAAAGCTTTTGTTGATCCTTATGATTTCTTTGTTCTTGTGTGGTTGTTATTTTTAATGAGATGGTGTTTAGTTATACATACTAGTACTATTTCATGGTACTAACATCCCTTTTGCTGGGGGCGCTACATCTTTGAATGGATGTAGGTGGTTCCATAGCAAACAGTGCCGATCGTAGGTAGCGGAGCATCCTCCCCTCAGCAATCTCGGTTAGCCCCTTTTCTTCCAAGGGTTATGTAATATATCTGTATTATAAATTACCACTTTTAAGGTATAGCCGGGGCCTTGTTGCTGACATTATCATAACTGTATTTTGTATCTTTAGAGGCTTCGTAGACGTTTGTGTGGGTTACGTACGGGCGTTGGATGGGTCACTGGACTATGTTGTAATTCTAAACTCTTGTACTTCTAAAACTATAACTGTATGAATTTTGGGAACATAACTATAGTGTAAGGGTTGTAATATAAAATGAACTAGCGATGTTTTATGTACGATCTTTCCTACTGTTTAAATAAATGAAAGCATGGTTTCTTGATCATAGTGAGTTGGGTAGAAATTGTCCAAAAAGGCTTGTTTGGTTGGGTTCACTCGATTGAACGCCGGTCGCGCCTCCCGAGGTTGGGGCATGACGACAATCTAATTTATTTTGAGTTAGACTCACGAAATTGATGTAATCACAGAGTGGATCCTAGTAAATTCTATAATTACCTTTATGAACATCCAGTAGGAACCCCCAAAATCTGGTGCCACAAGTACATGAGCATCTATTAAGGAGTACAATAATAATAAAACATCTGTTTGGAATACAAGTTAGACAGGAGAATATAAATAACTCTGATGGAAACTCTGTATGCTACAGATCGTAACATGGAATGCAACTTACCGTAAAGTCCCCGCAATAGCCCCGCCTTTGCACCCAAAAGACTGCCATATATATATATATACACACACACACACACACACACACCTGTACAAAAAGTGCAGCAAGTGTAGCATGAGTACGTAAATCAATGTGTACTCAAATAAAATAGGAAGCAAACAAATATACAGTAAGGTAATAAACAATATAAACAAATATAGGAACGTGGTACAATCCTCCTATGAACAATAAATTCAAGCTCTCAATTATCATTTAGCTCCTCAACCGGAGTATATATGACATGGACCTCACCAGATAGGTCGTCACAACTCAAATCAAGAAAATACACAAATAGGCTGGTTTCTTGTCAAGTATTATGCACGACGCCGACGAGGTGAACAGACCGATCCCATAAGAGGATTTTATAGAAATGCCGAGGTGTACGACTTGATCCCATAATAATGTGTACACCACTGAGGGTCGAACGACACGAACAATAGATGCATCTATTATACTATTGAGGCGAACGACCCGCCCCATAAGAGTGTGGTATATAATCCTGCCGAGGAGATCGACCTAATCCAGTTAGATTAAGAAGCTTTACCCGGGTCCTTGACCCCACTCAAAAATAAACGTGTGAGTTATGAACCTTAAGGAAAGCTTTGCAATGAAAATGCACAACGCCTGAGGAATTCATAAGGGAAGCACAAATTATTCTGTGAATTATCAAGTAGCTCATCATATCTCTACAATAGTGAGTCTATCACCCTATGCAAGTCTAGTCTCAAGTCGTAATGCGAAATAAAGAAATTAAACGAGCAAAGATGACTCAAATAGTGCAATTATAGCATGGCGTGAACCTAAGTCTACCCGAACATAATTAGGATTTCTAGCATATGCACAAACACTTGTCACCTCATACGTGCGTAGCTCCCACAACATGTAGCACATAAGAATATAACAACTACATGGTAAATTTCTCCTCACGAGGTTAGATAGGAAGCTTACCTCACTCTGAAATTCCATAACCATCTCCAACGCCACTCTAACACCTCAAATCGATGGCCGTCGCTCCAAAACTAGTCAAACAATGTGCAAACCAATAAAAATATACTCTAATACTTGTAATAAATCAATTTATAACAATTTTCAACTCTGCTCGAAAAGTCAATAAAGTCAGCCCCCGATCCCACGTGCCCAAAACCCCGACAAAACTCACAAAAACCGATAACCCATTCAATTATGAGTCCAACTATACTAATTTCACTCAAATCCAACTCCCATCAACGTTCAAAACTCAAAAATTCCCTCTATGAAACTTGAGACAAAATCACCCAATTTTTCCTTTTAAAGCATCAACCAAATGCCAAAAAACGAGGATATATTCTTAAATTGTAATCAAAACCGAGTAGAGAATATTTACCCCAATCCATATGTCAAAAATTGCTTCAATCCGAGCTCCATAGCTCCAAATATGATAAAATGATCGAAACCCCCGAAATATAACTTCTGCCCAAGTATTTACCCTTCGCGATCGAGAATCACAACTTTTCTTAGATCAAAATTTCCCTTCGCGATTGTGGAAAATCAATCGCGATCGCAAAGAACAAGCTGCCCAACTCCTCTATACAACATTTAGTATAATGGTCATAACTTTTTGTGCAAAATTCCAAATGACAAATAGTTTGACTTTCTAAAACTAGACACCATGGGATACAATTTTCATTTTAGGATCATCTTCAAATTTTATATAGATTGCAAGATATGAGCTTCCTAATTCAGCCCTGTGCAGCAAGAATTTCTTCTTTGCGAACGCGAATGTCTCCACGAATGCGATTCATAGACCCCTTTCTCCCAATTTGCTCTCCGTGAATCGCGATGCACACTGCTGTAGCCAAAAAGTAGCAGTTAAAAATGGCTTAGAAATGGTCCAAAACCACCTCGAAACTCACTCGAGCCCCTCGGGACCCCGTCCGAACATGCCAACAAGTCTCAATGCCTTATACAAACTTATCCAAAGGCTCAAAACACCACAAATAACATATAAATCATGAATCAATGATAAAAATCTTTTTTCAACTTGCAAACTTAAAAACTTCGACGAACGTGTCCGAATCATACCAAAATATTCCGAAATAACGCCAAACTTTACGCACAAGTCACAAATCACTATACGAAGCTATTCCAAGACTCGTAACCCCAAATGGACATCGATATCACCAAAATCCACCTCAAACCAAACTTAGGAAATTCTAAAACCTACAGATTGCCAACTTTCCACAATAAGCACCAAAGTGCTCCTGGGCGACCCGATACTCAACCCGAACATACGCCCAAGTCAGAAATCATCATAAGAACCTATAAATCCTAATTCCGAAGTTGTTTACTCAAAAGTCAAACCTTAGTCAATTCTTCCAACTTAAAGCTTCCGAAATTAGAATTTTCCACTCGAATCAACTCTGAACTTCCCGAAATTCGATTCCAAGCATACAAGTCATAAACACATGAAGTGAAGCTACCCCAAGCCTTAAACCACCAAGCAACACGCTAGAGCTCAAAACGACTGGTCAGGTCGTTACAATACCCTATCCTTACAAAGCTATTCTTTAGATTGTGGCAATATTACAAGAATACAAGGTAATGGGGAACAATTTGTCACGACTGAAAATCCCGCTAGTTGTGATGGCACCTAACTAAATCCGCTAGGTAAGTCAAATGATAGATGACATAACTCAATTAGGATAACAAGAGTCAATAGATAAAAAGACTAAACTTTCTATACAAAATGCCAATGATTGGTAGTACAAATCATGAGCTTCTAAAACTTAGAATTTACAAAGCTGGAATGAAACAAGTACATCATTTGTTCGAAATATACATAAACATATTTGAAAATATAGAGCTACCAAGGACAAGTAACAACTATAATTAGAATGTAGGTGCATCTTCAATGCCAGCTCCCGCCATACACAGCAACATTAGCTCCAAAATCTATATGCAAGGTACAGAAGTATAGTATGAGTACAATTGACCCTGTGTACTCAATAAGTAACAAACCTAATCTTAGGTTGAAAGAAGTGACGAGCTCGGAAGAAGGTCAGCTAACCTACACCAATAGCTAATATTAACTCATAATATATAGTGAAGGCGGTAAAAGTATTAGCTGTTGATACCCAATTTTTTCCAGTATATTTTCATATACAAAATACCTTTCAAAATGGCATGTATATACATATATAAGTATGTCCCAAGGTCCTATTATTTTTCTCAAATTTTTAAAGATTTTAAAATCAATTTTATTGCCCTATTTTATCAAGAAAAACCCAATGACAGTCCCTAAAATTATCATTTTTGGTGATTCATTTATTGGATTCTCATTTTTGTACCAAAATATGGCTAATATATTTTTCACACATTTTTATAAATTTATTTGGTATTTATTTAAAGATAAAATTACGTAATTGCAATATTAACCATTTTAAGTTTAAATCCGTCTCATATTTATAAAATGGGATTTTATATTTTTAAATTGATAATTATATATTATAAGTCATTTTAGTACTTTGAATTTATTTTCAGAAATTTGTTTATTATTTTTTATAAATTAAAAGGGAAAAAAGGCTATTTAACTTATAGCAATATTTGGCTTTCTAATCTGGCCTAATTAAACCTAATCCCCAATCCAAATTAAATCGACCCAAAACTCCAAGCCCAATCCTAAAATTACCCGGCCCAACCCGGATCAAATCTTGGCCGTTGATCAATTTTGATCAACGGTCTAGATCCGCCCTTACCTTTTTTAATCAAACGACCCCCCTAATACCCCTCATTTCCCCTTAGTCATCTCTATATCTCTAACCTCTGGTTCTCTCTAGAACCTTCCCCCATCCCCTCCTCCCCGATGAATCCTTTTCACCTTCTCCGGCCACCCTCTAACCTAGATCCATGGTGGTTTCACCACCCACCAAGCCACCTATGGCTCCTTACGTCTGGTTAACTGAAACTCCATGACTCGACCATGAAGGGTTGTGTCTAGACCTCTGTCGATTTGAGTTCCATGGCCATCTCCAGCCTCGTTCCGACGAGCTATGTCTATTTTGAAGCTTGGTCACGACTCCTCTTGCTTAGATCCAAGCCTTTCTCATCGCTTGGGTTCCTCTAAAAACCCTAGTTGTGAGGTTTATTTGATCTCTCTAGATCTGTTCCATATCTATGCTTTCCTTAAGATTTTAAACGATTTTCCTGAGTTTTCTTTCAAAAACTACTTTCAAAATCTTTCTTTTCCGATCTAGGGTTTTCTGAAAGTATTTAAATGTTTCTTTGACTTTCTTTTCCTTTTTGTGTGTATTTGCCTCTACTGTGTCCTTGTATTTTCTTCTACTGTGTTCTTGTATGCTTCTTCTATTGTATTTTCCTATACTGTGTTCTTGTATGCTTCTTCTACTATATTTTCCTATACTGTGTTCTCATATGCTTTTACTACTGTATTTTCCTCTATTGTGTTCTTGTGTGTTTCTCCTACTATATTTTCCATTATTATGTCCTTAAGTGTTCTTATTAAGTTCCACCTACTGAGTTCTGGTTAAGCTTTTTCTAAAAAACTTCTTAATATGCTTCTCCTACTGTTCGTATCAATTTTCCTATTATGTTTCGAATTAGTTTCTTCTACTCTGTTTTCTTTGAGCTCTTCTGCTGTGTTCTGCATGTTACTTTTCTATGATGTTTCTCATGAGTTTCTGTTGCTGAAAAGAAACCTGTTAGGAGTTTCAGTTCTTTTTTTGAGACCTCTGAACCTGTTTCGATTTAACTACTTGCCCTTTCATCTTTGCACTCGATTAATGGTGGAAACCCTAGAATTTAGGGGTTCCTCCAAGTCTGGCTATGTCACTTTCTTGAACTAGGGTTTTATTTCAGAAACCCTCAACTCTTTCAGACCAATTTCGAGTCTCTGAATTGAGTTTGGACATCCTTGTTTTCATATGATTCTGACATTTTTGCTAAAATCTTCTAAGATCTTTTGCATTGGATCTTTTGTATGCTACTAGATGCTATCTCTCTTCTGCATTACTGACTTATGTGACAACTATTACCTATTGATTTTTGCAAAGGCATGACATCTTCTTTCAACTCAACATGTTTGTATGCTTTTTATATGTGAACTTCCCTCTAAAGTGGCTTTCAAAGTTGTGACCAGTTCAGACTTCCTTCTGAGCAGGTATGATTGATTTCTTTCCATTGTTTGCTGATTTTATTGTTATTCGACATAAGTTAAAAAATCTTTTCTCATCTTTTATGACTCGGTTCATTCATGGACCAATAATTGCAAATTCTCAGACCCTTTGATTTACTGGATACTAATTGATTTTCTTACCTTATTTGTACAACCGTGTATTTCAAATTCTGTCCTTAAATAACTCTCTTATGTACTTACCCCTAATGGCCTAATTTGCACAAAGTGCTTAGCTAATTTCTTTCCTTAAATAGTTCTTACCCGTTTGAATCTAAATTCCTTGATTAAAGGAAGTCTTGTGTGATTGATTCTTAATTGATATTCAGTTCCTTAACTGTTTTCTTACCTTATTTCCGTCTGATTTTCACGCTATAAATGCACAACTCTTTCACAAACTCAAACAATTCACAATCCTTCTGAACTCATACTCACACACAATAATATTCTCTCTTCTTGTCTGCACTGTGGCCTGTTTACAAGACCTACCATTTTTCTGTACTTGTTTATTTGAAACTGGAATGTCATGATTTAAGTTTCAGCATCACAACAATGTGTTTATTTATAGTTTGTGTATCTATGTCCACTTATTGTTTCTGTAGAGCTCAATATTTCAATTAGCATGTTGATTTTTTTCTGTTTGTTTCTGCTATGAATCCCTATTCCCTACCCCCTTATGTGTTTGAGCATATGGTTTAAGACATGACAATATGTAAGTTATTGTCCATGAATTAAACTTGATCCTTTGGGATCCTAATCTCTAAACAATGTGTTCTACCAGGCTTATGGGTGTGCCAGCATTTTCCATTGCTGGGTATGTCCACCAGCCTGTCTTTGCCTCTTTACCACCTCCCCTATACCCCTATGTGTATTTATTTGTAACTATTTCCCTTTCCCCCTTTCAGCACTCTATTTCAGCACTTGCACTCTCTCTTAGTCCTTAAGTTCTGCCCCCCCTCTTGTGAGCCTTGCCTTGGGACCTGAGTTCCCTCTGAACTTGGACACTTGAGGGCTGGACCTTCCACACTGCACTTGTCCTAATCTGACATTGCATTTTGGTGTAAGCATTGCCGGAGTCCTTTTCGAGGCTCTTAGGGAACTTTGACGCATCCAAATGGGAGAAAGGCTTTGGATCATGATCTCTTGGAGTTGGTTTACTTCATATTTTAGACAGGTGAATCAAGCTCTCCTTGGTTGTACCTTTTAATTTTTGATGTATTTTCTTTTTTTGGGCTGTAATAATTTTGTAATAAACTCTTGGAGATGGCTAGTGAAAAGGGAGGGGTAACTATGTATGCAAAAGGGGTAGATAACCTGCCTATAGGAGTTTTTGAATTTCTGCACTCTCATGTAGATACCATGTCTAAAGGAATCCTGCATTCCCATATGGATACCATGCCTATAGGTTATTTCTGAATTTCTGCATACCATATAGATACCATGCCTATAGTTTATTTCTGAATTTCTGCATATCATATAGATATACTGCCTATAGGAATTTCTGAATTTCTGCATATCATATAGATATCCTGCCTATAGGAATTTCTGAATTTCTGCATATCATATAGATATCTTGCCTATAGTTTCTTTCTGAATCTTGCATATGCATTCCTCATTAGGCAAACATACTTTTAGGTCTTAATAATCAACCGCAATTAGATATCATGTTCATAGGTCTTAAATGAAATTCAGCACCTAGATATCATGTTTATAGGGTTTCCACATTTTACCATGTCTGTTAAAAAGGGTTTAAAATCAACAACGCAAAGAAAGCATGCCTATAAGGGGCCTTAATCGAATCTGAACCACTTCACTCGTTTATAAGTCTAAAATCAGTAACAATGATTTATGATCTCTTGCTAAAACTTGTTTTTCTTTAATAACTGACGACTTTTCTTAAATTAGTATGTATTCAGTTTATTTCATTGTTTCTGAAATCAGTAGATATCATGCCTATAGGATCCTCGTCCAACACCTAGGTAAGCCTTAGGGCTAAAATCATAAACTGAATCAAATTTTATTAGCTACAACCAGCAGGTAGGCCTGATTCAGGCTTCTTATCTGAACTATGTAATAAATCAGTCTGCCTCGGTCCTTTAAGTTTAATCAGACCCTAAACAGTATGTGTAAGTCATGCTAAGTACTTGCTTTTCTCTGCTTAAAGGAGGTCTGTTTGAGCCTTTTCATTTATTTATATGCTTCCCCATACTTTCCATATATGTATTTTTGTTTGTCGCCTTAGAGTTTTGCCTTTGAAACTATAAACAAGCCTAATATCCCTTCCCTTTAGGATTAATAGTCCTAAGTTCCTCCGGGACTGATAGAATTGGGGCGGGTAATAACATGCAATAAGTAAATGAGACCATTCCGCGCTTTAATACCTTAACGAGGTGGGAAAGGGTAGATTTGTATATGATGACATGCGATAACATCATGTGTAGCCCCTCACTGAGGAGTGATTACCGGATGTTGTGTGGGGTGATCCATATTATTAATAAATCTAGGACCCCCCATTCCCTTTCTTTTCTTTGTTTCTTTTAAATCTTTTTAAACCATTTCTTTTAAGAAAATCAACTCTCTTTTTAGTTCCTTTTTCTTACTTTTGTTTATTTGTAACCATTACGTAAAAATCCCCTCTTATTTGAAGCCTTTATTTGCCTATGTGTTATTTGCACTAAAGTCACAATAATTGTCTGGACGGGAACCACACTAGTGGATCCTAAGGGGTGCCTAACACCTTCCCCTTGGGATAATTTCAAGCCCTTACCCAATCTCTGGTTGTTCAAATCAAACCTTTGTTAGTATCCTAATGCACTTAATTCATTAGGTGGGGACTCTTCTATTCAAACCCAATTCCCAAAAGGGAACGAGTTGTTCTCCCAAATGTCATAAACCCGATTTCGCGAGAAAAAGGGGGCGCGACAGCGTGGCAACTCTGCTGGGGATTTCTTTTAGGCTTTTACCATTTCAGACTATTATTGTGAATTTATGCTTCTTTATGCGCAATTATTTGTTTATTTCTTTTAAGCATTCAATTTCCTTTTCGATTTTGTTTCTTTCCTTTATTACTTTCCTTTACTACTTTCCTTTACTACCGCTTTAAGTTATGAAAAACTGTTGTATTTACTGCTTTCCTAACGTGCAAATACGTGACAATCTGCTTTAATTATTGCATAATCATGCTCAACATCATATTCTACTCGTGCCAAACAAATACTATAGCAACGCTTATAATGAGTGGTTGCGCTCTTCCGATATTGTCACCCCCTAAACCTGGAAAAAACGTATTTGAGGTAAAACCAATCGATCAACGGTGTAGTCGACGGTTCCGTACCTTTCCCCCTTGAGTTGTCCGCTCAAGGGTACCAGTCTAAAACCCCATAGAAACCTTACTCTATTTAATTGTGCATGCATCATGGTCAAACCTAGCCGAGTCAGTTATGTTGTCCGCATAATGACTCTTTAAGATAGCCTTGTCCAAAGTCCACTGGGTTTCCCTAAAACCCAAACGGACATCACCATGTTCTGTGCATTTATTTGGAGAACTAAATGCTTCATGCTAATTGTTGATGTTAAATAGTCGAGTCTGGTGGGGATAAGGGCCTAACACTTTTGTCTTGCAGAAATATGAGGCACGAAGTCCCTAGATTCGGCATGGTCACCAACATCCACCCAAAATTGCTAAGCTGGTGGGAGGATCTTCATTCTAGTGATCAGACTTGTCCGGAAATACCTCGGAAATCTACCTTCTCTCTTGGAAATCCAACTAAACAACAAGATCATAGAAGCTGCTACTCTGTTTTGGGATTGTGATCGGTCTTTATTCCGTTTCGGGGACATTGAGATGACACCCCTGCTGGAGGAAATAGAAGGATTAGCTGGTATACCATGGGAAACTCCGGGTTTGTTAATGCTGGAAAATCACAAGGGTAGAGGTTTCCTCAAAATGATGGGTCTAAAGAAGAATCCAGAATTGACATGCTTGAAATAGTCATATATTCCTTTGATTATTTATACGAGAGGTACGGTCACAACAAATCTTACCGTACTTATCCGGACGAGTTCGCCCTCA
Source organism: Nicotiana tabacum (assembly GCF_000715075.1). Taxonomy (NCBI): domain Eukaryota; kingdom Viridiplantae; phylum Streptophyta; class Magnoliopsida; order Solanales; family Solanaceae; genus Nicotiana; species Nicotiana tabacum. The sequence goes on from NC_134101.1 coordinate 153,017,195, forward strand.
CATCATTAGGGCATATTCATCGAATGGTCCTTGTCTTCATATTTTGCTTCCTGGGGATAATAGTGTTTCCAATGAAGAAAGCCAGGATCCACACCAGGCTAGCTATGGTAACCAAAACTCTAATGGAGGGAATTTATGGGCAACCATTCAGCATTATGACCATGATTATTGCGGAGATATACCGAGCCTTGGAGAAGTGTAAACAGGGAGCCGAATGCTTCGAAAGCTGCAATTTGCTACTTTAGCTTTGGCTCATGGAGCATCTACAAAGGGCTGAATATCGACAGGAAATTCAGCGAAGAAACTGGGACGATCATATCGCCTTCCATTATCCGAAACGAATGAACTATATGCCCGACATGTTAGCCCAGTCAGAAGAAGCCAAGGGATGGTTAGAGCTGTTTGAAAATCTCACTGAGGATCAAGTACAATGGATGTTCGAGTGGTTCCTTACTGAGGAGTTTATCATCCTATCCAAGGATGCGCCGTTTCTGATACTAATCGGTCTGAGAGTAACCTACCCTTATGTCCCTCTCCAAGTTATGAGATAGGCTAGTAGGAAGCAGGTTATACCAATGGTAGACAAGATGAGTCACTTCCGGGCTGACTTCCAAGCTGATGACAGTCCTTATAAGTTCTAAGCTCATCATATGTGGCATTGCAAGATCATCATGGGAAGAGACACTATCGAACCAGACAGATACCATGCTGGTTGTACTCCATACTATTCAAGCTAGTTGGAATCTAATCACGATGGTCTGGGTCAGCCAAGACTTGCTAGGGTCCATAGGATCATAGATGAAATGGCCGAGGCACAGGTCAAATACAATCAACTGCGCAAGAGGATCAAGGAATGTGAAAGCGAGCACCGTGAGATACAAGAAGCCAACCAAAAACTGATCGAAGAGTGGAAAGACATGGCTGTCAGTACCAACAAGCAACTAGGATACCTGGAACAATGTTTAGTGGAGCTAGAGAGGAAGTTTCTCAAGAGGATCGAGGATTGCCAAAATGTTGAGGGAAATGAGGGCGGACATCTAGCCAGAGCCTACCTATTGCTGGGACTTCGTGAGCTGGGAAAGCTGTTCGACGATGCCGAGTCTAGGGAAGGTCCTTCTGGGACCAAGTAGATAGGATCTTGTTCTTTTGCTTTAAGAAATGTAATAAGGCCCATGGCCACTAGTGACATTTTATTTCCTATTATTTAGCGTCGTTTTGGGATTCGTCTACTTTTATCAATAAAATGAGGCATTTAGTATTCTAAGTTCTCCAAATCAACTTGTCGCTAGGCCTACCTCGGGCACAAAAGGTTTTCCAAATAGGACACGATTTACATTCTTGCACTATGTGTTTAAATATCGCAACATTTTTCTTATAATTCGCACTGACTTGTTACCTTTTTTTGTTTCTACTTTTGTTTTATTCCCCTCCCCAAAGGTTAGTTCGTGCACTCTGGCAACATCATCTTATTCAACGAGATCCAGGAGCCCTCCACCCACTCCTCTTCTTAGTCCTATTAGAAACAACAACAAAGGGAAGATGGAAGATTCAAACAAAAAGGAAAACTTAACTGAACGGGTAGAGGTCAGTCATGGTGCTCAGGTCTCCAAAGAAAGTGCGTCCCAACTCGAGCAGAAACTGTTGAAATTTCAAGAAGAACTTGATCAGGTTCGTAATCTGGCGAATCTGTCATTTTCCCTCACCACTCCCGACATTAATTTCCCGAATGCTCAGAACCCCACACCTCCACAAAATATCCCAAAATCACGAAACCATCCCGCTCCTCACCACCACTGCAATACTTGCCACACATCCAACAATACTCCACTGCTCATCCGTGAACCTTTGAATTTCACAAATGACCATTTCCATGCCCACCATAACACCCCCATCTATGTGGAGACCATGCCACACTCCACCCAACCCATCTCAATCACACCCGAGTCTGATGATAAAGACTCACTCATTAGGAACCTGGCTGCAGAACTCAAGAAATTGACTAGTCGAATTCAAGGTGTCGAAGGAAGTAAGGGGATTGAAGGGTTGAACTACGAAAATCTTTGCATACAACCGAATGTCAAACTACCCGAGGGGTACAAACATCCAAAATTTGAAATGTTTGATGGTACAAGAGATCCAAGGGTCCATCTAAGAACGTACTGTGACAAGCCGGTTGGAGTAGGGAAAGACGAGAGAATCCGCATGAAGCTTTTTATGAGAAGATTGAAAGGAGATGCTTTGTCTTGGTACATCGGCCAGGATCCAAAGAAATGGTCAAACTGGGTAAGCATGGAGTCTGACTTTATGGACAGGTTCAGGTTCAACACAGAAAATGCGCCAGATGTGTTCTACATCCAGAATTTAAAGAAGAAGCCCACGAAAACATTCCGCGAGTACGCTACTCATTGGAGATCAGAAGCCGCTAAGGTCAGACCGGTTTTAGAAGAAGAACAAATGAACAAGTTTTTCGTCCTGTCTCAAGACCTGCAGTACTATGAAAGGCTGATGTTGATTGAGAGCCAGAAATTTTCCGACATCATCAAGCTAGGGGAAATGATCGAGGAAGGCATCAAAAGTGGTATGGTTACAAACTTTGAAGCTTTGCAAGCTACAAATAAGGCTTTACAGTCTGGTGGTACGTCCAAGAAAAGGGACGTAGGTTCCGTAATGGTTGCACAAAGAGCCAAATCCCCTATCAAATACCAAGCCTATCCGATAACTCCACTCAGATATCAGCCTACCCCGAATTACCAAGCACCCTCACCCTCTTACCAAATTCCACCACCTACTTACCAATCACCCCCACCTCCTACATATCAACCTACTTCACCCAGATATTCCCAACCCGCACATGTCTACCAAGCCTACAATGCTCAGCCATCCCACTATCAATCACCTCCCACACATCAAAACTTTCCTAGACCTCGACCAAATTTCGACCGCATACCCCCCAAACAATATACCGCCATTGCTAAGCCAATTTACTAGCTATACGAAGGGGTCAAAGCTGCTGGTTATGTCACGCCTATCCCTGCCATAACCCCTGAAAACCTTTCTCAATGGGTCAATCCAAATAAATCCTATACATACCATTCCGGCATGAAAGGGCATACCATTGATGAATGCCGCTCTCTGAAACACAAGATCTAGACTTTGACTAGTAACAAGATCATTGTGGCAAAGGAGCCTACTCCGAATGTCTGCAACAACCCTCTGCCAGACCATAAGGGTGGAGGTATTCATGATTGAAATAGAGGATGATTTGGATCCCAAAGGATTGATTGGTTTAATCATAGAAGGTGACGAACCAAAAAAGCCAATAGTCACCCTTAATCCGATTGTAGTCTAAACTCAGCCTTCTAGGGACACTAAGGTAAACATATCTGTGCCACTTGAGTTTGAAGCAACTGTAGAGACACGAACACCAATCGAGGTCAAATCCATGACTCCAACAAATGCACCTCCACCATTTGAAGTTGCCATTTTACCTCCCAAAGCACATGCTCCATTCGGAGTGGAGATGTCCACGCCGATCCTAGTGGCGATGTCGACCGTAACACCATTCCATACCAAGGCTATACCATGGGACTATACAACTGAGGCAAGGAGGAAGGGCAAGGTTAGGTTCGAGGAAACTGTTGCCGCACAGGGTATGACGAGGACTGGCAGGGTCTATACCCTAGAACACCTAGCTGAGTCAAGCAAGCAAGCCTCCAATCGGTCGCCCATCATTGAGACAGGTCCATATGATCTTTGGAGAAAGATACAAGCCAAGGAATACTCAGTCATTGATCAGTTGAATAAAACACCGGCACAAATCTCCATACTTGCTTTGCTACAAAATTCTGAGGCACACAAGAACGCCTTGCTAAAGGTACTGAGTGAGGCATATGTACCAGGCAACATCATTGGAGGAGAAATGACAAACATGGTAGGGCAGATATTGGAAAGTCACAAGATCACTTTTCATGAAGATGAGCTGCCACCAAAAGGGTTAAGTCACAACAAGGCATTGCACATCACCGTATAATGCGAAGATTATTTTATCACCAGAATTCTGATTCATGAAGGGTCCAGCCTCAACATTTGTCCATTGGCAATACTTAGGACATTGGGAAAGGGGGTGCACGAGATAAAGGACGGAGCCATCAACGTGAAAGCTTTCGACGGTTCCCAAAAGTCCACCATTGGGGAGATTAGTCTATGTTTGCAAATGGGGCCAACTTGGTTCGATGTTGATTTTCAAGTGATAGACGTGCCGACAACTTACAATTTGTTGTTGGGACGACCGTGGATTCATGCCGCTGGGGCCGTAGCGTCAACACTACATCAGGCGGTGAAATTTGGGTGGAACCACTAGAGGTGATCATTCACGGCGACGGTAGCAATCCCATATACAGTCGTCAGGCCATCCCAGCAATCGGAGGCAGAAGAAAGATAGGCGGGGAGACCTATCACCATATCGAGCGAGTTAACGCAATCGACAAGGACAAATGGTGGGACAACACAATTGAAAGCATATTGAACTGGAGCGGATACGAACCTGGCAAGGGGCTTGGCAAGAACCTCCAAGGAATCGCTAAGTCTATCACACTAAAGAAACATGGCACCACCTTTGGTTTGGGATATAAGTACACTTGGGAGGAATTCAATATCTGGTTGCTACCATGGCGCGGTCCTTACTATCCACTAGAGCATCCAATACCACATTTGGAGCAGACTTTCCAGCCGGCCGTTGTTATCTATGGGTCAGAAAAAGAGGAAGCACTAGCAGCAGTGAGGAATTTGTTCCTAGAAGACGATGATAGGGACTGTTGTGTTGTTCTCGAGGAGGAGAGGGAGGAAGGACCTTCCATATGGGCAGTAAGCAGAGGATCATGCCTCAATAACTGGACCATCAGAACCACCAAAGCCCGAAAAGCCTTGGGGTAGCAAGGCTTAACAAGCATCATGCACTATCTTTTATTTTTACTAATTGACTTTCCTTTCGCATTTTAAAATTTTGCAATAAGATCTTCAATGTTCAAAACAGTTATGGAATTTATCAAAACCTTTCGATTTTCCCTATAAATCCTGCTCTTATTATTTTTCTCTCATTTCTTTACTTATACAACATTACTATTACTCATCTTGATGAACCAATGACTGTGACATGCAACGAGAAAACGCAACACACAGACATAGATTTAGAGGAAGACGATATACCGGAAGAGATTATTAAAGAGGTTGAGAATTTTGAGAATAGACCTAAGTCCAACCTGGATGAGACTGAGATTGTTAACCTGGGAGATGCAGAAAACATCAAAGAAACACGAATCAACATTCATTTGTCACCGTCAGAAAAGAAAGAGTACTCAGAATTTCTGAAGGAATATGAAGACATATTCTCCTGGTCGTATGATGACATGACTGGTCTGAGTACATCTATAATGGCTCACAAACTGCCAACCGATCCAACATGTCCACCGGTAAAGCAAAAGCTAAGAAAATTTAAGGCTGACATGAGTATGAAAATCAAGGAAGATGTCACTAATCAGGTCAAAGCTAAGGTTCTCAGGGTAGTTAAAAAATTCGACATGGTTAGCCAATATTGTGCTGGTGCTGAAGAAAGATGGGAAGGTCAGAGTCTGTGTCGACTACCAGGATCTCAATTAGGCCAGTCCAAAGGACGAGTTCCCCTTGCCGAACATACACATCCTGATCGACAATTGCGCCAAGCATGAGTTGCAATCATTTGTAGATTGTTTCGCTGGATATCACCAGATCTGGATGGACGAAGAAGATGCTAAGAAAACGGCTTTCATTACGCCGTGGGGGATGTACTGCTACAGGATGATGCCATTCGGGTTGAAGAATGCAGGGGCCACCTATATGAGGGCCATGACCACCATTTTCCACAATATGATACACACGGAGATCAAAGTATATATAGATGATGTCATCATAAAGTCAAAGAATGCCACTGATCATATGGAAGATTTGAGGAAGTTCTTCAACAGACTGAGAAGGTACAACCTGAAACTGAATCGCGCGAAATGTGCATTTGGGGTTCCTGCCGGAAAACTACTTGGGTTCATTGTAAGTCGCCGAGGAATAGAACTGGATCCATAAAAGGTCAAAGCTATTCAAGAGTTGCCACCACCAAAGAACAAGAAGGACGTAAGGAGTTTCTTGGGGAGACTTAACTATATCAGCCGGTTTATAGCACAATCTACAGTTATCTATGAGCCGATCTTTAAGATTTTGAGGAAGGATGCCGCTACCAAATGGACTGATGATTGCCAAAAGGCCTTCGATAGAAACAAGAAGTACCTGTCAACACTACTAATTTTGGTCCCGCTTGACCCAGGTAAATATCTATTACTCTACCTCGCGGTATTGGATGGAGCGTTCGGTTGCATTCTGGGTCAGCATGATGAAACATGGAGGAAGGAGCACGCCATCTATTACCTCAGTAAGAAGTTCACCGCGTATGAGACCCGATATTCTCTATTAGGGCGCACCTGTTGTGCTTTGACTTGGGTAGCTCAGAAGTTGAGGCACTACTTCTGTGCCTATACTACATATCTCATATCAACGATGAATACCTTAAAGTACATCTTTCAGAAGCCCATGCCCACTGGCAAGCTGGCCAAGTGGTAAATCCTGTTGAGTGAATTTGACATTGTCTACGTGACTCAGAAAGCAATCAAAGGATAGGCACTAGCAGATCACCTTGCTAAAAATCCCGTGGACGGAGAATACGAACCCCTGAAGACGTATTTTCCCGGTGAAGATGTATTATTCATAGGAGAAGACATTGCAAAATCCTATGATGGTTGGAGGATGTTTTTCGATGGAGCAGCAAATTTCAAAGGAGTTAGCATAAGAGCGGTCCTAGTATCAGAAATCGGTCAGTATTATCCGGTCTTTGCCAAACTCAGATTCCCATGTACCAACAACATGGCTGAATACGAAGCCTGCATCTTAAGGCTCAAGATGGCTATTGACATAAACATTCAAGAGTTGCTAGTGAATGGGGATTCAGATTTGCTTATACATCAGGTCCGAGAAGAATGGGCAACCAAGAACTCCAAAATACTCCCTTATCTGCATCATGTACAGGAGTTGAGAAAGAAGTTCACAAAGACAGAGTTCCAGCATGTTCCTAGAGTCCAAGATGAGTTCGCCGATGCTTTGGCTACCCTATCATCCATGATACAACATCCCGACAAGAACTTCATTGATCCTATTCCAGTAAAGGTCCATGATCAGCCAGCCTATTGTGCTCATGTCGAAGAAGAAGCGGACAAAAAACCTTGGTTTCATGATATCAAGGAATATTTGACGAAGGGAGAATACCCAAAACTTGCAAATCCTACTCAGAAACGCATACTTTGGAGGTTTTCCAATAATTTCTTTCACAGCGGAGAAATCCTGTACAGGAGGACTCCTGATTTAGGATTGCTAAGATGTGTCGACGCAAAGGAAGCATCTAAACTGCTAGAAGAAATCCATGCTGGGACCTGCGGTCCTCATATGAATGATTTTGTCTTAGCCAAGAAGATACTCAGGGCTGGTTATTTTGGGATGACTATGGAAACAGACTACATCCAATACGTTCGAAAGTGTCACCTCTGTCAGATGCATGCAGACAGGATAAAAGTGCCTCCAAATGAGCTTAATGCGACAAGATTACCGTGGCCGTTCGCCGCGTAGGGAATGGATGTTATTGGACCAATCGAACCCACCGCATCAAATGGGCACTGGTTCATCCTAGTAGCAATTGATTGTTTCACCAAATGGTTTGAAGCAGCAACTTACAGAGCAATGACTAAGAAAGTCGTGGCAGACTTCGTCCGCGATCGTATCGTTTGTCGATTCGGGATCCCAAAATCAATCATCATTGATAATGGTTCCAATCTCAACAATGACCTGATGAAAGCCATGTGTGAAACCTTCAAGATCAAACACAAGAATTCTACAGCTTACAGACCTCAGATGAACGGAGCCATAGAAGCTGCCAACAAGAATATCAAGAAGATATTGAGTAAAATGATAGAGAAACATAAACAGTGGCACGGGAAACTATCATTTGCTTTATTGGGGTACCACACCACAGTCTGTACATCAACTGGGGCAACCCCCTACATGCTGGTATATGGTACAGAAGCGGTCATTCCCGCCGAAGTAGAAATCCCTTCCTTAAGGATCATACAAGAAGCAGAACTCGACGATGTAGAGTGGGTGAAGAGTCGTTACGAACAACTGGCTCTTATAGACGGAAAAATAATGAACGCAGTTTTCCATGGTCAAATTTATCAGAACAGAATGTCTAGAGCCTTTAACAAAAGAGTCAAGCAGAGACAGTTTACACCGGGGCAGTTGGTGTTAAAGAAAATTTTCCCGCATCAAGATGAAGCCAAGGGGAAGTTCTCTCCCAACTGGCAGGGTCCATACATGGTCCACCGGGTTCTAATAGGAGGAGCCCTCATACTTGAAGAAATGGACGGAGAAGTTTGGCCAAAGCCGATTAATTCAGACGCAGTTAAGCGATACTATGTGTAATCCTTATTCTTTCCTTCATGATGTAATTTGAACTATGCCTGACCTGATTCCCATTTAAGAGGGGATACGTAGGCAACCCTAGGGGTTCGATCACAAGTCAATAAAATTTTCATTTCCCCCGCAATTGGAAATTAGGGCAGAATTTTGAGGACCCTCAAAATTCCGAAGCAAGAGAAGTTGCAATGTCTTGAACCACGTCGCAGTCGTCGGTTCATCTAAAGAAAACTATTCTCGATTATGTATTTATGTTATATTTTTACTAAATCATGTATGTCTGTTACCGAAATTGCTTTGTTTAGCAATGCTACCCCAGTGATATATACAGTATCGTCGGATCAAAGCTGAGCAGGTCAAGCAAGGCTAGCAGGGATACGAACTAACCTTTCTGTAACGACCCGACCGATTGTTTTGAGCTCCGGCGCGTCATTCAGTAGTTTGAGGCCATGAGAGGCTTCATCTCAGGTATATTGACTTGTATGTATGGTCAGAATTAAAATTCAGGAAGTTTGGAGTCAAATCTAAATGGAAATTCTCATTTTGAAAGCTTAAAATTGAAGAAATGAACTAGGATTGGAATTTTGAGTAAACAACCTCGGAATTGGGATCCGAAGGTTCCAACATGTTCGTATGATGATTTAGGACTTGGGTGTATACCCGGATCAGGTTTTGGATAATCCGGGAGCGTTTTGGCGTCTATTGTGGAAGATAGCATTTTAGAAGAAATTGCATCAGTTTGGTTTAAAATGCATTTCAGTGTTATTGATGTCCGTTTGGGATTCCGAGACTGGGAGTAGCTCCGTATGGTGATTCTGTATTTGGGAGCACGATCGGAAGTGAATTCGGAGGTCCGTAGGTCATTTTGGAGCCGTTCGGCTAAAGATGGAATATTGAAGGTTTTTGAGAAAATTTGGTCGGAAGTGAAAATTTTGATATCGGATTCGAAATGCGAATTTTATGGTTTGGATAGCTTCGTTAGGTTATTTGGGACTTAGTAGTGTGTCCGGAATATCTTTGTGTTGAAATATATGAATTATGAGAAAAATTTGAAATTTTTTGATATTTAATATTGTTAAAGTTGACTTTGGTCAATATTTTAGGTAGACGGACCTGGACCCGTGATTTTTTGGTCTCAAAAGGTCCATAGAAAAATATGGGAGTTGAACGTGTTTTCGGAATCGAATTCCGAGGTCCCAGGCCCGAGAAATGAATTTTTTCGTGAAATTGTTTTCTGAAAATGTTTAAGGAAAATGAAAATGAAATTTGATCAGAAAGTAATAGTATCGGGATCGTATTTTGGTTCCGACACCCGGTAGGTCATATATGTTGGTTAAGCGCTTCCTGTAAAGTTTGGTTACAAACGGACATTGTTTGACGGGTTTCGGCCTTAAATTGGAAAATTTGAAAGTTTATGAAATTTGAAAGAATTCTTGGATTTAAGGCTCAAATAATTGATTTTGATGTTATTTTGGCGATTTGATCGCTCGAGTAAGTTTGTGACTTGGTCCATCCCGTGTGATGTTTATACTATATTGGTGATTGATACACATACTTCATTGATATTACTAGGCTTGATTCCATGTTTGGGGCCTTGTGCCGATTTGTAAAATCCTTCGAGGATTGATATTACTGCTTAGCATGATTTGCATATCATTTAATTTCAGTCCAAGGTTTTAAATGCTGTTTTGCAAACTCAGCCATAATTCTAAGTGTTGAAAACTTAAATGATATTTTTAAATGTATTCCGGGCTGGGAACTTCTATTTTGTAAATGCCCAAGGGGCTTATTATATTATTTTCTGGACTGATTATAAGGTGACTTGAAACAGTGGTAACAATGACACTGTGTGATATACTTGAAACAGTGGTAACAATGACACTGTGTGATATACTTGAAACAGTGGTAACAATGACACTGTGTGATATACTTGAAACAGTGGTAACAATGACACTGTGTGATATACTTGAAATAGTGGTAACAATGACACTGGATGATATACTTGAACAGTGGTAACAATGGCACTGTATGATATAAATTGGTCAGGTAACAATGACTGACCAAGATATTGCGCTTGGGCTGTAGGAGCCCCTCCGGAGTCTGTACACACCCCCAGTGAGCGCCGTCGACGATAAATAAATATGGATGGCTCGGGCTGCACGCCGCAGTGGGTACTGGAATGTACCATCATATGCATTGCATTGCATTCATGTATTTGTATTTATACTGGTGTTTAGCTGCTCAGTTCCATATGTTGCTGTATATTCGGATTGTAGCTTACTTTGTGTATTTACTGGATTTTCTTATCTTCGGACTGTAGTTACTTTTATTACTCACTGGGTCGGAGTACTCACTTTACTCCCTGCACCTTGTGTGCAGATCCAGGGCAGTCTCAGGCTCAGTAGATCCAGTTGATCAGCAGATCCAGCGTCTGGGAGTATCGAGGTAGCTGCACGGCGTTCGCAGCCATTGATCTTCTCCCTCCTATCCTATCTCTTTATTTCCGTATTAACGGACTTTGGATATACCGTGTATTAGGATGATATTCTGTCTTTTAGAGGCTCAAATTCGTGACACCGGGTCCTAGTGAGATTATATTGTGTATTTTGTTAAAATCTTCAGTACTTTAATCTTGCTTAATTGATATTTCTTTCCGCTATTTTTGATAAATTGGGTTAAGTGTTGAATAATGGTCGGGCTTGCCTAGTAGTGTGTTGGGCGCCATCACGACCGGGATTTGGGTCGCGACAAGTTGGTATCAGAGCCTAGGTTACTTGGTCTCGCGAGTCATGAGCCAATTTAGTAGAGTCTCGCGGATCGGTACAGAGACGTCTGTACTTATCCTCGAGAGGCTGCCGAACCTTTAGGAAAACTTCACATTCTTGAATTCTTATCGTGCATCCTTGATTCAGCTTGAAAAAAATCTTTTGAAATTCCTTCCGCGTGATCGTATGCACCAACGAGCGCTCAGTATCAGATGTGTCTCGATAGCTTTTGATTCCTCGATAGAGGGGCGAGGTGTAATCTCTGTGAGTTTGAAGTTAGGCCAGTCTGGAGGACTTGACGCCAAATATTTGCCAATGGCTTGAGCACCGAGGTGCTGATTTTGTGAGCAAGTGTTTTGAACTCATATGTTCATTATTGTCCTTGTTAGCCGGAATGGCGGTTGGATATCCACGTGATGAGTATGTTAGTGTTGCGAGGTGTATTTGTACGACTTGGTAGTGGTGAAGAAGCCTACTGGATAGTAGATGAACTGTTAAGTGATTCGTTTCTTATTGTGAATTGTTGAGTAGCCCAAGTTATGGGCGCGTGAAGAATATTTTTCGTGTCTCCTAGTTAGATAAGTCTGGGAGCTGAAATCGCTTCCGTAAATGTATTATGACGAAATCGTTGAGTCAAGGAGACCACATTGAAGGTCAAAAATATTAAAGGAAGAATATGTTCCTACTTGGTTGAATAGCCCAATAATGGAGGGTTGAAGGGTATTTTCTATGTGTTATGATTCAAATAGGTGCAACGCATGTCCGTGTATCAATTTAGATTTATGTAATTGATATGCATTGTGATGCTTTGTCAAGTTGTGGATGTGTTGTTAGGATGATTTTGGTGATTCTCTGGCAGGTGGATAAGACCAATTACAAAGGAGGCTCTGCCGAAATTTTTGAAAAATTTAGGACTTAAAAAAAAATAAAAAATTGGTCGCCTAAGAGTGGGCTTAACTGTTGTGTGAGTAAATGCAAGAATTGCAGAAGAGTTAAAATTCTAGATGATTCGTGTTTCCACGAGCTTATGATGGAGTGAGTTTAATCTCACCATGATATTACGACAGCAATAGAGTATATGTGTTGTGATCTATGGCTTCGAGCCAAGTTGGGGAGCTTGCTGTTGATTAGCTGATTGCACAGTTTATTACCTGAATTGCACGGTTTATTACCTGCGTGAATTCTGGTTATTGGCGTATTGGTGGGTTATTGCAGCTACGGAAAAGGACCATGAGTGGTAATTTGAGTAAATGAATTGTTGGATGCATGCTATGGTTAGCCTTATTGGCTCATGTTCAGACTTGAGGGAAGATTCATGATTTATGCCTCGTATAGGTGCAGGCTTCGAGGGAAGTGATCCCTCTAGGTGCTTTATCGAGAGGGTATTCATATGTTATAAAATTCAGTAGAGTTGGTTGCATTCGGGGCCAAGTCAGAGCTGTGTGGCTCTCAATAGCGGTCCTAGTTAATTCAAGAGGTAAAGTGTGGTGCCTAATGATTTTGAGTCTATAAGTACGGTTAAGAGTCAAGCTTTTGAAGCAGCTTATGAAGAAAGGCAAAGAATGTTCTATGATGTTTTGACTTGCGGTGTAGCATTTGAGAGACATGAAATGGTCGTGGTATTTGAGACAGCATGGTCTCGTGATTTAAGGTCACTCGGGGTGAGTTTGGTTGAAATAAGTTAGGTGTTAAAGGGAGATATTATTATTTATAAGGCAATCAAGGATAAATTGGAAGGAAGTAGATTGATTAGCCATAGTTGAGTTGGTATACTGGTGTCAGTGATCGGTTCGTTCAACGTGATCGAGTTATGCATGTGAGGCTTGTCGGCCGCAGTGATTGATGTTATTCTGAAGCATTCTTTTGTTAGGGCCTATTATGAGTAGGCGGATCCCAGAAAGTGTTATGGTGGCTTGGACAACTACTTAGAGATTGGTATATTCGACGATTATGAGGATTCGCCTGTATGCTTCTATAGTTCTCCTGAAGTGAGTTAAATGGAAAGTCTTATGTGATGAAGTATTAGCCTATCGGCGGTTCCAGAGTTGTGATAGAAATCGTGTCTATCGTATATTGGCACGTGAGGTACAGTGAGTGGTATGGAATTTGAAGTAAGGACCAAGGTTGCAGTTTGGTCAATGACTGTGATGTCACGATCTCGGATGGTCAGTATATGAGTTTTAGTGTTTTGAGTAAGATGGGTATTGACCCAAAACCTATTAAATCCTGGCCGTTGATCTAAAAGATCAACAACATTCATCTGTTCTTACCTTTTTTAACTCTAAACGACCCCCAACACTAAATCATTTTCCAAATCTGCCGCCTCTGTATTCTCTCATCTCCTCTCCTCTCTCAGCAACTCAACCAAACCCTAGCCCTTAAAACCGTCGTCCTCTCTTCTCCGGTCTTCTCCGGTGATCTCCCATCAACTCCTAAGCCTCAAATGGCTTCTCTAATGTCATTCTTTCCTTCTCTAAGGTTTTCAAGGGCCTAGGGCCACACCGACTTGCACCTAGGGTTCGTCAATTGTCTGTTCTTGGCTACTCCAGTGTGATTTCGTGCAAAATCACACTGTATTTGTTACGATCCTTGGGATTCTAGACATGTTCTTTCATCTCTATTTGGTGTTCTTCTGAAACCCTAATTTCTGCCTACATCTTCTAAATCTGTACAAATTTAACACGATTTGAGTTTGTTTCTTTGATGTTTTACAAATCCTTGAAACTCTTTACAAGAACCATGTGATTTCAAGTGTTTTCGTCTTCTTCTAAAATTAAGGTTTTCAGAACTTCTTCTAAAACTTTGTTTAAACTGATTCTTTTTGTTTAAACTTCTATCTCTTACATATTTTGATTGATTCTATGATTTTACTACCTTTTCAACTCTCCCATGTTGAAAGCCCTAATTTTCTAGATTTCTTCGTTTGGTTCTGTGTATTAGCATGACTACTCGTTTCTTGTTTGAGTTTCTATGACTATCTTGCTTCGAATATGTTCTTACTGAGTTTTAGCCTAACTTATATCACCTTTGTGTGTTTGTGTTCATCTTGACTGGTCAATACTTGCCTCTTTGCTTGCTATGTTTGGTTACTCCTATCTCACTCCTTTTATATGCTAAAACTCTCTCTTTGATTGACTCTGAACTCCTTGTTTCTGGGCTTGATTTGAAAAACTTCCCTTTAGACCTTCAATTTTCCTGTTTAAACTTGGGAACCCATGTTACTCTTCTTAAATCAGTAATTTTGAATCCTTGATTCCATGATTACTATATGCTGATTTCCGATAATTTTCATATTCTGCAACTTTATTTTATTTTCTTACTTTATTTGGTTAACCGAGTATTTTACTGATCCTTCATTAGCTGTTTCCTTAATTGAACCCCTATGTACTTACCCCTAATTGTCTATTTTGTACCTTATGCTCTACTTGATTTCTTTCCTTGATCATTTCTGCCTATTACTGTTGGTTGATTATCCTTTAATTAATGGTGTACTTGTATTGATTTGATTCTGATTAGTATTTGGTTCCATAATTACTATGCTACTATGATTATTGCCTTATTTTTATCTAATTTCGAACTACTATATATACACACTCTCTCATTAGCACAAACACACGAACACATTGGTTCAAAACTCTCTCTCACACAAAAAACTCTCTTCTGCTCTCTTTTCTCTGGTTATTTGCTACTGTTCTAAATCAGCCAGCTGCAAGCCAAGGCTGATTACTCTACCTCTTGATCCTCACTTTGTGTTACTACCTTCTTTACTGGTATGTTCTAATTTCAATTCAAGTTCCAAAAAATATGGTCCTTTTATTACTTCAATTTATCATGCTTCTAGTTTGCTTTTACTTATGGTTTTGCTATGAAACCTGTAGTTAATATGTTTACATGATTAGCATGTTATGTACTCCACTTCCTTAAGATCGGTATGAACATGTTACCCCCCTCTATGTAGTCTGTCTCCATGTGATCTTGCACTATATGGTTTCTGGTATGAGTCTCCTTGTAAAGTAGTCTGCACTCCTAACTTGTATGAGCCTGAAGATTGATTCTTTAATTATGTTGATCATACACTGAACCCCTTAAGCATTGCTGGTTCTGTGACTTTGTTTGATCAGTTGTTTCTAAGCATGTCTCTACCAATTCCAAAGACCTCTGCCTGTTATGTGTTTACCATCATGTGCTCTATATATCCCCAATCCCTATCACCCATGTGTGTAGGTTTGTTCCTTTTGTTTTGGTTCTTTGTTCTTTAAGTATTGCTGAGTTGGTTTTGGACTCCACGTTTGATTTACTGTTGTCTAATCATATAACTCTCTCTTTTCAAAGTTGTTTTACTGCATGACTCCCTCTTTTACTCCACAAAACTATTTCAAGCAGACCCCTTTTTAATACTGTTTTCCTACTAAAACCTTTCAAACTATGTCAAGCACTCTCACTATACTCCTAAGTCATTAGGTTCTGCTCCCTCTAGTGTGTGTACTGACTTGGGATCCTCTTGATAACCCTCTGAACTCTGGCACACTAAGGCTGCCCTTCCACAGTACACTTACTAAATTTGGTTACCAAGTCTAGGTGTGAGCACTGCCCGGGATCCTTGAGATCCTTAGGGAACTCTGACGTACCTAGACAATGACATTGTCTATGGAATTTGGGCATTTGAGGCTATTGGAGGCTTTGAAAATATGGGCCTATTTGTACGCTCCCTATAGAATAACTTCTTATTTTCTTATCTACTTATGTAATTCATTCATATGGTCTGTAATAATTTGTAAATGAATATTGGGGCAACTGGTAAAAAAGGGTGGGTAGTTACATATTTATGGGGTAATACGGGTAGAAATCATGCTTATAGGACTTTACATTTTTGCTATGTTTGCCTTACCATGTTAGAAATCATGCCTATAGGTCTCAAGTGGTTCCGATAATAGAAATCATGTTTGTAGATCTTAAAATCAACTTCACAAGTAGATACCATGCCTATAGGATATGATCCAGTCCAACTTCTGTTATAACGGATATTATATGTGCTTTCATTTGTTACCATACCTACCATTTTCTAAAATCAGTTTTAAACAACTAGATATCATGCCGATAGGGAACATCACCAAAATTTCTGCCTATAGCTTTAAACCATTTTAGTTTGAATAAATCAACCCAGTCAGCGATTAGTTCACTTCGAAATTGGTTTAATTAATGGTTTATTTTCCCTGAAATTAATTCTTTCAAAAACTGCATTAATCTATCGTTAGATAGATGCCTATAGGGATTCAAGAGTATGTTTTAAAATCTGCCCTGTTTTACTATAGAAAATGTACTTATCATTATTCCATGTGTAGGCAAGCTTGTATGGCATTTTCAAATCCTGTAACTCTGAAACCGTTTCTGCTTACTTAGTGTCGTTTTAACATGCTTTAAAAAGTCAGTAGGCAACTTATAGGGTCTTTACTTCTTAGTTTATAAAATAAACTGCCTATTTTCTGTGTCTTGATATTCACATAGACATCATGCCTTAGGATACTATTTAACAAAAGGCCCTTATTTATGCTTGAGTCGTGCTGCTTATGTGTATTGTTTGAGGAGGTAAACTTGAGCCTCTAATTGCTCCCTTTTATCTTATGTGCTAAGGTCCTAATTGTTCTTGTCTGTCGCCTTAGTATTTTCACCTTTTAAAACCTTAAGGGTCTGTCTTGAACTACCTATAGGTAGAGGTCCTAAAATTCCTCCAGGACCATTAAGAAGGGATGAGTAACAACACGTAATAGAGATCACTGACCAACACTCGTTTTAATGACCACTAAAGGGGTGGGAAATGTAGATGTGGTATATGATGACTACGCGCTAATGTCACGTATAGCCCCTCATTGAGGAGTGTTTACCGGACATTGTGTGGGGTGATCCTATAGTCTAACCAACCTAGGACTCCTCCTTTCCCAAAATTCCTTTTGTTTAAAACTTTGTCTTTACACAACTTGTTCAAAACCTTTGTATTAATATTTATACGAACGTGCTTTATTTGTAATTATTTGTTTCAAGTATTTATTTATTAATGGACTAATCCGTAAATATAAGTTCGATCGGGACCCACAGTTATGGACCAAGAAGGGTGCTTAACACCTTCCCCTCAAGGTCATTTCGAGCCCTTACCCTAATCTCTGGTAATGCAAACCAATGTGAGAGTTAATTGCTCTAGGTGCCCTAACGCACCATAATTTGTTAGGTGGTGACTCTTCAAATACCCAATTCCCAAAAGGAAATGAGTTATACCCCCATGAATGTTGAAACCCGGACTTTCTCTCCGCGAAGGAAAAAAAGGGGGCGCGACAACATGGCGACTCTGCTGGGGATACCTTTTAGGCTCTTACCATAACGAACTTGTTTTGTGAATTGGTCTTAAGCATGCTTTATTCTGTGCACGTCCCCCTTATTTGGATTTAACTGCCTATTTTCAAGCATTTATGATTTCCTTTATTTCCTGAAACTGACTTGTCTCTTTGTTTTCTTTTTCCTGTAACCATCTTTCAATTATTTAAATGCTGTATTTATTTTTCCTACGTGGAAATTCTTGACTACATGTTATTAACTGCTGCATAAATCATGCTCCATCATATTCCACTTATGTGTATCAAATCTATAGCAACGCTTTAATGAGTGGTTGCGCTCTTCCTATTTACTACCCTTAAATTTGGAAAGGCTTATTTGCGATAAAACTAGTCGATCAGTGGTGCGGTCGACGGTTCCGTGCCTTCCTCCTTGAGTTGTCCGCTTGAGGGTACCAGTCTAAAACCCTATAGAAACCTTACTCTGGTCAAAGTTGTGCATGCATCATGGTCAAACCTAGTCGGATCAGTTATGTTGTCCACATAATGGTCCTTAAGCCTTATCCAAAGTCCATCGGGTTTTCCATAATCCCAACGGACACAACCACATTCTATGCATTAATTTGGAGAGCTAAATGCCGATATGTTGATAACAAATGTATAAATAGTCGAGTTCGGTGGGGGTAAGGTCTAACCCTTTTGTTTTGCAGAAAATGAGGCACGAGGTCCCCAGATTTGGTATGGTTAGCAACATCCCACCATTGCTGCTAGATTAGTGGGAGGACCTTTCCTCAAGTGACAAGAAACATGTGAGAAAGTACCTGGGTAACCTGCCTTCCTTGCTAGATATTGAGCCAAACAACAAGTTGATCGAAGTTGCCACTTTATTCTGGGATAGTGAAAGAGCTGTGTTTCTTTTCAGCGACATAGACATGACACTGCTTCTAGAGGAAATTGGAGGGATTGTGGGATTGACTTGGGATAGTCCTGGGCTATTGGTACCAGAAAACCATACGGGCAAGGGATTTTTGAAGATGATGGGGCTGAAGAAAAATGTCGACCTAGTCTGTTTAAAAGAATCTTACATACCTTTCGAATACCTGTACGAGAGGTATGGCCATAGCAAGTCTTTCCGTACCTACCATGATGAGATCTCCCTCACTTCTCTGGGTCACATCCATCGCAGTGTGTTTGTATTCATTGTGTGCTTTCTAGGCCTGATAGTGTTCCCAATGAAGAAGGAAAGAATCCACACTAGGTTTGCCATGGTCGCCAAGACTCTGATGGAGGGGATTAATGGACAGACATATACTATAGTCCCCATGATCATAGCCGATATCTACAGGGCTCTGGAATGCTGTCAAAGAGGGGTCAATCATTTCGAGGGTTATAATTTATTGCTGCAGTTATGGTTGTTGGAACATTTTCAAAAGGGTCGCTATCGCCAAGAATTTCTGCGAAGGGCTTGGAATGACCATATTGCCTTCCATCACCCTAAGCAGATGACTTACATTCCAGACAGGTTTACTAAACCGATAAGTGCCAAAGAAAGGGTAGAGTTCTTCGACAATCTGACTGAGGAACAGGTGTAGTGGATGTTTGAATGGTTCCCAACAGACGAGTTTATTATCAGGTCCAGTGATGCTCCGTACTTGGTGCTGATCGGGTTGAGAGTAATATACCCATATGTCCCTATGCGAGTTACGAGGCAAGCATGTAGAAAATAGGTTGTACCAAGAGTTGTCAAGATGAGTCATTTCAGGGCAGACTTCCAAGATGATGATGTCCCTTACATGTGCCAAGCTCAGCATATGTGGCACTACAAAATCATTGTGGAGAAAAACACTATTGAGCCATAAAGGTACCATGTAGGGTGCGAGCCTCTCTACCCGGCATGGTTGGAGGACAATCTGAAAGGAATGGTGACACTAGGGGCCGATCGAGGGAACAGAATCATAGATGAGGAAGCTGAAGCTCAAGTCAAATACAACAGGTTGCGCAAGAGGGTCCACGACACTGAGAATGAGCACTGGGAAATACATGAGAGGAATGTGAGGGTGATCGAGGAATGGAAAGAGATGGCAATCACTTCAAACAGGAATCTGGAATATCTGGAGCGAGGAATAGTGGAGCTGGAAGGCAAAGTCATAAAGAGGATTGAAAATTACCAGAACGCTGAAGGAGCTGAAGGAGGACATTTGGCCAGAGCCTACTTGCTGCTGGGGCTGCGCGAGCTGGGGGATCTATATGATGGAGTCCGTAAGATCGAATCTGGGGAAGGTCCTTCTGGGACCAAATAGGATAGATTTACTTGCTTTTCCTAAAAGTAATAAGGCCAAGTGCCAATAGTGACTTATTTTATTATTTTAGTGTCGTTTTGGGATTCGTCTATTTTTATATTATGAAATGAAGAATTTATTGGCATCTAAATTTCTCCAAATTTATTTGTCGCTAGACCTACCTCAGGCACAACGAGGTTCCCAAAGTAGGACACAAATTTACATTTCCGCAGTATGTGTTTAAATACTGCAAGCGTTTTAGAATCCTCACTGACTTTTTACCTTTTTGTTTTTTCTTTATTTTTGATTATTCCCATCCACTTAGGTTGGTTCACTCATACTGCCTCATCAGCATATCACACCATATCTAGAGGCCCTCTGTCACACCTCCTTTTTCACTACCCCAAGAAGGGGTATAAGGGAGTTTTTTCCAATTTAAGTGACAATCGAAACAAGATTATTTATTTAAAATTTAGAGTCGCCACTTGGGATAATATATGGTGTCCCAAGTCACCGGTTCAAATCCCGAATCGAGGAAATATTGACTATGTTTTACAGTCCGCGAACACAGAAATCCGGGTAAGAAATTCTGTTAACCCGGGAGAAGGTGTTAGGCATTCCCGAGTTCCGTGGTTCTAGCACGGTCGCTCAACTGTATGATTGGCCTAATTATCTGATTTTAAAACACTTTAAAACTTATGTGCATTTTTACTTTAAAACCGCTTTTAATTATTTTAAGGAAGATTCAACGTCATCTAAAACATGTCTTTGGACCACGCCACATGAAATGCATCCGCAGTTCGAGACATATTTTATTTAACGTTGTTAATATTTGGATTTGGGTCACATGAAATGCACACCCGAGTTTAGGAAGGTAATTTAAATTACACGCCTAAAGCAACTACGCATCTTTAACTTTGCGAGGGCCATAGAAAATTCGCTAAATGGTACGCCTCGATTTCTAAGGATAAAAATATTAATTAACTGAGGGCCATGCATTTTTAGATTTTATTTAGTACGGCACACCTCGATTCCAATTTAAAGTGAATTCAAACTAAACCTTGGAGGGCCATAAGCTATTTACGTTATCTAACGGGGCTCACCCACCTATTAAAGAAATCTAATTATTTAGACATCAAAGGAATTCGAGTTTTACTTCAATACCAACGTATCAAACTAACCTAATTTTAAAAATAAGGAAAAACCAATTGTTTGCAAGAAACAACTGCGGTGCCTTCAGGCTTGGGCTCAAAGTGAGCCCCATTTCTTAGTGGAAGGAAATGTCTAAAGGCATGTGGCAAATTGCCGAGTTTGTCATGATCTTTTTCAATTGGGCCAACATTAGGCCCAGTACTCAGAACCCAAACATTTGTTCGATCAACTAAAGCCTGATTTTAATAATTTTTTTAAACCAGAAAAATGCAAGGAATTTAGGAGTCTTCTAGCCGTTTCAGTTTTTTGGGTAATTCTATCTCCTGAAAATCCGCCTTGAATGCCAAGAAAAGGGGCCTTTATAGGCAAAGCATTAGGACAGCTTAAAGAAGTCAGATTTGCAATTATACCCTTTTTACATTTTCATTTTAGCTTAGGTACCATTAGTGTAAAATTCAGAAGTTCAAATTAGTCCCCAACCCAGCTTCCTAGAAGCTTCCTCAATCAGTTTTCAAAGATTCCCTAAGCCAATTTTCCCAAACTATCCTTCAAACCCATGAAAATTACTTCAGAAATCCAAATGGGTTAATTTGACCCAATGATTTAAACCAAATTGAACGGGCTGCACTTTGCAAATGGGTCGGAAACAACCCAAAGCCCAAACAATAAACTAACCAAACTAAATTCTATAAGCATCTGAAAAAACAGAATAACACAAACACTGAGACGGTTTTCACAATCAAAAATCTAAACTACGTTACTGATTAATTAACACAAATATGCATGGAATTAACTAAGTTATTAAATCAAAATGACCTAATTAAATTAAACTAGTTGGCTAAGACAAAAGGGTGAAAATCAGAATTTGAACATGCCATTAATACAAACCAAACAGACAAGGAAAATCAAAGGACAAGCTTCTACGATTTGAAAAAGAAACAAAGGGACCAAACGAACCATAAACAATTTAAACTCAAAAAATTGGTCGAGTTTTCAGCCCGAGCAAGAAAAAATCTAACTAAAGAAAAGGAAAGGAAAAGAAGAGGAATAAGAGGTGTAATAACATTAAAATGAAAAGAAAAAACGAAGGGGACTCACCGACTAGGTTTGAAATTGATATTGACATTCTGAGTTACCCAAGACAATTTCAATCGCTTGTTCTTGGTCAAGAACAAGCGAACATCATTATTTTGTTATAGAACAGCCTTGAACGCTCAGGGATTTCAGAGAAAGTAGCCTTGCATGCACAGGTTCGATTTAGGCTTTTATGGCCTGAACTCATATTCAAGATTCGACGAGCTAGGCTACGATTCGAGGGTAAAGGGTTAGACATTTGGGATGGGGAGACGCAGAGGGTTCTATGGTGTGAATTTTGGCCCACTTGGTGGTGGCGCCGCCACCGGAGGGCGATGGAATCATGGGGTGGCGCTAGGGTTGGCGTGGGATTCTCTGAGGGTTAAGTGGATGAGAGAGACGGTTTTGGAGGGGGGGATGGGATTCAGATAGTATTATACTAAACCCACCCCACTTCCGGACCGTTCGATCAAAGAAGATCAACGGTCTTGATGACCTACTGTTGAAACGGGGTCGTTTTGGATCGTTTAGTGGGGGGGACCGGGTTGGACACGGGTTTGGTCTAGTATTGACGGGTATTTGAGGGAGTTTAATTGGGCCTATTAGGAACATTTAATTAAAAGCCCAAAAATCTGATCACCTTCCTTTCCTTTCCTATTCTTTTTATTTCAAAATTCTTTTTCTTTTTCCAAAATTGAAAAATAACACCTAAATTAAATCCTAAACCAAATTATCCTACCAAATTAAATTAATTAACTCTAAATAATAATTACCACAACTAATTAAATACCAAATTAAATGAAAAACTCCCAAATTTTCGCAACTCAAATTAAAATGCAAAAATGAGTTGTTTTTTATGATTTTTCCATTTTTATAAAACAAACTGATTTACTAACTAATCTAAAAATGTAAAATTAAATCCTAAATGCAAATGCAATATATTTTTGTAATTTTTTATGAATTAAACAAAATAAACATGTGCAGACAAATGCATGAAATAACAAAAAAATGCCACGAAAATCCATGAAATTGCAAACAATGGAAAAAATTATTTTGTTTTGAATTTGTGTGAGTAATTTATATAGGACAAAAATCACGTGCTCATAGCTACCCGTCTTTACTTAGAAACATGAAGAGTTTTGGTGCAAAGATAAAGTGAGCGAATACGAGCGATTTTTGCCCGTTTGAATACTCCGCGGGAAGCATTTTTAATAGATTTGACCACACTCTGCTTTCGAGGTTGCCTACATATCCTTGGCTATAAAGGAATCAGGTTAGTGTAGTTCGGGAAGTTTTGGTAGCTGGGACTACCATGAAGGTGTGATTTCATTGCTGCTACTGCTTACTTAACTCCTTATTACACACTAGGACAAAATAAAAGAAGCAGGACTAAACTATGATCTATGCATCACAAAAATCCTATTTATATCTTCAAACTTGATCTTGCAATTTCTGTTGCTCCATTGACTTGTACTCTCCAGGTGAACTTCCTTTGTTGTTGACTTGAATTGTAATCTGAGATGCTTTCCATTTTCTTCAGGTAGGCGCCTGATTACCAACACTTTGAGTTGCTTTGTTATCCAGGTGAGCTCCTGATTACCAACACTTGACCTGCTTTGTTCTCCAGGTGGGCTCCTGATTACCAACGCTCGATCTGCTTTGTTCTCCAGGTGGGCTCCTGATTACCAACGCTCGATTTGCTTTGGTCTCTAGGTGGGATCTTGATTACCAATGCTCGATTTGCTTTGTTCTCCAGGTGGGCTCCTGATTACCAACACTTGACTTGCTTTGTTCTCCAGGTGGGCTCCTGATTACTGACGCTTGATCTGCTTTTTTCTCCAGGTGGGGTCCTGATTACCGACACTTGATCTACTTTGTTCTCCAGGTGGGCTCCTGATTACAGACGCTTTATGTGCTTTGTTCTCTAGGTGGGCTCCTGATTACCGACGCTTGAATTGCTTTGTTCTCCAGGTGGGCTCCTGATTACCTACACTTGAATTGCTTTGTTCTCCAGGTGGGCTCCTGATTACCGACGCTTGAATTGCTTTGTTCTCCAGGTGGGCTCCTGATTTCAACAAAATAGACAAAACAAAGAAAATTTTCTGCCCCAGTTTGGTGGCTAGGAACATCTGTGAGTGTTAACTGAATCATGTTACCAAATATCACTAAGAACTTGAAAGCTAGATCCCGTTATCCAGGAGGGTCCTGAAAACTCCTAGTTAAATGACAGTTTTATATCTAAATTATATCGTCCAAAGGTATACTTCCGCTACATCTTGTTATCTAATGGAAATCTTAAAGCTAAGTCTCATTATTCAGGAGGGTCCTGAAAACTTACGGTCAAACCTGTCTGGTGCTTGATTTTCCTTATGGAGGGTTTCTCCGAAACAACGAAATTTTCTGCCTTTGTTTCAATCGAAGAAAAATCTTGTCAGTTTAAAATATGGTGGTTAGTTTGTGGAATTCTTGCTGAAAGTGGCCTCTTTGTTGTCGTGCTTTGCTTTGGCTGGTTTCCCCCGCACCAGCCAAGAACCTGTTTGACTTTCTGACTGACTTTCACCCACATGAACTTGGATGACCCGAGTGTTCTATACCCAAACCGTTTTGTTATGTCTCTGACCCATGAAATTACTAAACCATTCCATCGATGGAACTTTCGCTGACCCTTTATATCCCATTTCACATCATACTATCTCTAGTAATGCTTTGGTCTCCCTGTGCTTTGTGCAATTTTAGGGAGTTGGTAGTGAGCTTTGAAATCCTTTCTTATTTGCTTAAACAAAACTGACATTGGAAACATCTTAGAGAAATAAACCCAAAAGAAATGAAATGCAATTACTTTGAGAGTTAGGGATAAGAAAAATCTAAAACTAGAAGACTGTTCGAAGTGGGGAAAAAGAAAAGAGACTTATCTGAGCGGAGCAACTGGCACCAATCATCATGACATGCATTTCGGATTAATCGTCCCAGCCCATCCAAACAATCAACTTTCAGTTGTCGTACTTTACGCCCCGAGATCTTCAAAACCCAATTTCTTCACCAAAACCTTGTCCTTGTTCAGCCTGCGGTGCGCCAAAAGGTTTTCACCGGCAAAACCACTCTCATTTATTCATCTCTCAACTCACTTTTTCCTTAAGGTTCCCGTGAAGGTTTTCACCAATAAGACTCTCTCATTTTTGATTTCTCTCAGCTTTCCATTGCCTTACGTTGCCCGTGAGGGTTTTCACTAATAAGACTCTCTCCTTTTTCATTTTCCTTGTTTGGACCAGAGTGTTGCCCCTGAAATGAATCACCTCTACTTGCTCGACTTGGCATCTCTCGAAGATCGATCGGAAGGTCTTTCTTTGGACCGTAATGTGGGTTTTTGGACGAGGTTAGAAAGAAAGGTTATCAAAAGGCTCAAAACAACTCAACTGGGTTCAAAATTACAACTTTCGAAATCAGATTTTTTACAACAACCGCAACTTCTGCCCCAGTTTCTTTGCTTGGGGCTTTTGGGATTTTATTTTGATGGGACCGAACCGTGAGGCTGCCTACGTATCCTTAAAAGGAATCAGGTCAAACGTAGCTCATGATATAGAAATGGCTTTGTTGTTGTGATTTTCTCTTTTCTCTTTCTTTTCTTTCTCTTTTTTTTTCTCTTTCTTTTTTCTCTTTTAGTTGTTTTGTTGTTGTCTTTTTTTCTTTTCTTTACTTCTTTTTCCCTTTTTTTTCTTTTTTCTTTTTTTCTCTTTTCTTTTCTCTCTTTTCCTTTACTTTTCTTTTGCAATTGCGTTTCTGAACTTGTTACTGATTCCAAAAGAGGGGTATGAAAGGAAATAAATAAGGCTCAAAAGGGGTAAAAAATGATAAAGTGTTTAGATAGCAGAAAAAAATGCTTTCATCATTCTAATCTTCAGAACATGCCAAGTGCAAACAAATACAATTTAAACCAGAGAAATCATACATAATATCTTTTGACTGCATCAAAATTGATAGCCATGTCTACACATTTGCCTTCTATATCTGTTACATACAAAGCACAATTGGACAACACTCTCGTTACGGTGAACGACCCCTACCAATTTGGGGGGAACTTGCCTTTTGCTTCAGCCTGATGTGGAAGGATACATTTCAATACTTGTTGACCCACTTCAAACTTCTGTGGACACACCTTCTTGTTATATGCTCTTGCCATTCTGTGTTGATACAATGGCCATATCACACTGCTGCCAATCTTTTCTCATCGATCAAACTCAAATGCTCTAGGTGGGTTTTGACCCACTCATCATCATCGATTTCGGCTTCAGCGCCAATCCGAAGGGATGGAATTTCAACTTCCGCGGGTATCACTACTTCAGTGCTATATACCAACAAATAAGGAGTTGCCCCTACTAAAGTGCGAACAGTAGTGCGGTAACCCAGTAATGCAAAGGGCAACTTTTCATGCCACTGCTTGGAACCCTCCACCATTTTCCGAAGTATCTTCTTTATGTTCTTGTTGGCTGCCTCGACTGCTCCATTCGCCTTGGGGCAGTATGGGGTGGAATTGCGATGCGTAATCTTAAACTGCTGACATACCTCTTTCATCAGATGACTATTGAGATTAGCACCATTATCTATAATGATCACCTTTGGGATCCCGAACCGACAAATGATATTTGAGTGCACAAAATCGACAAACGCTTTCTTGGTCACAGACTTGAAAGCTTTAGCTTCAACCAACTTGGTGGAATAATCAATGGCTACTAGAATGAAACTGTGCCCATTGGATGTTACTGGCTCAATCGGTCCAATGACATCCATGCCCCAAGCAATAAAAGGCCATGGTGCAGACATTGTGTGCAATTCAGATGGCGGAGAATGAATCAAATCTCTGTGTACTTGGCATTGATGACATTTGCGCACAAAACTGATACAATCTCGCTCCATGGTGAGCCAATAATAACCTGCTCGGAGAATCTTCTTTTCCAGAATGTACCCACTCATATGCGATCCACAGACTCTAGAATATACTTCGGTCATGATAGCTGTGGCCTGTCTAGCTTCTATGCATCTTAACAATCCAAGATCTGGAGTTTTTTATACAAAACTCCTCCATTGAAGAAAAATCCACTTGCCAAATGATGAATTGTTCTCTTCTGATCACCTGTGGCTTGTACCGGATATACTCCCATTCTGATGTATTCCCTGATGTCGTGGAACCACGTCTCACCATCAAGTTCTTCTTCCACCATATTAGTAAGCATGCTGATCATGGACCTGGATATGCAAAGGGTCAACATAAGCCTTATTTGGGTGATGTAACATTAACGCCAGAGTAGCCAAAACATCGACAACCTCATTATGGATCCTTGGAATATGCCTAAACTCTACTGATAAAAACCGGTGACAAAGATCATGCAAACACTGTCGATACGATATGAGTTTCAAATCCTGTGTTTCCCATTCTCCCTGAATTTGGTGTACCAGAAGGTTCGAGTCTCCCAAGACCAAGACTTTCTGGACACCCATGTCGGCAGCTAACCTCAAACCCAAAATGCATGCCTTGTACTCAGCCATGTTGTTAGTACAATAGATATGAAGCTGAGCCATAATAGGGTAGTGGTGCCCTATTTCAGAAATAAGTACAACTCCTATCCCAACGCCTTTCATATTAGTAACTCCATCAAAGAAAAGTTTCCAAAAACTGGCTCTTCAACTTGTTCCAACTCATCAATGTGCATTACCTCTTCATCAGGGAAGTAAGTGTTCAAAGGCTCATATTCTTCATCCACTGGATTCTCAGCCAAATGATCGGCTAATGCCTGGGCTTTCATCGCAGTCCGAGTCTCATAGACGATGTCAAATTATGTTAGCAAGATCTGTCACTTTACGAGCCTCCCTGTAGGCATAGGCTTCTGAAAGATATACTTTAGCGGATCAAAATGAGAGATGAGGTAAGTAGTGTAAGATGACAAATAATGCTTCAACTTCTGTGCTACCCAAGTTAGGGCGCAACATGTCCTTTCCAGGTGAGTGTACTTAACCTCATAGGATGTGAACTTCTTGCTGAGATAGTAGATGGCCTGCTCTTTTCTATCGGTGATGTCATGCTGACCTAATACACAGCCAAATGAATTGTCCAAAACCGTCAAATACAGAATCAAAGGTCTCCCAGGTTCTGGTGGGACCAACACAGGTGGGTTTGACAAGTAACCCTTTATCTTATAAAATGCTTCTTGACACTCATCTATCCACTTGATCGCAACATCTTTCTTCAATAGTTTGAAGATAGGCTCACAAGTTGTCGTAAGCTGAGCAATAAACCTACTGATGTAGTTTAACCTCCCTAATAGACTTATCACCTCAGTATTGTTCCTTGGGGGTGGCAATTCTTGGATCGCTTTGATCTTTGATGGGTCCAATTCAATACCTTGACGGCTGACTATGAATCCCAACAGTTTTCCTGATGGTACACCGAATGCGCATTTTACAGGATTGAGCTTAAGATTGTACATGCGAAGCCTTTGGATGAATTTTCTCAAATCTCTGACATGGTCAGACTTCTCTCTAGACTTTATGATCACATCATCCATGTAAACTTCGATTTCCTTGTGTATCATGTCGTGGAATATGGTCGTCATTGCCCTCATGTAAGTTGCCCCAGCATTTTTCAAACCAAATGGCATGACTCGATAACAATATGTTCCCCATGGTGTGATGAATGTCGTCTTCTCCACATCTTCCTCATCCATTAAGATCTGATGATAGCCCGCATAGCAATCCAAAAAGACCCAATCTCATGTTTGGCACAATTTTCATTCAAAATATGGATGTTTGGCAGTGGGAAGTTGTCCTTTGGACTTGCCTTGTTGAGATCACGGTAATCAACACACACTCTGGTCTTACCATCCTTCTTTGGCACATGCACAACATTGGCTAACCAAGTGGGATACCGCGTGACTCGAATGACTTTTGCATCGAACTGCTTTGTGACCTGTTCTTTAATCTTCACACTCATGTCGGTTTTGAACTTCCTCAACTTCTGTTTGACAGGAGGAAATACCGGGTCAGTGAGCAATTTGTGAACCACCAAGTCAGTGCTTAGACCCGGCATGTCATCATATAACTATGCAAAAATATCTTTGTACTCAAACAATACTTTAATCATCTCTTCCCTGAGTTGTGGTTCAAGATGGACACTTATCTTAGTTTCTCTGATGTTATCTGGGTCCCCTAAATTAATTTCTTCGGTATCACTCAAGTGAAGCTTGAGTTTTTTTTCAAAATGGCTTAATTCCTTACTAATCTCTTCAAAGGCCTCATCTTCATCATATTCTGATTCATCATCACATTCTATTTCTTGAATTATTATTTCAGAATTAGATTGGCTTTTAAGACTGGGATAAAGATTCCTCATGCATGTCATGTCATTGAAACCAGCATAAAAAGAATTGTACAAGGAAGAAAAGAGAAACAAAAATAAAACTATCAAGAATGATGAAAAAGGGAAATTGCATTTCATTGAAATTAAAAGATAACAAGGTTTATACATCCAAACGGACAGAACATAGAATCTGAATTACATCCCTGGAATAATCCAGATAAACTGAAAGAAGATCAAAGCAAACTACCAAAACTCCTTATGGGTAGGGAGAGAAGTAGCTTCCCAATTGCTAATCTTTGCACTGGGCCTGACAAAATGCACATCCACCTTGCTGGAACCTTCTCCAACTTCCAACATGTTTACATCATCGAACAACCTTTCGAACCATTTAATCAACTCTTTATCAAGACCAACCACATAACTGGGAACTATTGTTAATGGGCGCTTCTTGGTGCCAGACTTGACAAATGATTTGGAGAGACATGGGACCGGCTTTGGGAGGACCCGTGCCCTCTGTTTCAATTTTCTGGGTCTTTTCACATCTGCGGCTGTGGGCTTGAATCCTAAACCAAATGTATCCAAGTTTTTGGGGAGAGACACCGACCGTACTATACCTTGTAGAGATGCACCCAAACCCTTACCAGGTATAAAACCATTTTTCAACATTTCAAAAGCCACCATGACTGATGCGGCGGTTACCCTCGACATTGGAATGCATTTCCCTTCTGGAATTTTCTCGACTGATACTGTGTCAAAAACCTGACAGACCCAAGGTCCCTTGTTGTCTTCAACCTCAATAAATGGAATAATGACATCATTAGGAACACACAAATTATCTTCGTCGTGCACAATGATTTCCTGTCTATCCCATTCAAACTTGACCATCTGATACAGAGTAGACAAGACTGCTTTGGTAGCATGAATCCAGGGTCGACCTAATAGCAGATTGTAGGAAACAACCACATCCAGCACCTGGAATTCCATGGTGAATTCGACTGGTCCTATTGTCAGCTCAAGGACTATATCACCGACTGAATCTTTCCCTCCACCGTCAAATCCCCGCACACAGATATTGTTCTTGTGAATACTTTCATCATCCACTTTCAACTTGTTCAGAGTGAAGAGAGGGCAAATGTTCGCACTGGAACCATTGTCGACCAATACCAGGGTAACCACGAAATCTTCGCATTTCACTGTAAGATAGAGGGCTCTATTATGCTCAGTACCCTCCACGGGCAGCTCATCATTAGAAAAAGTGACCCTATTTACCTCAAATATCTTGTTGGCTATCTTTTCCAAATGGTTCACTGAGATTTTGTCGGGAACGTGAGCCTCATTCAGGATTTTCATCAAGGCCCGACGATGCTCGTCTGAGTGGATTAACAATGACAATAGTAAAATCTGAGCAGGCGTCTTTCTCAACTGCTCCACAATGGAATAGTCTTGCACTTTCATCTTTCTCAAAAACTCTTCTGCCTCTTCTTCAGTTACCGCTTTCTTCACTAGCACTGAGTTATCTTTGGAGGTTTTAGCTTTTCTTAACTCCTCGGAGGCAAAGCATCTCCCTGAATGAGTCAATCCATGGGTCTCATAGACTTCTTATTTAACTTCGTTTCCTTTGTAAGTCACTGTCACCCGTTTATAATTCCACGGGATAGCCTTGCTGTTGACTATCGGTAACTGGGTTACATGCTTGATAATGACAGGATCTGTGCGGGCACCCTCCACAATCACGACAGGCTTGTTCTCCACTCCTGGCACAACCATTTTTGTCCTTTCTTATTTCTCTGCAACATCACTTGAGGGTCCCTTCTTGACTACCGCAGATGGTTCACTGCTTGTCCCGCTCAACTTGATCACTGATATCTCACCTGTTGATTTTCAACCGGCTTGACTTCACTAGATCGAATCATCATGGTGGTCTGAGAAGGCTTCTTAGGCTCCCCTCCCTTATGCACTATCTCGATCATATTTGTCTCCTAATGGGTTGGCAACGGGTTCTGGTTGATATTAGGCGCCTACGAAGCTTGGACTTCAATCCGATTTGTATCAATGAGCTCCTGGATAGCATTTTTCAAATGCCAGCATTTCTCCGTGTCATGCCCCGGAGCAACCGAACAATATTCGCAACTTACAAAATAATCAAGATTTCTCGGGGGAGGATTTGGCAATTTTGACTCGATCGGCCTTAGCATATCCAATTGTCTTAGCCTGTGGAACAAACTAGTATAGGACTCTCCCAATGGAGTGAAGTTTTTCTTCCTCTGCAACCTCTCGTTCTTAAATTCTTGATTGGGCCGGAATTCTGGTCTAGGAGGGTTTCGGTAGGCTCGTGGGGGCGGGTAGGTATTTTGTGGGACTGGCGCACGCCATTGTGCGTGGGCGGGGGGTTGGTTGAATGTTTGGGCATGGTGGACAGAAAAATGGGGGTCTGGTGATGGATAGTAATGTTGTGGTGGATTATACGGGGTGTGGGGGTAGGTTTGATGGTGGGGTCGAGGCTGATTATAGTGGTGAGATGAGCCCCTAGGTCCAAACCAAGCTCCTGAATCAATCGTTGCCACATCCTCTTTCTTCTTCTTTTCGATTACTCCCCAGTTCCGCTCTGAATGGCCTAGGTAGTTGCCTTAATAGCCGAAGAGCTCATAATTTTGTTTGACTTGAGCCCTTCTTCCACCATACCACCCATCTTCACTACTTCATTGAAGGACTTGCCTATAGCTGATACCAGATGACTGTAATAAGGAGGTTCTAGGGCCTGCAAAAAATAATCCACCATTTCGCTTTCTTTCATTGGAGGGTCAACTCTCGCTACTTGATCTCTCCACCGAAAACCATACTCCTTGAAGCTTTCATTATGCTTTTTCTCAATCTTCGTCAAAGACAAACGATTTGGAATAATCTCGAGATTATACTGAAAATGACAAGCGAATGCCTAGGCTAGATCATCCCATGTATACCATCTGCCGTGATCTTGCCGAGTGTACCGCTCCAGCGCCAAACCACTTATACTTTGACTGAAATATGCCATTAGCAACTCGTCTTTCCTGCCAGCTCCCCTCATTTTGCTACAGAAACCTCTCAAGTGCGCCACCGGGTCTCCGTGCCCATCATATAAATCAAACTTGGGCATCTTAAACCCCATCGGCAGCTGAACATCTGGAAATAACCATAGATCTTTGTAAGCCATGCTTACCTGACCTCCCAAACCCTGCATATTCCTGAAGGACTATTCCAGGCTCTTAACCTTCCTAAACATCTCCTCTTGTTTCAGGATTTTTAGACGATTTCTTAGTTTCTATAGGGAGATCAAAACGGGGAGTGAAGAAATAGGGTTCTAGAGCCTTGAAAGTGGGCTCTGAGGGGTAATATTGGTTATCGTGGGCATGGAATAAGAGCTCAGTGGAGGATCTACAGAGTATAGCGGGTGGGGGTACCACGAAGACATGAGTGGCTGGTGGAGGAGGGTATGGAGCTTGTGGTGTTTGGGAGGTAGTTCTCTGGTAGTGGTGGTAAATGGGAAAGCTCGGGGATGAATCGGTAGTAGGAAGTTCCTGAGACTAAGATAATGAAGGGATGAAGGCAGGGTTGGCGGGATAAAGTGGTGGTGGGTTCCCTTTTACCCATGCTTGATACATCTCGGCCATCTGTTGTTTCAACTTTACATATCTTCTTTCAGATTGACATCCGACTCTTCCCCCTCCATCAAAGGATCGATAACACTTGAATCAAGTTCTTGGTTAGCCACAATCAACTTGTTTTTGGACCGGGTGTTGTATGGGTGAGTTGCCAGAATGCCAACAAACTAACCACCTTCCTGTACTAATTATCAACAACAAACTTGTTAGCAGTTAGAGCTTAACATATGCAACCACACATTTGGGAGAATGTAATGCACCTAAGCAGTTAACTATTTCTATCATGCATTTGATCGGTTTCTTGCATCATCCCGACTTTTCTCTTATTTCAATTTGCAACTTCTCTTTTTCTTTATCTTTTCTTCTTTTTTTTTCAATCTTTTTCTCTTTTTCACTCCTGCCCATTTTTTTTTGCTTCATTTCTCATTGTTCTTTATTCTCTCATTTCTCTTTCTTGTTTTGCCATTGTTTCCTTCTCATGGTTTCTTATTTTCTCTCTTTTTTTTCTTTTTCTTTTCTCTCCTGTTTTTCCTCTCTTTTTCTCTCTTTTTTTCTTTTGGTTATGATCGAATCTTATGGAGATTGCCTAAGTATCACGACCCCGCATGAATCAGACCGAGTGTAGTTCTGGGGGATCAATGTAAAAATAAAAACATTTTGGGATTTTCAAACTTTCCATAAAAATAAAATGCTTTAATTACAACGACTCCTCTTACCGAATTTTAACCATAAAAACTAACAGACTCGAAAAAAAAGGAAACTAACAGACTCCAATAGAAAGATGAAAATACAGACTCGAAAACAGATTGACAAACTTCAACAGAAGGACAATACAGACTCGAGTAACAATCACGAATACATCAATGCCTCAAATGTTCCTGGGCCTACTGGACATCATTCCATCTCGCCACAGGCCTACGTGCGAGATCCCCTTGAAGTCGCTCCAAATCACTCATTATCTGGAGGAGGAATGTCATCACTGCAACAAAGAAAGTGGTAGGGGTCATGTCCTCACATCCTTGACATTTCACGACAATGTAGTCAACAATGGCTCTGACCCTCTCTCCTATTCTACCCTTTTCCTGAAGCAGGCGCCTAACCTGTTGATTCCGGGCTTCCAACACCTGAGTGTTGTGATGGTTTTGATTTTGCAACTGTTGCATTTCTTCCTCCATCTGAGCCATCAAAGCATAACAATGTTCCCTATCAACTTTAAAGTCCTTGGCCTGCTTGGCTGCCTCATTCTCAAGGGTAGTAACTTTTCTCTTTAGATTGATGATTGTCCCTTCATATTTTCTTTTCATTTGTTGCACAAACTGTGCCTGCCCTTCTTCATTCTTTGTCAATTGATCCCGGACATTTGCTAGACTGGCCTCAGACTTTTCTAGGTCATCTTGACACTCAAGTGCTTTCTTTCTCAGACTGCTTATAAGCCTTTCATCCGCTCGGCTTCTTTCCGGGTTTCTAGCAGCTATTCTCATTTTCTGGATTAGAGCTTTGAGGGCTTCATTTTCCTGAGTTAGCCTTTTCTTTTCCCCTTCATCTACGGCCACCTAGATACTGTTACCAAACTTGAGGTCCCTGATTTGTCCTTCTAACTTACTTATTTTAGCCCTGTAGCTTTCTTCCTTTGCCAACCAGCCCTACTACTCTTGCAAGTCGTTAGTGAATTATTGAACATGAGCTCTCTTAGCAGGTCTCTCAGGAATCTGAAACCTTTTGCCAAACCAAATAACGTACTTGGGGTCTACCTCACATCTAGCTAAATCCCAGACCATGGTCTTAGGTTCAAGAAATCTGCATTCATTCCACAGCTGGCGAACTCTTCCTTCCGGAAATGTGGCCTTCGGGCCCAACTCTACGACATGTCTACTCAAATCCTAGTCATGGGAAATGGTTTAAAATCTACCCAGTTGGCACAAAACCCTGTGAGGAGCATACGGCTGGATCTCCGGATGCCCATAAGGAGAGGATAACACACTTCGGCTGACATGTATACTGCTTCGGTGATAGGAAGCCATCCGAACACCCACTCAATTTTATCGGCAGTCAAAGAGCTCAAGAGTGCAAACTAAGCCTCAGTACCCTCGGGAAAGGCAATACCCACCACTCGACTTTCAAATTCTTCGATGCATTTCAAACCGGTCATACCTTGGTTCATATACTCGACATAGTGGCAGAGATGTTCCTGTATCTACAATTGTAGTAGTAAATTGCAGCATTGGAAGAACTTTCCCCCTTCTCGACAAATGGTCAAAGCTCGATAAATCTCAGACAAGATTAGGGGAACCAAGGTGCCATTAGCTCTCTTGATTGAAACATCAACCATTCCCACGAGGCCCAATTCTATGTTGCCGTCGTCTCGTGGACAAACTACAGTACCCAAGAATGCTACTATAAAAACCAAACCTCGCCTTGCCTCCCACTTATCTTTATTTCCGGCATGAGTCAAACTAGTGTTTGGTGCTTCGAAGCCTTGGGGGTTACCATAGCGATGATACAAGAACTGGAAAGTGAAATACCCTTCAGAAAAACTCCCATCCTGAACGTCCCGACTAATACTCAACATATCGAGAAATTTGTGGGGGAGATACCGGTCTTGGTAAAACAGGGTAAAGACTTCTAAGGTTTCCACTGAGGCCGGCGTAACCCGCAATTTCCTCTAGCGTGGGTGTGAGCTCGAAGTCAGAAAAGCGGAACATATTGCGAGTTGGATCCCAAAAAGGTATCAAGGCTTCAATCACGTCCAATCTTGTCTTGACGTTCAAAAGTCCGATAAGGCCACCCAAAACCTTGACCACAGTTCCTCTACTATCTTTCCCTAAATCGTTCCACCACATGTGGAGCTGTAAGGGGATCTCTTTAAGAGCTGAGAAGGGTTCATTTTCATCTGTGCTCATCCTGCACATTTATTAGGGTGATTCTAATTAGGAGGAAAATTAAGACTCATTTGACTCAAGAAAAGGTTATCACTATTTTTCAAAATTTTCATAAAAACATCCGGCTTTTCCAATACGGGCTTTCAGCACTTCGAGGAAAAAGATTTTAAGACTGTGTTCGCTAACCGGCCAAAACCTTGAAAAATGACCCAAAGGCGGTTGTTCTTGTAAAAACGGCCTTCCGGTGCCTTTTTGGGGACATTTGGCTATTTTAGACAAGAATGACATCACCTTGCTTATTTACAATAAAAATAAACATTTTTTTTCTTTTTAGGATATTTTCACAAAAAGGAAGTTGGACCCGATGGAGGTTGCCTACGTATCCCACATCCGGTGAGAATCAAACTGGCGTAGTTCAGACAGATTCGACGAAAATAAAAACCAACTATTTTTTTTTCAAAATAAAAAAAAAAACAGAAAATTTTTGTTAGAATTTTGGCAGAGTTTCAGTATATTTGTGGACACCGATTTTTCTAAAGAAATAATTATCTCTCTGAGTCCTCACATTGACTTTTCTTTTTCAACTCTCCTCTAATTATTCATAAGCCGGTCAACATGCAATTATGAAGCAAATAAATGCACAAGTAGCAAGTAGGATGCATCAGGATGATCTTTTCATTTTGGGTACACCTGTCCTAGACAGACCCAACCCCTGTGTTGAGTTTCCAAAGTCAAATGCACGTGATGCAAACAAACGTTCCTACTAGGGATCTAGCATGAGGCTTTGTTATACTAGGTTTAAAACCTGGGTTTATTGTTCTAGACCTGGCTTACCCGAGCGGACAACTCGAGCTGAGGGAGGAAAGCGTACCGGGAATACATAAGCTTCACCGACTTTGCAACTTGTCCGAACCTCGTTCTAAAATTGGATAAGACTCTAGAAAGAAGATAAGTCACACGAAGTGCACCCTTCTCAAATTATTTAGAAGACTCAGAAAGAAGAAGGGTTTCGTAGCAGTTAATATACAGTTCACAGAATATCAAAGCGGTAAAAGCAACATTTAGCACATTAGTCCCAAACATGTAAATAAAACCAGATAATAAATAAAGCCAAATATAACAATTATTCTAAGCTCGAATTCTTCAACCCTGAACCAGAGATTCTGGGTTCGTTTCCTCAGCAGAGTCGCCAGAGTTGTCACACCTCCTTTTTCACTACCCCGTGAAGGGAGTATAAGGGAGTTTTTTTCCAATTTAAGTAACAATCGAAACGGGATTATTTATTTACAATTTAGAGTCGCCACTTGGGATAATTTATGGTGTCCCGAGTCACCAGTTCAAATCCCGAATGGAGGAAAGATTGACTCTGTTTTACAGTCCGCGAACACAGAAATCCAGGTAAGGAATTCTGTTAACCCGGGAGTAGGTGTTAGGCATTCCCGAGTTCCGTTGTTTAAGCACGGTCGCTCAACTGTTATGATTGGCCTAATTATCTTATTTTAACACACTTTTAAACCTATGCGCATTTTTACTATTAAATCACTTTTAATTATTTTAAGGAAGATTCAACGTCATCTAAAACACGTCTTTGGACCACGCCACATGAAATGCACCCACAGTATGAGAAATATTTTATTTAACATTGTTAAGATTTGGATTTGGGTCACATGAAATGCACACCCGAGTATAGGAAGGTAATTTAAATTACGAGCCTAAAACAACTACACATCTTTAACTTTGCGAGGGTCATGGAAAATTCGCTAAATGGCACGCCTCGATTTCTAAGGATAAAAATATTAATTAACTAAGGGCCATGTATTTTGAGATTTTATTTAGCACGACACACTTCGATTCCAATTTAAAGGGAATTCAAACTAAACCTTGGAGGGCCATAAGCTATTTACGTTATCTAACGAGGCTCACCCACCTATTAAAGAAATCTAATTATTTAGACATCAAAGGAATTAAAGTTTTACTTCAATACCAACGTATCAAACTAACTTACATTTAAAAATAAGGAAAAACCAATTGTTTGCAAGAAACAATTGCGGTGCCTTCATGCTTGGGCTCAAAGTGAGCCCCACTTCTTAATGGAAGGAAACATCTAAAGGCATGTGGCAAATTGCCGAGTTTGTCATGATCTTTTTCAATTGGGCCAACGTTAGACCCAGTTCTCAGAACCCAAACATTTGTTCGATCAACTAAAGCTAATCAGTTACACACTGTATGAAAACGATAAATCAAACTCATCAAATTATTTCTGAACTTCAACTAATTAAACGTGAATCAACCAGCTAAACCTTTTGATATTAACGTTTGAACATCTTTAGGCCAAACCCATTGCGAAAGATTCAGCAACGGACGATCCAATTACTGGGCTTAAGAAGCAAGGAATGGTCAGGCCATTTTCCTTGCAAATGACCTCAAGGTCTCAAGCCCAAAGAATTCAACAATTGCAAAGTCAGAGTGAAAGAGCAGGATCCCATTTCGAATCCCTACCAATACAAAGCCTTAAAGGCTATTGGCTCATATTACACCAAACCAATAGTCTCATTCTCAAATGTGTTAATAAACAAAACCAACAAGTGCAGTTTTCAGATTTCAGATTCTCAAATACTAACCTTATGAATTCATTTCGACCAATTATTTTCAACAAGAGAAATCTTAAAATAACATGTGTAGTTTCAGATTTACACGCAGGATATGAGAAGATCAGAATCCCCCTTCAAAGTTTTTGCACCAAACTTAAATATTTCAACATGAAGTGAGTTATATATCCCTCATTATCCATATAGGCCACTCAAGAAGGAAAGAAAAGAAATAGGAAGAACTGAATAACTTAAACTAACATAGGGAAGTTGAACTTCAAAGAGGAAACAACCTTGTTACATTTTTTTCAAACAGATTCCCTATCTTCTATTCATAACACACTACATTCATAGCTTCAATGGACACTCAATAATTCTAGAGAATACCTGGTAATGAACAAAGGAAAACCAAAAAGAAATGAAGGATCAACGGTAAGCAGTAGCAAAATTCCACCCAGATTCAGCCAATGACATCAATGAAATCAGCTCAGAAGAAGGAAACCAATGAAATAGTAGAAGATGTCCAAGGCAAATTCCAAAAAAACAGAAGAAGGAAACCATTCCTCTAACCAGATGCATAATTTTGGAAGTAGGGAAAAACAGAATAACACAAACACTAAGACAATTTCCACAATCAAAATCTAAACTAAGTTACTGATTAATTAACACAAATATGTAGGGAATTAACTAAGTTATTAAGTCAAAATGACCTAGTTAAATTATACTAGGTAGTAAGAGAAAAGGGTGAAAATCAGAATTTGAACATGCCATTAACACAAACCAAACAGACCAAGAAAATCAAAGGATAAGCTTTTACGATTTGAAAAAGAAACAAAGGGACCAAACGAATAGCAAACAATTTAAACTCAGAAAATTGGTCGAGTTTTTAGCCCGAGCAAGAAAAAATCTAACTAAAGAAAAAGAGAGGAAAAGAGGAGGAATAAGAGGTGTAATAACACCAAAATGAACAAAAAAATGAAGGGAACTCACCAACTAGGTTTAAAATCGATACTGACATTTTGAGTTACCCCAAGACAATGTCAATTGCTTGTTCTTGGTCAAGAACAAGCGAACGTCATTATTTTGTGATAAAACAACCTTGAACGCTCAGGGATTTCGGAGAAAGTAGCCTTGCATGCACAGGTTCGATTTAGAATTTTAGGGCCTGAACTCAGATTCAAGATTCGACGAGCTAGGCTACGATTCGAGGGTAAAGGGTTAGAGATTTGGGATGGGAAGACGGAGAGGGTTCTATGGTGTAAAATTTGGCCCACTTGGTGGTGGCGTCTCCACCGGAGGATGGTGGAATCATGGGGTGACGCTAGGGATGGCGTGGGATTCTCTGAGGGTGAAGTGGATGAGAGAGACGTGTTTGGAGAGGGGGGGTAATGGTATTCAGACACTATTATACTAAACCCACCCCACTTCCTGACTGTTCGATCAAAAAAGTTCAACGGTCTTGATCACCTGTTGTTGAAACAGGGTCATTTTAGATTGTTTGGTGGGGGGAACGAGTTGGACACGAGTTTGGGCTAGTATTGATGGGTATTTGAGGGAATTTAATTTGGCCTATTGGGAAGATTTAATTAAAAGCCCAAAAATCTGATCACCTTCCTTTCCTTTCCTTTTCTTTTTATTACAAAATTCTTTTTATTTTTTCCAAAATTGAAAAATAACACCTAAATTAAATCATAAACCAAATTATCCTACCAAATTAAATTAATTAACTCTAAATAATAATTACCACAGATTATTTAATACCAAATTAAAAGAAAAACTCCCAAAATTCGGAACTCAAATTAAAATGCAAAAATGAATTGTTTTTTTTGTGATTTTTCCATATTTATAAAACAAACTGATTTACTAACTAATCTAAAAATGTAAAATTAAATCTTAAATGTAAATGCAACATATTTTTGTATTTTTTTATGAATTAAACAAAATAAACATGCACAAACAAATGTAAGAAATAACAAAAAATACCACGAAAATCCACGAAATTGCAAACAATGGAAAAAATTATTTTGTTTTGAATTTGTGGGAGTAATTCATATAGAGCAAAAATTACGTGCTCACACCTTCAACCTCCTCCTCCTCCAAGAAACACAAAGGGCAAAGGTAAGACAAAAATGGACGACTTAAGTGGTATCTGAAAGGAGAATATTTAGAACGAAGAAACCTCAGATGGCCGTAGTACTCCGACCCCAAATGATTTAGTTTTGAGACTGGAACAAAAGATACTGGAATTGCAAGGAGAACTTGAGCAGGTTCGCAACTTGGCAAACTTATCACTCACCCTCAATGTCCCCGATATCCACCAACAAAACACAAAGAACCCAACACCTCCTTAGAACACACAAAACCAACAGCCACAAAATCCTACCACACCAATTCAACACTCAACTCCACCCCAAAATATCAATCCGTTGCCAATACCAACTCCACTGTAATATTATCATCAACCAATTCAGAACCCACCAACCACCACTTACCACACTCCCCAAAACACACTACAATCTATTCCCGATCCACAAAACTCCACTAATGACCATCACTACACCCAAGTTCGGGCATCCATCAAAGCAACCCTATATATGTGGAAACTATGCCTCATTCTAGCCAACCAATCTCATGTACAATAGAATCCTCCGAGAATGACTTGCTCATTAAAAACATGGCTGAAGAACTCAATTAGTTAACAAGCTGAGTTCAAGGTGGTGAGGGCGACAGAGGAATAGAAGGTTTGAACTATGAAAGAGCAGGATCCCATTTCGAATCCCTACCAATACAAAGCCTTAAAGGCTATTGGCTCATATTACACCAAACCAATACTTTCATTCTCAAATGCATTAATAAACAAAACCAACAAGTGCAGTTTCAGATTTCAGATTCTCAAATCCTAACCTCATGAATTCATTTCGACCAATTATTATCAACAAGAGAAATCTTAAAATAACATGTGTAGTTTCAGATTTACACACAGGATATGAGAAGATCAGAATCCCCCTTCAAAGTTTTTGCACCAAACTTAAGTATTTCAACATGAAGTGAGTTATATATCCCTCATTATCCATATA
Organism: Nicotiana tabacum; assembly: GCF_000715075.1. NCBI lineage: Eukaryota > Viridiplantae > Streptophyta > Magnoliopsida > Solanales > Solanaceae > Nicotiana > Nicotiana tabacum. The sequence continues at coordinate 153,058,859 of NC_134101.1, forward strand.
GGCCACTCAAGAAGGAAAGAAAAGAAATAGGCGGAACTGAATAACTTAAACTAACATAGGGAAGTTGAACTTCAAAGAGGAAACAACCTTGTTACATTTTTTCAAACAGATTCCCTATCTTCTATTCATAACACACCACATTCATAGCTTCAATGACCACTCAATAATTCGAGAGAATACCTGGTAATGAACAAAGGAATACCAAAAAGAAATGAAGGATCAACGGTAAGCAGTAGCAGAATTCCACCCAGATTCAGCCAATGACATCAATGAAATCAGCTCAGAAGAAGGAAACCAATGAAACAGTAGAAGAGGTCCAAGGCAAATTCCAAACCAAATCTTAAGCCATTCCTCTAACTAGATGCATAATTTTGGAAGTTTTTCAGAAATTCTCAGCTATTCAGAAGGATCACAAAACCAAAACCAAGCATGATTTTAGTAATTTTTTTAAACCAGAAAAATGCAAGGAATTTAGGAGTCTTCTAGCCGTTTCAGTTTTTTGGGTAATTCTATCTCCTGAAAATCCGCCTTGAATGCCAAGCAAATGTGCCTTTATAGGCAAGGCATTAGGGCAGCTTAAAGAAGTCAGATTTGCAATTAGACCCTTTTACATTTTCATTTTAGCTTAGGTACCATTAGTGTAAAATTAAGAAGTTCAAATTAGTCCCCAACCCAGCTTTCTAGAAGCTTCCTCAATCAGTTTTCAAAGATTCCCTAAGCCAATTTTCCCAAACTACCCCTCAAACCCATGAAAATTACTTCAGAATTCCAAATGGATTAATTTGACCCAATGACTTAAACCAAATTGAACGGTCTGCACTTTGCAAATGGGTCGTAAACAACCCAAAGCCCAAACAATAAACTAACCCAACTAAATTCTATAAGCATCTGGAAAAAACAGAATAACACAAACACTGAGACAATTTCCACAATTAAAATCTAAACTAAGTTACTGATTAATTAACACAAATATGCATGGAATTAACTAAGTTATTAAATCAAAATGACCTAATTAAATTATACTAGGTGGCTAAGAGAAAAGGGTGAAAATCAGAATTTGAACATGCCATTAACACAAACCAAACAGACCAAGAAAATCAAAAGATAAGCTTTTACGATTTGAAAAAGAAACAAAGGGACCAAACAAATAGCAAACAATTTAAACTCAGAAAATTGGTCGAGTTTTCAGCCCGAGCAAGAAAAAATCTAACTAAAGAAAAAGAGAGGAAAAGAAGAGGAATAAGAGGTGTGATAACACCAAAATGAACAAAAAATGAAGGGAACTCACCGACTAGGTTTAAAATTGATACTGGCATTTTGAGCTACCCCAAGACAATGTCAATCGTTTGTTCTTGGTCAAGAACAAGCGAACATCATTATTTTGTGATAAAACAACCTTGAACGCTCAGGGATTTCAGAGAAAGTAGCCTTGCATGCACAAGTTCGATTTAGGATTTTAGGGCCTGAACTCAGATTCAAGATTCGACGAGCTAGGCTACGATTCGAGGGTAAAGGGTTGGAGATTTGGGATGGGGAGTCGGAGAGGGTTCTATGGTGTAAATTTTGGCCCACTTGGTGGTGGCGCCTCCACCGGAGGACGGTGGAATCATGGGGTGACGCTAGGGTTGGCGTGGGATTCTCTGAGGGTGAAGTGGATGAGAGAGACGTGTTTGGAGAGGGGGGGTAATAAGATTCAGACACTATTATACTAAACCCACCCCACTTCCGGACCGTTCGATCAAAGAAGTTCAACGGTCTTGATTACCTACAGTTGAAACATGGTCATTTTGGATTGTTTGGTGGGGGGACCGATTTGGACACGGGTTTGGGCTAGTATTGACGGGTATTTGAGGGAATTTAATTGGGCATATTGGGAAGATTTAATTAAAAGTCCAAAAATCTGATCACCTTCCTTTCCTTTCCTTTTCTTTTTATTTCAAAATTCTTTTTATTTTTCCAAAATTGAAAAATAACACCTAAATTAAATCTTAAACCAAATTATCCTACCAAATTAAATTAATTAACTCTAAATAATAATTACCACAACTAATTTAATACCAAATTAAAATAAAAACTCCCAAAATTCGAAACTCAAATTAAAATGCAAAAATGAGTTGTTTTTTTTGTGATTTTTCCATTTTTATGAAACAAACTGATTTACTAACTAATCTAAAAATGTAAAATTAAATCCTAAATGAAAATTCAATATAAGTGGTGCCATGACATTGCACAGGTCAATGCCGTCGAGAAGGATAAGTGGTGGAGTAACAAAATAGAAAGTATACTAGCATGGTCTGGATATGAACCTGACTAAGGGTTGGGAAAGAACCTCCAAGGTATCACCAAACCAATACAGCTAAAAAAATCATGGTAACACCTTTGGGCTGGGATACCAGTATACATGGCAAGAGTACAATGATTGGTTGCCTCCGTGGCGCAGAGTGTATTACCCTCTTGAGAAACCAGTGCCATGTTTGGAACAAACTTTTCATCAGGCTGACACAATATGGGGAACCACGGAGGAAGAAACACTAGCTGGGTTGATGAATTTGTTCTTGGAGGACGAGGACATGGATTGCAGTGCCACAATTGAGGAGGAGGAGGAAGAAGGCCTCACTATTCAGACCGTGAAGAAGGGAGCTGTTCTCAGAAACTGGACTGCCACACCATCCCGAGCATGCCGAGTCCCTGGGTAGCTTGGCATAATTTACTTCTATAGCCATTCTAGGCATTTAAGATTTCCCGTAGTTTCATTTTAAGCTTCACTTGTTTCAAAATAAATGCTCGATTCATCGAGCCTTGTTTTGTCTGGACAATTTTTCAAGTTTTAATCAAATGCATTTGCTCTTTATTATTCACTAATATCTTTACACTTTTCCTTGCCACAACATTATTATTACTTTTCCTGATGAACTAGTGATTGTGACATGTAATGAGGCAACGCCACATGAGAATAGTGATTCAGAGCAAGAAGATGAGATACCCGAGGAAATCATCAGGGAGGTCAAAATTTTTGAGAATAAGCCTAAGTCCAATCTGGACGAGACCGAAGCAGTAAATTTGGGAGACGCCGAGACCATCAAGGAGACCCACATCAACATTCACTTGTCACCAACAGAGAAGGAAGAGTACATTCGTTTCCTAAAGGAATATGAGGACATCTTCGCATAGTCATATGATGACATGACCGGTTTGAGCACATCCATAGTGGCTCACAAGTTGCCTACTAACCCCATGTGTCCGCTAGTCAAACAAAAACTCAGAAAGTTCAAACTAGATATGAGCCTGAAAATCAAGGAGGAAGTTACCAAGCAGATCAAAGCCAAAGTTCTCAGGGTGGTTGAGTATCCAACTTGGCTAGCTAACATTGTGCCAGTTCTAAAGAAGGACGGAAAGGTCCGAGTATGTGTTGACTATCGGAATTTAAAAAGAGCAAGTCCCAAGGATGACTTCCCACTACCAAATATACACATCCTGATCGATAATTGTGCCAAGCATGAACTCCAATCCTTTGTAGATTGCTTTGCAGGTTATCACCAGATTTGGATGGATGAAGAAGATGCAGAGAAGAGAGCTTCTATTACACCATGGGGTGTATATTGTTACAAGATGATGCCATTTGGTCTGAAGAATGCTGGGGCCACTTAGGTGAGAGCCATGACAATCATTTTCCATGATATGATACACAAAGAAACAGAAGTGTATGTGGATGATGTCATTATCAAATCAAGAGGGCCATAGATCACATAACGGACTTGAGAAAGTTCTTTGACAGGCTCAAGAGGTACAATTTGAAATTGAACCCCGCAAAGTGTGTATTCGGGGTTCCCGTAGGAAAGTTACTAGGATTCATCGTCAGTCGTCGAGGGATCAAACTAGATCCTTCTAAAGTCAAGGCTATTAAGGAGTTACCACCGCCTAAAAGTAAAAAGGATGTGATGAGCTTCCTAGGACGTCTTAACTATATCAGTCGCTTCATAGCACAGTCCACAATCATATGTGAACCTATCGTCAAGATGCTGAGAAAGGATGACGAAACAAGATGGACTTAGAATTGCCATAAAGCTTTTGACAAGATCAAGGAGTACTTGTCCACACCACTAATTCTAGTCCCGCCAGAACCAGGATGACCTTTGCTACTCTATCTATCTGTATTAGATGGAGCATTCGAATGTGTTTTAGGACAACATGATGAGACAGGAAGGAAGGAGCAAGCCATATATTACTTGAGTAAGATGTTCACACCTTATGAAGCACAGTATTCTTTTCTTGAACGCACTTGCTGTGCTTTGACCTGGACAACCCATAAATTGAGGCATTACTTCTGTGCCTACACCACATACCTCATATCTAGGATGCACCCTCTAAAGTAGATATTCCAGAAACCCATACCGACTGGAAAGTTGGCCAAATGGCAAATACTACTAAGTGAGTTTGATATCATCTATGTAACTGAAAAGGCGGTCAAGCGACAAGCATTGGCAGATCACCTTGCCAAAAATCCGGTGGGAGGAAAATACGAACCCTTGGAAACGTATTTTCCTGACGAAAAAGTATCATTTGTAGGAGAAACATTACTGAAGCATATGATAGTCGGAGGATGTTCTTTGACGGAGCCACAAATTTTAAAGGAGTGGGCATTAGAGCAGTTTTGGTATTAGAAACGGGTTAACACTATTCGGTATCTGCTAAACTCAGGTTTCCTTGCACCAACAACATGGAGAAATATGAAGCCTGCATACTAGGGCTCAACATGTTAGTCGACATGAACGTTCAGGAGTTGCTAGTGATTGGTGATTCAGATTTGCTTGTGCACCAGGTACAAGGAGAGTGGGCCACCAAGAATTCCAAGATATTGCCATATCTGCACCATGTGCAGGAATTGAGAAAGAGGTTTACAAAGATAGAATTCTGGCACGTACCCAGAATTCATAATGAGTTTGCCGACGCATTAGCCACTTTGTCATCCATGATACAACATCCGGATAAGAACTACATTGATCCCATTCCGGTGAGGATCCATAATCAACCAGCATATTATGCTCATGTCGAGGAAGAAACGGACGGAAAGCCTTGGTTCCATTACATCAAAGAATACTTATCAAAAGGAAAATACATGGAGCATGCAAATCACACTAAAAAATGCACGCTCCAGAGATTGTCAAATCACTTCTTCCACAGCGGAGGAAACTTGTACAAGAGAACTCCTGATTTGGGTTTACTAAGACGTGTTGACGCAAGGAAAGCTTCTAAGCTACATGAGGATGTGCATGCAGGGACCCGTGGCCCACACATGAGTGGTTTCATCTTGGAAAAGAAGATACATAGAGCCGGTTATTTTTGGATGACCATGTAGACGGATTGCATTCAGTATGTCTGCAAATACTTTCAATGTCAAGTGCATGCCGACATGACAAAAGTGACGCCAAATGAGCTCAATGCAACAAGCTCATCTTGGCCATTCACTGCTTGGGGAATGGGCGTTATTGGTTCAATCGAGCCCACTGCTTCAAATGGGCACAAGTTTATTCTAGTATCCATTGATTACTTCATAAAATGGGTAAAAGCTGCATCTTACAAAGTTGTGACCAAGAAAGTCGTCGCGGACTTTGTCAAGGATCAAATTATTTGCCGATTCGGTGTTCCCGAATCTATTGTCACTGATAATACCGCCAATCTCAATAGTGATATGATGAAAGCTATGTGTGAAACTTTCAAAATCAAGCACAAGAATTCCACAGTCTACAGACCTCAGATGAATGGAGTCGTAGAAGCCGCCAACAAAAACATTAAGAAGTTACTAAGGAAAATGGTAAAGAACCACAAACAGTGGCATGAGAAGTTACCCTTTGCTCTGTTGGGGTACCGCACCACGGTTCGCACATCAACCAGGGCAACTCCCTACATGCTGGTTTATGGTACCGAGGCTGTCATCCCAGCTGAGGTGAAGATTCTTTCTTTAAGAGTCATACAGGAAGCTGAACTCAGCGATGCAGAGTGGATAAGAAGTCTCTATGCACAATTGGCCCTTATCGATGGAAAGAGGATGATCGCAGTGTGTCATGACAAACATTATAAGAATATAATGTCCAGAGCTTTCAACAAAAGAGTCAAACCAAGACAGTTCTCACCAGGGCAGCTGGTATTGAAGAAAATATTCTCACATCAAGATGAAGCCAAAGGAATTCTCTCCCAACTGACATGGTCCGTACATGGTTCACAGAGTACTAACAGGATGATCACTCATACTTGCAGAAATGGACGGAGAGATCTGGCCAAAACCAATCAATTCAAACGCAGTCAAGAGATACTATGCATAGACGTTTTACATTTTCCTCATTTGATATAATTGAACTACGCTTGACCTGATTCCCATTTAAGAGGGATACGTAGGTAGCCTTATGGGTTTGGTCATATCATAATAAAATTTTCATTTCCCACAAGATCAGAAACTGGGGCAGAATTTTGAGGAGGGTCCTCAAAATTCTAGAGCAAGTCCAACCAATGCAATCACATACTAGAAAGTAAGTAATCATTTAAAAAACTGGGGAAAATTTTTGTGAAGGATTCTCAAAATTATGAAAAGATTTAGCAAGGCTTATTATCCGCAAACAGTCAAAAAAATCACCCACCAAACCGGGGCAGAATTTTGAGAAGGACCCTTAAAATTCCATAAGAGAGCTGCAATGTCTTTGGGACGTGTCACAGTCACTAGTTCATCTAAATGTATCAATATATTTCTAAAATAACTCTATTTTTATCAAATTGTATATTTTTGAAAACTCTACTTCCATAACAGTCAGGTGTCGCCTAGGGAAACTCGAAAGGCTTTCAGAACAAAGCAAAGCAAGGCTGGTAGACGAAGCCATGAACCAACCTCCCCCCCCCCCCCCGCAAAATTTATAATTTTTCTTGGAACATAGGCACATTAACGTAATGATAGCATTCGAAAAACATGTATACATAAAGATAATTCACTATCAATCAGGCTATCAGACATAAAATACATCTCCAGCTAAGACATACACTACTCTTATCTACTACTCGCTCTTTTCATGAGACTAATCCCTGTCCCCCATATTTGCATGAGGCTAATCCTTGCCTCCCCATTTGCATGAGGCTAATCCTTGCCTCCCTATCTGCATGAGTCTAATCCTTGACTCCATCCTGCTTGAGGCTAATCCTTGCCTCCCCATTTGCATGAGTCTAATCCTTGACTCCATCTTGCATGAGGCTAATCCCTGCCTCCCCACTTGCATGAGTCTAATCCTTGACTCCCTATTTGCATGAGTATAATCCTTGACTCCATCCTGCATGAGGCTAATCCATGTCTCCCCATTTGCATGAGTCTAATCCTTGCTCCATCTTGCATGAGGCTAATCCCTACCTCCCTACTTGCATGAGTCTAACACTTGATTCCCTATTTTCACGAGTCTTATCCTTGACTCCATCCTACATGAGGCTACTCCCTGCATCTCATTTGCAAGAGTCTAATCCTTGACTCCATCTTGCATGAGGTTAATCCCTGCCTACTTATTTGCATGAGTCTAATCCTTGACTCCATCCTGCATGAGGCTAATCCCTGCCTTCTCATTTGCATGAGTCTAATCCCTGCCTTCTCATTTGCATGAGTCTAATCCTTGACTATGTCTTGCACGAGGTTAATCCCTGCCTCCCTATTTGCATGAGTATAATCTTTGACTCCATACTACATGAGGCTAATCATTGCCTCCCTACTTGCATGCAGCTAATTTTTGCCTCCATACCTGCATGAGGCTAATCCTTGCCTCCACATTCGCACGGGACTAAGCACTGTCCCTTTTTGCACAGATATTGCTCTATTTTACTATCTATTTTCCAGTCGGGCTAAGCCCTACCATCCATTTCACAAGACTAATCATTGTCTTGATAACATCATGGCTATTGCATATCATGGGCTGAAATATCGCCAATCTATCCAAAGGCTTCATAGTCTAAAGGCATCATCCTCATAGCTAGAAGACACTATGCCATGGCCTGAGGATCTCTCAAATTTGCATATCATTATTCAAAGGCGTCATGGTTCGGAGGCACCATCTTCATGGCCCGAGAACACTATTTCATGGCATGCGAATCCTTTATCATACAATTCATGGCCCAGGACGTCATGGTCTGAGGACTTCATCTTTAACCGTCCGAATACAACCTTAACGGTCCAAAGGGAATTCGCATCATGTTTAATTTTTCGCAAATACATGTGTGTAGCATCTTTTATCTGCAGGTATCCAGTAAGCAACCGCTATCCTAGCAAGAACAATCTCTCTCCAGTTCCTTCAACTATCCCGAGCTTTAACCGCTCACCATAGCCGCTTCGGCATCGTGTGTTAGTTCTTGAAATAATTTCATCGGCATATTCCGCAGATGAACCCAAAACTACACATAGCCTGATTCCTGAAAACCAGGGATATATAGGTAGCTCGAAGACTAGAGTCCGGCCTCTGTCTTTCAAAACATCCCATCTAGTCAAAATTGGCCATCATTTCTTTACCCGAAAACTCTTTCATCCTTCCCGGGTAAAGATGGGCAGCTGTTGATACACAGTCTTTCTCTATATATTTTTAATATGCATAAAAACTTTCAAAATAGTATATTTATGCATATATAAGAATGCATAAGGTTTTTATAATTTTCCTATAATTTTAAAGATTTTAAATTGATTTATTTCCTTCCCTTTTACTCATAAAATCCCCAATAATTATCCATAAAATTATTGTTGGGGTGATTTAGTCATTTAAATTCTATATTTTTGCCAAAATATTGTTAAAATATTTTTAGTGCATTTTTATAATTGCATTTTTGTATTTTTAAAATCTAAATTGCGTATAATTGCAATATTAGCCTTATTAATGTATAATTACATTTATATGCATAAAATTGATCTTCTATATTATTAAAATGCTAAATATTTATTTTAAATCATTTTAGTATACAAAATTATTTTCCAGAAATTATCTATTATTCATTATAAATAATATAGGAATAAATTGGCTATTTAAAACGTAGTCAGATTTGCATTTCAATTTAAGCCCAAGTTTAACCCAACCCCAGCCCAATTCCTAATCAGATTACCCAACCCAGGCCCTAATTACCCCTCTCCGACCCAAAACCTATTAAATCATAGCCGTTGATCTAAAAGATCAACGACCCTCGTCCATTCTTACCTTTTTTAACTCTAAACGACCCCCAACCCTAAATCATTTTCCAAATCCACCGCCTCTGTATTCTCTCCTCTCCTCTCTCAACAACTCAAGCAAATCCTATCCCTTCAAATCGTCTACCTCTCTTCTCCGATCTTCTCCGTTGTTTCAAAATCAAGATGGAAAGTGAGGTGCATAAGATTTGACAAAATCGACTAAGTTTGCAGAAGGTCTGTCTTCCAGCAGAGTATAGTGAAATAAGGAATTTGGAAAAATTCAAAGCATGAAAGTTGTAGGCCTTTGAAATATATTTCTAACAATATATTGTGGAGCCCAAACGGATCTCTGTGCAAAATGTTATGGCCATTTTACCGAATAGTATGTAACCACCGCGGTCCTGCCGTGTTTTTACCGCGACCGCGGTGGTGAGGCAGTTTCCCAGTGATTTACCGTGGTTGGGACTGTGGTCGCGCCAACTGGGACTCTGTGGATGACTTGGGAAGTCATTTTTTAGCCTCATTTCCTCCCCCACAGTCCCAAAACATATAAACTTGGTCTATAGAGGAAGACTCTCAAAAACCTAACTCCTTAAGGGTCCCTCCACCACCCAAGGTAAATTTTAATAGTGATTCTAAGTTAATTGCAATTTACCAACATCTTACTAACATGGGTAAACCCTCCATATCATTAGATATTCGATTGGACATCATTGTTGAGAGAAGGAAGCCTAGAACTCGAATTCAAAGGGTTTGAACTTCAAAAAGGTAATGTCTTCACCCTCTAATTGATTCTAGCATTGGTTTAATGATTATAAACCCTAGTTCATGAGATATAAGTTGATGGGTTTGATAGAAAAACATGAACGATTATAGGGTTGGGGTGTTGAGTGTTGATTATTGGTTAAGGGTGTTGTTTACCTTATGAGTGATGAAGAATAATGTTGATTATAATCATTTGAGACTTTAGAATTTATCTAGGAACAAGAGAATGGGTGGTTGTTGGGTGTAGAGACACCATTAATAAGGACTATGAAAGTGTTTGATAAATTGTTTAAGTGACCAAAACATGAGCACCATAGCTAATATGGAATCCTTTTGACTTGTATTGCTATAGATTAAAGTTGAAAGGGTTGAAAAACGTTGCATTACGCTCAAGGGTAGGAAGTTAAGGTATGTAAGGCTAACTCTTTACGTTGGGAATATCTATGATTCTCTTTACGTCCCATTCATTATGACCATTACCAGTTTCCTCAGAAAGTAACTATGCCTTAGTTCCCTGAATAGTAGTAGAACTTCTATTCTCTATTATGAATACTTATCGCAGTATAATCCTATTCACTATTCTAGTATTATGTAACTTAGTATGGCTCATTATTTCAGTATCATGTATTGTAATATGATTCTCAGTTCCTAATTTTATATTCTTTAATGTTGAACACCTGTATTTGGGCCTGAGGCCGCAATTTATATACGTATATATATATATATATATATATATATATATATATATATATATATATATATATATATACATATATACGCGTATATAACGCCAGTTTCATATTCAGAGAAACAGGTTGTTCATCATTCGGAAGAGGGAGTATTCATATCCTTCCTTCCTTGTTCAGTTATCAGTTTATAAGCTAGCAGTTCAATTTTAGTTTCAGTATTTATAATTATTTTCTTCAGCTATTTTACATACCACTGCAATTCAAATGTACTAACGTCCCTTTTTGCCCGGGGCCTGCATCTCGCGATGCAGGTAGCGCTTTTCAGGTTGACGATTCTACTTGCTAGGACATCTCGTATCAGCTATTGGTGAGCCCCAGTCTCTTGGGGCCTTATCTCACTTTTGTTTTAGTCATTATAGTATTTCAGTTAATAAGGTATACCGGGGACCTTGCCCTGGTAAACAGTTAGCATTTTCAGTGTTCGTTAGAGGCTTCGTAGACTATAACCCAGTCAGTCAGATATTAGCAGGCTTTCATGTGTTAGCCTTGTCGGCTACTTGTTTATTCCTTATAGAGGATTCACATCTATGATATTTCAGTCAGACTCTTTAGTATATTTTCATGTTTTATATTTACCTCTAGCTCATAGTTATACCACATGTTGATCCAGCCATACAGTTGGTTCGCTCGGTCGCATGCAGTCAGGTACCGTGTGCCGTGTTATGCCCAGACTATGGTTCGGGGCGTGTCAAAGCTTGGTATCAAAGCCAGGTTCAAGAGTCCTAGGGTGTCTATGAAGCCGTATCCAGTGGTGTCTACTTTATGTGTGTGTGTGCGCCACACATGTAAACAGTTGACCACCAAGACGTCTAGGATTGTTCCATTTCCTTCATATTGTAGATCATGCAGTTAGATCTTTGCTTTCAGGAATCTTTCTAACCCGTACGAATTGCGTATTTCAGAAAAATGCCTGCAAAAAGAAAGTACACCAGGAAGGCCTCAGCTACTAGCTAGGGGGCCACAACTAATGCTCCTTAGGAGGAGAACACTCCGGCCCAAGGGTTTGCACCGGGCTCAGTGCCCAGTGCTTCAGGCATGGATGTCAGGGGAGCTATCCAATTGCTCACCCAGATTGTTGCTACTCAGGCTCAAAGGCAGGGAACAAGTGATGTTCATGGGATGGGTAGTTCCAGGTCTAGGAAATTCCTCAACATGAAACCTCTCGTCTTTAGAGGGTCCAAACAGGATGAGGATCCGCAAAACTTCATTAATGAGGTTCAAAAGATATTTCGAGTGATGCATGCTACAGACATTGAGGCAGCAGAGCTTGCTATGTACCAGCTGAAGGATGTTGCCAACACTTGGTCTTAAAAGCTAAGGCTTTGGAGTTTGAGAGACTCAGACAGAATGATATGAGTGTGAATGAGTACTACCTCAAGTTCGTCTATCTGGCCAAGTATGCTCCAGAAATGGTACGTGATATAAGGGCCGGAGTTAGGCGGTTTGTGTTGGAGCTTTCAGATGATTTGTTTGCTGACGCTAATATAGCCGCTCATAATAATGACATGACCATCACTAAGATGGCTGCCTTTGTTCAAGGGAACAAAGACATGTTGAAGGAAGAAGAACGGCTATGGAGAGAGAAGGAGAGGAAATTCAGCGAGAGAGCTAAGTTTGTAGGAAGTTTCAACCATGGGGGATCTCAAACAGGAGGCAATCACCAGTTTTTCAAGAAATCAAAATCAGGACCTGCTCCATCTTCAACTAGTGCACCGGTTTAGAGGTCAAAGTTTAACAAGAAAAACCAGAATTTCAGAATAGCAGACTCACAGTCATAGGCTAGTATGGGCTATAGAGTCCCTAGTTACCCTATTTGCAACACGTGTGGTAAGCGGCACCCATGGTTGTGTCGTTTGGGCACAAATGGTTGCTCTGGGTACGGTTAGCAGGGCCACTTCTTGAGGGATTGCCCATAGGCAAAGCATAACAATGGTGGCAATGCAGCTCAGTCCACTAATTCAGCAGCCCATCATAACTCTCAAGCCCAACAAGGGCACGGTGCATCAAATTCTAATAATGCAGGCAATGGTCGAAACCGCTTGTATGCACTGGCAGACCGTCAGGATACAGAGGCTCGTGGAGATGTTGTCACAGGTATGCTAATAATATTCACTTTTGATGTCTATGCACTTATAGATCCGGGGTCCACCCTATCTTATGTAACCCAATATATTGCAAAGAAATTTGGGATAGAACTAGAAAAGTTGTGTGAACTCTTTGAAGTGTCCACTCCAGTGGAGAATCAGTCATTGCAAGGTGTATCTATTGGGGATGTCCAGTAAAAGTTCATCATCGTCTTATTGCAACAGACTTAGTAGAATTGGAGATGGTAGACTTCGATGTAATCATGGGCATGGATTGGTTAGAGTCCTGTTATGCCACAGTGGGTTGTAGAACCAAAATAGTAAGTTCTGAATTTCCTGGTGAACCAGTCTTAGAATGGAAGGGTGATGTAGTAACACCTAGATGTAGGTTTATTTCCTATCTTAAAGCCAGAAAGATGATTTCCAAGGGATATATCTATCACATGGTTCGAGTTAAGGATGCAGATGCTCAGATCCCCACTCTCCAGTCGGTACCAATTGTAAATGAGTTTCCAGAAGTGTTTCCCGAAGATCTCCCTGGATTCCCTCCCGATAGAGAGATTGACTTTGGAATTGATCTACTTCCAGGCACTAAGCCGATATCTATTCCGCCTTACAGAATGGATCCAGTAGAGTTGAAAGAGTTAAAAGTCCAGTTGAAAGATCTTCTAGATAAGGGATTTATAAGTCCAAGTGTCTCACCTTGGGGCGCACCGGTCTTGTTTGTCCGAAAGAAGGATGGGTCTTTCGTATATGCATTGACTATCGTTAGTTGAATAAAGTCACCATCAAGAACAAGTACTCTCTTCCCAGAATAGATGATTTATTTGATCAACTTCAGGGTGCCCAATGTTATTCCAAGATTGACCTCAGATTGGGATACTATCAGTTGAAGGTTAAGGAAGTTGATATTCCAAAAACAGCTTTTAGGACTCGATATGGGCATTTCAAATTTTTGGTAATGTCATTCGGTTTAACGAATGCACCAGCAGCTTTCATGGACCTTATGAATAGGGTCTTCAAGACTTATCTTGATTTGTTTGTTATCGTGTTTATTCATGACATCTTGATTTATTCCCGCAGTGAGACTGACCTTGCCGAACATCTCAGAATTGTGTTGTAGACACTGAAGGATCACAAGTTATATGCAAAATTTTCTAAGTATGAATTCTGGTTGAAATCAGTAGTGTTTTTGGGCCATGTAATCTCAGGGGAAGGCATGAAGGTGGACTCTTAGAAAATAGAGGCAGTGAAGAATTGGCCTATACCCACCTCAGTATCCGATATAAGAAGTTTTTTGGGTCTAGCAGGCTATTATAGGCGTTTCGTAAAGGGATTTTCTTCTATCTCGTCCCCGTGACTAGATTAACTCATAAGAAAGTCAAGTTTCAATGGTCGGATGCGTGCGAGAGAAGTTTTGAGGAGTTAAAGAAGAGGTTGACTTCAGCTCCAGTCCTAACACTACCGGAAGGAACCAAAAGGTTCGTTTTTTATTGTGATGCTTCAAGGGTTGGTATTGGGTGTGTATTAATGTAGCATGGTAAAGTCATATCCTACGTGTCGAGGCAACTCAAGGCTCACGAGAAGAATTATCCGACTCATGATCTTGAATTAGTAGCTGTGGTGTTTGCGCTTAAGATCTGGCGCCATTATTTGTATGGGGTATATGATGACATTTTTACAGATCACAAGAGTCTCCAGTACATCTTCAAGCAAAGAGAATTAAATCTACATCAGAGGAGGTGGCTCGAATTACTTAAAGATTATGATGTTGATATCCTCTATCATCCGGGGAAGGCAAATGTTGTAGCCGATACTCACAGTCGGCGTTCTATGGGAAGCTTAGCTCATGTTGAGGCAGATAAGCGAACTATGATGAAGGAAGTCCACCACTTAGTGTGTCGAGGAGTTCGACTTTTGGACTCCGAAGATAGTGGCGTTGTTCTCTAGAACAAGGCTAAATCCTCCTTAGTAGCCGAAGTAAAAGAAAAACAGTTAAGTGATCCCTATTTATTGCAGTTGAAGGAAGGAATTCACAAACACAAGACTATGACTTTTGAACAAGGGGGAGATTATGATACTATGAGATACAGAGGCAGACTATGTGTTCCAGACGTAGATGGGCTCAGAGAGCGGATTATGTCAGAAGTCCACAATTCTAGGTATTTTATTCACCCAGGTTCCACAAAGATGTATCATATCTTAAGGAGGTTTATTGGTGGAACGATATGAAAAAGAATATAGTAGACTTCTTGTCTAAGTGTCCAAATTGTCAGTAGGTGAAAGTCGAACACCAAAGACCTAGTGGTTTAACTCAGAATATAGAAATTCCCATTTGGAAATAGGAAATGATAAACATGGACTTCATAACAGGTCTACCTCGCTCGTTCTGGAAGCATGATTTGATTTGGGTGATTGTAGATCGACTTACCAAGTTAGCTCTCTTCTTGCCAGTGAAGACTACAGATTCGGCCTAGGATTATGCCAAGTTTTATATCAAAGAAATTATCCGATTGCATGGGACTCCTTTGTCCATTATCTCAGATCGTGGTGCTCAGTTTATAACAAACTTTTGGAAATCCTTTCAGAAGGGATTGGGCACAAGGGTGAACCTTAGCACCGCTTTTCATCCTCTGACAGACCATTCAGACTCTTGAGGATATGTTGAGGACGTGTGTTATTGATTTTAAAGTAATTGGGACGATCATCTACCTCTCATTGAGTTTGCTTATAATAACAGCTATCACTCTAGTATCAAGATGGAACCGTACGAAGCTCTGTATGGGCGAAGGTGTAGATCACCAATTGGTTGGTTCAAACTAGGAGAAGCGGAGTTGTTAGGACCCGATTTGGTCTATCAGGCTATGGAGAAAGTCAAATTGATACAAAGGCATTTGAAGATGGCTCAAAGTTGCCAAAAGTCCTATTCGGATGTGCGGCATAGAGACTTAGAGTTCCAAGTTGATGATTGGGTATTTCTGAAAGTATCGCCCATAAAAGGCATTATGGGATTTGGGAAGAAGGGGAAACTTAGTCCCCGCTATATTGGTCTATATAGAATCTTGCGAAGGATTAGACAGGTGGCTTATGAGTTATAATTGCCACAAGAACTAGCTGTTGTACACCCAGTGTTTCATGTGTCCATATTGAAGAAATTCATGGGAGACCCATCACTTGTGGTTCCTACAGAGGTTATAGGGGTTAAAGACAACCTGTCTTACGAAGGAATTCTAGTGGCTATTCTTGATTGTCAAATCCGCAAGCTCAGAACTAAGGAAATTGCTTCAGTAAAAGTACTTTGGATGAATCAAAAGGTTGAAGAGGCTACATAGCAAGCCGAGGAGGACATGAAGTCCAGATATCCCCATCTCTTTGAAGAGCAAAAGGAAAATGTGGAAGGTAATTAACCTTTCCATTCAGGTCTTATATTATAATCTCCATGTCCTTCAGTATTTACTCAGCTTAGTATTTAGTGATCATGTGCTCGTCCAGTTTGATATACATGTATTCATGATATTTTAGTATTCTCATATCTCCATCACACCCGTTTAATGTCCATAGATAGCCGTAGTTGCAGCTAGGACCATCATTCGAGGATGAATGATTCCAAGGGGGAGATAATGTAACACCCCGTAAAATTTGACTTAGGTATGAATGAGTTAAAGGAGTAGTAAGGATATATTTTGAACATGTGAAGTCCCATCGAGATGATTATGGGTGAAAATAGTTGTTTCAAAATCAAGATGGAAAGTGAGGTGCATAAGATTTGACAAAATCGACTAAGTTTGCAAAAGGTCTGTCTTCCAGCAGGATTTAGTGAAAATGTTTAAGGAATTTGGACAACCTCAAAGCATGAAAGTTGTAGGCCTTTGAAATATATTTCCAAAGATATATTTTGGAGCCCAAACGGAGCTCTGTACAAAAAGAAATGCCCGTTTTACAGAATGGTGTGTAACCACCGCGGTCCTGCCGCTTTTTTACCGTGACCGCAGTGGTGAGGCAGTGTCCCAGCGATTTACCGCAGTTGGGACCGCGGTCCTGCCAATTGGGACACGGTGGATGACTTGGGAAGTCGTTTTTAGCCTTATTTCGTCCCCCACAGCCCCAAAACATAAAAACTTGCTCTAGAGAGGAAGGCTCTCAAAAACCTAATTCCTTAATGGTCCCTTCACCACCCAAGGTAAGTTTTAATGGTGATTCTAAGTTAATTTCAATTTCCCATCATCTTACTAACATGGGTAAACCATCCATATTATTAGATATTCGATTGGGACATCATTGTTGAGAGAAGGAAGCCTAGAACTCGAATTCAAAGGGTTTGAACTTCAAAAAGGTAATGTCTTCACCCTCTAATTGATTATTGCATTGGTTTAATGATTATAAACCCTAGTTCATGAGATATGAGTTGATGGGTTTGATAGAAAAGCATGAACGATTATACGGTGGGGTGTTGAGTGTTGATTATTTGTTAAGGATGTTTTTACCTTATGGGTAATGCGAATAATGTTGATTATAATCATTTGATACTTTAAAATTTAACTAGGAGCAAGAGAATGGATTGTTGGGTGTAGAGACACCATTCATAAGTACTATGAAGCTTTATTTTCACCAAGCATTTGATAAAATGCTTAAGTGACCAAAACATGAGCACCATAGTTAATATGGAATCCCTTTGACTTGTATTGCTATAGATTAAAGTTGAAAGGGTTGACAAACGTTGCATTACGCTCAAGGGCAGGAAGTTAAGGTATGTAAGGCTAACTCTTTACGTTTGGGAATGTCTATGATTCTCCCTACGTCCCATTCATTATGACCATTACCAGTTTCCTCAGAAAGTAACTATGCCTTAGTTCCCTGAATAGTAGTAGAACTTCTATTCTCTAGATGGCATAGTCTCATAATCATTCGATATTCTATGAGTTTCAGTTATGACAAATCAACTTATTATGAATACTTATCTCACTCTAATCCTATTCACTATTCCAGTATCATGTAACTTAGTATGGCTCATTATTTCAGTATCATGTATTGTAATATGATTCTCAGTTCCTAATTTTATATTCTTGAATGTTGAACACTTGTATTTGGGCCCGAGGCTGATGTTCATGCTTTATGCATCTTTGGGCTTGAGGCCACACACACACACACACACACACACACACACACACACACACACACACATATATATATATATATATATATATATATATATATATATATATATATATATATATATATATATATATATATATTGTGAATTGTTAGATATCATATTCAGAGAAACAGGTTGTTCATCATTCGGAAGAGGGAGTATTCTTATCCTTACTTCCTTGTTCAGTTATCAGTTTATCAGCTAGCAGTTTAGTTTCAGTTTCAGTATTTACAGTTCTTTTCTTCAGTTGTTTTACATACCAGTGCAATTCAAATGTACGAGCGTCCCTTTTTACTCATGGCCTACATCTCGCGATGCAGGTAATGATTTTCAGGTTAATGACTCTGCTTGCTAGGACATCTCGTATCAGCTATTGGTGAGCCCTAGTCTTTCAGGTCCTTTTCTCACTTTTGTTTAAGTCATTATAGTATTGCAGTTAATAAGGTATACCGGGGACCTTATCCCTGTAAATAGTTAGCATTTTCAGTGTTCTTTAGAGGCTTCGTAGACTATAACCCATTCAGTCAGATATTAGTAGGCTTTCATGTGTTAGCCTTGTCGGCTACTTGTTTATACTTGCAGACCTTTTTAGTATTTTACGCATCTATGATATTTCAGTCAGACTCTTTAGTAGATTTTCATGTTTTATATTTACCTCTAGCTCATGTTATACCACATGTTGATCCAGCCATACAGTTGGTTCGCTCGGTCGCATGCAGTCAGGCACCGAGTGTCGTGGTACGCCCAGACTATGGTTCGGGGCATGACATCTAAGGTCTTCAAGGGCCCAGGGCCATACCGACATGCACCTAGGGTTTGTCACTTGTCTGTTCTTGGCTACTCCATTGTGATTTCGAGCAAAATCACGCTGTATTTGTTACGATCCTTGGGATCCTAGACAAGTTCTTTCATCTTTATTTGGGTTTCTTCTCAAACCCTAATTTCTGCCTACATCTCCTAGATCTGTACAAATTTAACATGATTTGAGTTTGTTTCTTTGAAGTTTTACAATATCCTTGAAACTCTTTACCAGAACCATGTGATTTCAAGTGTGTTCGTCTTCTTCTAAAATTAGAATTTTTGAAACTTCTTCTAAAACTTTGTTTAAACTGGTTCTTTGTGTTTAAACTTCTATCTCTTGCATATTTTGACTGATTCTATGGTTTTACTACCTTTTCAACTCGCTCATGTTGAAAGCCCTAATTTTCTAGAGTTCTTTGTTTGGTTCTGTGTATTAGCATGACTGCTCATTTCTTGTTTGAGTTTCTATGACTATCTTGCTTCGAATATGTTCTTACTGAGTTTTAGCCTAACTTATATCACCTTTATGTGTTTGTGATCATCTTGACTGGTCAATATTTGCCTCTTTGCTTGCTATGTTTGGTTACTCCTATCTCACTCTTTTTATATGCTAAAACTCTCTTTTTGATTGACTCTGAACTCCTTGTTTCTGGGCTTGATTTGAAAAACTTCCCTTTAGACCTTCAATTTTCCTGTTTAAACTTGGGAACACATGTTACTCTCCTTAAATCAGTAATTTCGAATCCTTGATTCCATGATTTACTATATGCTGATTTTCGATTATTTTCATATTTTGCAACTTTATTTTGTTTTCTTACTTTATTTGGTTAACCGAGTATTTTACTGACCCTTCATTAGCTGTTTCCTCAATTGAACCCCTATGTACTTACCCCTAATTTTCTATTTTGTACCTTATTCTCTACTTGATTTCTTTCCTTAATCATTTCTGCCTATTACCGTTGGTTGATAACCCCTTAATTAAAGGAGTACTTGCATTGATTTGATTCTGATTAGTATTTGGTTCCATAATTACTATGCTACTATGATTCTTGCCTTATTTTTATCTAATTTCGAACTACTATATATACACACTCTCTCATTAGCACAAACACACGAACACATTGGTTCAAAACTCTCTCTCACATAAAAAACTCTTTTCTACTCTCTTTTTCTGGTTACTTGCTATTATTCTAAATCAGCCAGTTGTAAGCCAAGGCTGATTACTCTACTCTGTTGCTCCTTACTTTGTGTTTACTACCTTCTTTACTGGTATGTTCTAATTTCAATTCAAGTTCCAAAAATAATACGGTCCTTTTATTACTTCAATTCATCCTGTTTCTAGTTTGCTTTTACTTATGGTTTTACTGTGAAACCTGTAGTTAATATGTTTACATGATTAGCATGTTATGTACTCCCCTTCCTTAGGATCAGTATGAACATGTTACCTCCCTCTATGTAGTCTGTCTCTATGTGATCTTGCAATATCTGGTTTCTGATATGATTCTCCTTGTAAAGTAGTATGTACTCCTAACTTGTATGAGCCTGGGGATTGATTCTTTAATTATGTTGATCCTACACTGAACCCCTAAAACATTGCTGGTTCTATGAATATGTCTGATTAGTTGTTTCTAAGCATGCCTGTACCAATTCCAAAGACCTCTGCCTGTTATGTGTTTACCATCATGTGCTCTATGTATCCCCAATCCCTATTACTCATGTGTGTAAGTTTGTTCCTTCTGTTTTGGTTCTTTGTTCTTTAAGTATTACTGAGTTGGTTTTGGACTCCATGTTTGATATACTGTTGTCTAATCATATAACACTCTCTTTTCAAAGTTGTTTTACTGAATGACTCCCTCTTTTACTCCACAAAACTATTTCAATGAAACCTCTTTTTAATATTGTTTTCCCACTAAAACCTTTCAAACTGGGTCAAGCACTCTCACTCTACTCCTAAGTCATTAGGTTCTGCCCCCTCCAGTGTGTGTACTGCCTTGGGATCCTCTTGAGAACCCTCTGAACTATGGCACACTAAGGCTGGCCCTTCCACACTGCACTTACTAAATTTGGTTACCAAGTCTAGGTGTGAGCACTTTCCGGGATCCTTGAGATCCTTAGGGAACTCTGACGCACCTAGACAATGACATTGTCTATGGAATTTGGGCCTTTGAGGCTATTGGAGGCTTTGGAAATCTGGCCCTATCTGTACGTTCCCTGTAGAATAACTTCTTATTTTCTTATCTACTTATGTAATTCATTCATATGGTCTGTAATAATTTGTAAATGAATATTGGGGCAACTAGTAAAAAAGGGTTGGTAGTTACATATTTATGGGGTAATACAGGTAGAAACCATGCCTATAGGACTTTACATTTTTGCTATGTTTGCCTTACCATGATAGAAATCATGCTTATAGGTCTAAAGTGGTTCCGATAATAGAAATCATGTTTGTAGATCTTAAAATTAACTTCACAAGTAGATACCATGCCTATAGGATATGATCCAATCCAACTTCTATTATAACATATATTATATGTGCTTTCATTTGTTACCATGCCTACCAGTTTCTAAATTCAGTTTTAAACAACTAGATATCATGCCTATAGGGAACATCTCCAGAATTTCTGCCTATAGCTTTAAACCATTTTAGTTTGAATAAATCAACCCAGTCCGCGATTAGTTTACTTCGAAACTGGTTTAATTAATGGTTTATTTTCCCTGAAATGAATTCTTTCAAAAACTGCCTTAATCTATCATTAGATAGCATGCCTATAGGGATTCAAGAGTATGTTTTAAAATCTACCCTGTTTTACTATAGAAAATGTAGTTATCATTATTTCGTGTGTAGGCAAGCCTGTAGGGCGTTTTCGAATCCTGTAACTTTGAAACCGTTTCTGCTACTTAGTGCCATTTTAATAGGCTTTAAAAAATCAGTAGGCAACTGATAGGGTCTTTGCTTCTGAGTTTATAACATAAACTGCCTATCTTCTGTGTCTTGATATTCACTTAGACCTCATGCCTTAGGATACTGTTTAATAAAAAGCCCTTATTTGTGCTTGAGTCATGCTGCTTATGTGTATTGTTTGAGGAGGTAAACTTGAGCCTCTAATTGCTCCCTTTTATCTTATGTGCTAAGGTCCTAATTATTCTTGCATGTCGCTTTAGTATATTTACCTTTTAAAACCTTAGGTGTCTGTCTAGAAGTACCTATAGGTAGAGGTCCTAAAATTCTTCCAGGACCATTAAGAAGGGACGTGTAATAGCACACAATAGAGATCGCTGACCAACACTCGTTTTAATGACCACTAAAGGGGTGGGAAGGGTAGATATGGGATATGATAACTACACGCTAATGTCACGTGTAGCCCCTCGTTGAGGAGTGTTTACCGGACATTGTGTGGGGTGATTCTATAGGCTAACCAATCTAGGACTTCTCCTTTCCCAAAACTCCTTTTGTTTAAAACTTTGTCTTTACACAACTTGTTCAAAACCTTTGTCTTATTATTTATATGAACGTACTTTATTTGTAATTATTTGTTTCAAGTATTTATTTGTTAATAGACTAATTCTTAAATATAAGTTCGGCCAGGACTCACAGTTGTGGACCAAGAGGGGTGCCTAACACCTTTCCCTTGAGGTTATTTCGAGCCCTTACCCTAATCTCTGTTAATGCACACCAATCTGAGAGTTAATTTCTCTTGGTGCCCTAATGCACCATAATCTGTTAGGTAGCGACTCTTTAAATACCCAATTCCCAAAAGAAAATGAGTTATTATCCCCCATGAATGCCGAAACCCGCACTTTCTCTCCGCGGAGGAAAAAAGGGGGCGCAACACACATGACCTTATTCAACTTAATTTAGAAAGAGAGGGAGGAAAATTACATACCAGTTGTCTGAGCAATTAAAAAAGTTGTTCTGACTTCTGAGATGTGAACCAGGTGAGTTCTTCTACAATTCCGATCTTTTTTTTTATTTTGTGTGTTTAATCCAATGTCTTTTCTTGGTCTTTCTTGTTCTTCTCCTTTTATTTTGTATTTTTTATTTTTGTTTGTGTTATGCAGTTCTTGTGTGTGAGTGAGAGTGAGAGTGAAGGTGTTTGACTGATATGCGAAAGGATTAGGTTTTAATACCTGTGAGTTTTGTGGCGGACAAGTGGATCGCATAACACATTATGCGGTCGCATGTGTTATGCGATGAATTAATGGCTAGGTCACTAAACATCACTTCACGATGCATTCTGCGGTCGCATAACTGTTATGTGGGCTGCAAAAATAGAGATCCCACTACATTTTGAGGACTAAACTTGTATTTTTTTCTGACTGTGTCTGCGACCACTATGGGGACCGCAAAGTTGCCGTAGACCATAGGTCCTTTTCTTCATTCTCCTTAGTCCTTGCACCTTATTTCATTGTATTTTGAGCTACCTACATTCTAACACATACGTCAAACTGCTCAACACTAACAACTAAACCTACAAAAATTAAGATCTAACAAAATATTGTTACCACACATGGGTTGCCTCCCAAGAATCTCTTGATTTAACGTCGCGGCACGACGATGTTGACCCCATTTTGGGCTACACAATGGTGGGGGCTGGTGTAGGACTATTCTTGAGAGCAAATTGCTCTACCAAATGCCTTTCTCCTATGGTACCGAGGTAATGCTTGACCCGTTGGTCGTTTACTTTGAAAGTTTGAGTCCCGTCCTCTGACTCCAATTCAATAGCACCATCAGGGGATACATTCACAACTTTGAACGGGCCAAACCATTTGGATTTGAGTTTGCCCGGAAATAACTTGCGTCTTGAGTTGAAGAGTAAGAACAAGTCACTGGATTTGAATTCCCGCTTCAAAATCTTCTTGTCATGAACAAATTTCATTCTCTCCTTATACATGGCTGCACTCTCATAGGCATGGAGACGGAATTCTTCTATCTCATTGATTTGTGTCATTCTTAGGTTAGTAGCTTCGGCTCAATAAATATTCAATATTTTCAATGCCCACATGACTTTGTGTTCAAGCTCTACTGGCAAGTGACACGCCTTACTGAAAACCAACCGGTATGGTGAGGTGCCAATGGGAGTCTTAAATGTTGTGTGATATGCCTACTATGCATCATCTAGCTTCCTTGACCATGTCATGACCCAAACTGATGGGCCGCGACGGGCACCCAGTATCTTACTAAACTGAGTACCAACGTAACATATCTTCCATATGATTCTATCATAGGTAAATGAACTGGAGTAAAGCATGAGGGAATACAAACTTATACATATGAAGTACGGGCCTATAAGACAAAAAAACCACTCGTGTATTAAATATAGGCCGACAAGGCCAAATAGTTTTTTACGTACATGACATCTGTCTACAAGCCTCTAAGAATACATAATTCTCCTAAATTTTGAGACAGAGTCCCACCATAACAAAAAATACATGTCTAAATCATACTAACCAAACAAGCAACTCCGAAGCAAATGCAGCGCACCAACATCTTCCGCTGAGTTGATAGCCTACCTGAAGGGCTCTCGACCTGTCTATCGGGACCTGTGGGCATGAAATGCAACATCCCCACGCAAAAAGGGATGTCAGTCTGAATAATGTACTGAGTATGTAAGGCACATAAATAAGTACATAACAGACATGGAAAAAATATAGAATAAATGACTCAACCTGTAAGTCTGGATAACTCTGTAAATCATGAAACACTTATAGTTTCATGCATATGCATATGAATGTCATGTCGTGCATAGGTACATGTGTTCATAACATCATCAAGCCTCTGAGGTCATCCCATCATATCATCTCAGCCACTGTGGGCAAATCATCAACGTATACTAGCTGATCAGGTGGTGATGGATATATAACACTATAACCTTTTCTCATATCCCATATATATATATATACACGTATATAACGCCATTTGAATCATGGGTAAATGAATATGTAAATGAATGCAATGTATGAGAAGTACGTTAATAAAACTTTACGGAACGTCACAAGACCATTATACCTCTAATTAATATCATGAAATAAACTTTTTTCAACTTACGCATTTTTCTGAGTTCCATGAACAGAAGATGTAATAATAAGACACATGAGAATTCAAGAGCATAGACATCTCTAATACTTCTATGAATAGAGTTATTTATGAAAACTGTGCGTTTACTCATTTAGTTTGTATCATTTAGATCAGGCCAAAAAGAAAGAAGGGATATCCTTAACATACCTGTATGATCTCTTCCTTATTACTCAACCAAGCCAAAATGCTATAACACATAAAGTACAGTAATATATTCAGATAAGATAGCTACACAGTTCCATGGAATCGACTAAACCACAATTACTACAGTGCACGCCCACACGCCCGTCACCTAGTGTCACGACCCAAACCGATGAGCCGTAACGGGCACCCAGTACCTTACTTGACCGAGTACCATCATAACGTATCTTTCTTATTACATCATCATATACACGTGACATACGGGCATAATAGGCCAACATAATCATTTATAAACTCAAAACATAGGCCGACAAGGCCGTACACTCTTTCACATATACAACATATTTCTACAAGCCTCTAAGAGTACCTAAATCTCATAAAGGTCGGGATAGAGTCCCGCCATACCAAATAATACACGTCTAAATCGTACTAACCAAACAAACAAATCCGAAGTAAATGGAGCGCACCAACATCTTCCGCTAAGCTGATAACCTACTTGGAGGGCTCTCGACCTGTCTATCGGGACCTACAGACACAAAACGCAGCGTCCCCAGACAAAAGGGACGTCAGTACAAATAATATACCGAGTATGTAAGGCACATAAATAAGTACATAAGAGACATGAAAGAAATATAGAGTACATGACTCAACCTGTAAGTCTGAATAACTTTGTAAATCATAAATTACTTTTAGCGTCATGCATATGCGTATGAATGTCATGTCGTGCATAGGTACATGTTTCATAACATCATCAGCCTCTGAGGGCATCCCATCATATCATATTGGCCACTATGGGCAAAATTATCATCGTATACTAGCTGATCAGGTGGTGGTGCGTATATAACGCCATAGCCTCTTCCCATATCCCATATAGATATATTTACATATATACACGTATATAACACTGTTTGAATCATATCGTCTCGGCCACTATGGGCAACATCATCAACATATACCAACTGATTAGGTGGTGTTGCGTATATAACAATGTAACCTTTTCGCATATCCCATATACATATATTTACATATATACGCGTATATAATGTCGTTTAAATCATATTTCAGTCACTCTGGGCAACATCATCATCATATACAAGGTGATCAGGTGGTGGTGCGTATATAAACGCCATCTGAGTCATGGGTCAATGCACATGTATAAATGAGTAAAATGCATGAAAAATACGTAATAATCTCGATATTTCCTTCCGGATAAACTTTTCCAATTGCGTAGTATTCTGAGACCCATGAACAGAAGATAATAATAATTTTCATGGGGAATCAAGAATATAGACACCCCTACTATTTCTACGAATAGAGTAATATATAGAAACTATGTATTTTCTCGTTTCGTCAGTATAATTTGGACCATGCCAAAAGAAAGAAGGGATAGACTTAACATACTTGGAGTGGGAAAATTCCGTATAATATTCTTAGCCAAGATTGCACCGTACTCTTTTGTAATCGCAAAATTTAATGGGATTACACTTCTGTTACTTGAGGTATTTTGAACGAAATGAAGCTCTCAGGAAGTAATATGATGGAATTATTTTGAACCAAATGAAGTTCTATTTCTTTGAAGTATTTTGGTGGAATTATTTTGGATGAAATGAAGAATGGAACATGTCTCTTGCTTAAGAGTGTTTAACATTTTTGGCTCCTTTTGTGTCCAAATGAAAGGGACAAGATGTGATATTAAAGCTTACTTGGATATTCTAATTGTCCAAAGTTAGACACATATACATGGAATTACTTAAGAGTAATTCCTTAATTTGCTTCCTTCTGACACGTTACCTTTCTTGGTAGGGGGTTTAATCTTATCCCATTTTTAAATAATTAACTAGGTAATGTCCCGTTATCCGATTGTTAACCAATTATCCGCATAATTAAAAATTATCTCAAATTACTTTATGTTCTATTTATTACTAAAATACTTCATATATACTTTATATGTTATACTACCATGGTCATATGGTACCTTGCATGGTACTAGTCCATAAATACTGGGTATTTTAGCTCGGGCCGTATTTTACCCCAAATTGCCAAATATGGACAAAATTTATTTTCTTTGACTTGCTCCCCCTTTCACCTTCATGAATTTACTAATCACTTGTGAAATAGCATAATCCTTATGATTTTCAAATAATCTTTTACTTGGACTTATATTAATTACCTTATGATAAATTCAACGTATAATACTTCACGGTGCAACATCGTCGTAACTTAATATCGTGAAGCGTAACATCACCGCAATATATTACTGCAGAGCATAACATCGACGTAATACTGTAGGGCGTAACATTATTCCCCCCTTTGGAACATTCGTCCTCGAATGTTGACTGATGCACTTATCATTTTCATAACTTATATCTTTCGAATAATTTAGAACAACTCTTTCCATCTAGGTGACTGACCTGTAAATGAGTCCAAAGTCCAGGGCATTCCCCCCTTAGGCCTCCTTTTCACACCACAACTTGTAGTGAGAATCCTTCCAATCCCGTAACTGTTACTACCTTTCATCATGCATCCTGTACAATTTTGACCTTGTAAGTGTGCGCAATCTCTAGGTTTCATATATAGATCTTGATAAGATTTCCCTTTGGGTATATATGAGTATAATGAAGTTCTTCACTCGGTACTTTGTTGAATTCACAAATATTGATCTACAATATACCCTCATTTTATTACCAGGGTAGCATTTCATTATTTCTAAATGCTATTAATCTTAGACTCCTTTGAGTTCATTAAAGCTATAGTGAGCTTTGTATAACATAGAGAAACTGTCTGCTCTTCTTGTTTTCATGGGCTTAATCCTAAAGACTTATCCATTCTCATCATCTTTTCAATTGTCTTCCCTCATCCTTACTCATGCTTCCTTAAATCTTTATCGCTCTACCATACTTTAGCTTGCGACCAATATATATCTATTTATAAACTTTGCTTCAACTTGTTTGCACCATAGATTTTCTTATGTTATTCTGGAATGTCAAGAGAGACATCACATCGTCTCTAACTTTTCTCCATTCTCTTAACTAGATCTCTCAGTACTTAGAAACCATAGGCTGGAAGACATGCCGCTGACGATGCCGCTATCATTACCGGTTATTGGATCCCGTGATTATAACATTCTATCCAAAGTATGGACTATTTACAACTTTCTGCGTTTGAGTAGCTCGTATGTTGTTCACTTTTACTTTACTCACTTAAAATCTCACATCACATCTTCTATCTCTTTCGTGACCTCCCTTCGACCCAGGTGTAATTCACGTCCATAGCTTGAAGCTCTATTATAATATTTGCACCTCTGGTACATACACAATCTGGTGGGAGCTTCATACTGACTTCATATGAGGCCGATACTTCTTCTAACTGGTTTCCTTGTAGAGCCATTATAGATTATGGTTGTTGTGTTATTTCTTTTGAACATTTGATATTTAGAGTGATTCTGTCGTGTTCTCAAGCACAACTTCTATAATTTTTCCAGGTCCAATAGTTAGACTCTTGATTTACTTGGGTGATGTAATTCTTTAGTTTTCTCTTCCTTCTGATCACCCTTTATGTAGGCTTAAGATATCTCCCGATCTGTGGCGCATGATATCAGTTATTACCTTAACCTTTCATAGGTGTTATGGAATATACATGATACAATCTTCTAACAATTCAATCCTTTGTCTATGCCCTGGGCTCAATTCTTTCTTTTAACTGATATCGAAGTCTTCTATGGCTGTATGATTTTCAACAAATATGTTGCCTGGATAATGCTCCAAAATCTTTAGTGTATCCATAACGTACTAACTCTGAATCATTGATCGAATAATTTCTTTCGTTCCATCTCAGCTTTCTTTAAACGTGTGCAGTTACTTTTCCTAGTCTTTCTGCCCCTTGTTGCGTCCATACTTAGCTTGTCTTAGTGCCCACATTTGCCAGAGTTTTCATAAAACTCATATGATCTTGAATATTACTTTTAATTCTTACTTCCTGTATCATTAGCCACGGTAGGTACCACTTTCCTTTGGAATGCTTACAATGTTGTTGCGAGACTATTGTTACACAACCATTTTCTCTTTAGGTCGTTGTGCTTAGGTTGAAGCCTTGTTTCTTATCTCCCCAGATAGTCTTTCGTTGTAGTACTTAGGGAAAACCCTTGACTCTTGTAAAATTATGAGCTTATTACGTATCTTTTTGATGTCCTTATTTGCCTATAATTATCCGTAGTTGCTTACTTCTATGCCTTTGTGCTTGTATGGTTGCTTCTGAACTGATATCTTGACTGCCTTCCCAGTGGCACATTCTTTTATCCCCTTAAAACTTATACGGTACCTTTAACTATCATGACTCTTGTTTGAATATATCTCAAGTATTATGACGATATTCTTTGAGTCTGAATTATTGGGTTCTACTATGTTTATCTTACACGATCTGATGACTCCTCTATGACTTCATATTTAGCCATAACTGGGATCTTCCTGACCAATTACTAACTACTCATTGGCCCATTCTCATATTGATATTCCTTATAATCTTTCTTGGGTTATTTTCTTTGTCTTAACTTACATCTCGCACTGGCTCCTTAATTATCAAAAACATCCGGGCAGGATCCCTTACTTCCTTTTCTTGGTTCCGTGCTTATATAATGTTCTGGAATCATAGCATATCTGTAACATTTGAATAAGTACAATCTCATCCCTTTCTCATTCTTATCGTGTTCTTCCTTTATCATTCCATAGTCACTAGAACCACTTAATTCTGACTTAATGTCACATCACTCCATATTCCCCCTTTAGGGGTGTACCAAAAGCTGAAGCCACGAGGATCTACCTATAGATGTTTTACCTCTTCATATTTAGCGTCATTTCTCACATCAATGATCCTTACATGCCTTGCAGCAATCCTTATGTACCAAGGATGGCAAATTCCCTTACTCGCGAGGGTGACACTTAGCGTAACTAGCACATACAATCTCTTAAGCTTAACTTTGCTCACATTGCTTGCTCTAGGAAGCATCTCTCCGAATGACCATTCTCTGAATTCATCATGAATCTTTTTCTGTGGTCCATTCTATTACCGCCGGAACAAAATCGGAAATTACCATGATGCCGAGTACTTTACAATCATTCAATCCCTAATTCATATTTATTTTATCTTGTTTACTTGTCCATACTGATTTTTGTTACTCTGGGGATTAACTCTCCCCTCTGGTAGTTGCGTTGTAGTCACAAACGTATTTCTCAAAATGAGGATATAACCTTATGGCCTATACTCTTTTGTTGTCTTAAGGCCCATCACCTTTCGTCTCTTCCTTCAGTTGACTATAGGTTCTGTAACACTCTACCGTTTTCATCCATGTATCACACCTTATTCATAATCCTTCCTTATCTCTTCTCATTACTCTACTAATATTTCTGCATATCTCTTTTCTTGTGAAAACTTCAATACGACATTCTTTTGCTTTTAGCTTTCCTTTTCTCCATCCAATGGCTCTTCAAGTTGCTTAATGTTCCCGCTTTACTAGGGACACGAGCCACACTAAGGTAATATTTATCCCTTCAAGGCTTACAGTGCATGTCTTTGTAGTACTCATATCTGGGTGCACTATTTTAAAGTGCACCATCTAGGTGTCTCATAAAGAGACCTATTAGCACATTTGCAATATCCTTCGGAAATGTCAACTGATGGAATCAATTCATCCATCATATCTTCTTATACCACTTTTGTTAACTCCCATAGGGCATATCTGGAAGGGGTGCGATCAATTGTATATACCTCTATTACTATTGAATATAACTCAAAAAGTTTATGTTCCTCTGCCTCAATTATAAACGTTGTTAACCTTCATTAACTGGGTACCTCATACCCTTTTTCACCTTGCTCCTTTTACTTGCTAAAACTTGTATGTATCTTTTTAATCTCTCATTGTCCATTACCATAAAGGTGGATAGGCATTCTTGCCTTAAGGCTTCTTATCAGGAAGTTTACACCTTTCAGTACACCCATGATCTGCTAAAGACCTCATATTTACTTATCCTAGACATCATACAAAAATCCAATTCCTCTGACTCAGCTCTTCCACTACTATCTCTCTTTCCAACCTTCTTTCCGGATGTAGGCATCATCTTATTACGAATAGAAGTTCAGGACTAAAATTCTTATAAGTGAGCTCTACCACACGATCTAGAGTAAAAAGAAAGAGTGACAATACTAAATGCCATATAGCCGCCTACTTATAAGTGTGGTGCACGACACACCCTTAAACAAGACTCTACTAGACACGGCTTGTAGACTCCCTAGGACAGAACTGCTCTGATACAACTTTTGTCACGACCCAAACCGATGGGACGTTATGGGCACCCAGTACCTTACTCGACCGAGTACCAACATGACGTATCTTTCTTATTACATCATCATATACATGTGACATACGGGTCTAATAGGCCAACATAATCATTTATAAACTCAAAACATTGGCCGACAAGGCTGTACAATCTTTCACGTATACAACATATTTCTACAAGCCTCTAATAGTACATAAATATCATAAAGGTCGGGATAGAGTCCCGCCATACCAAACAATACACGTCTAAATCATACTTACCAAACAAGCAACTCTAAAGCAAATGGAGCGCACCAACATCTTCCGCTGAGCTGATAGCCTACTTGGAGGGCTCTCGACCTGTCTATCGGGACCTGCGGGCATGAAACGCAGCGTCCCCAGGCAAAAGGGACATCGTTACGAATAATGTACTGAGTATGTAAGGCATATAAATAAGTGCATAAGAGACATGGAAGAAATATAGAGTACATGACTCAACTTGTAAGTTTGAATAACTTTGTAAATCATAAATTACTATTAGTATCATGCATATGCGTATGAATGTCATTTCATGCATAGGTAAATGTTTCATAATATCATTAGCCTCTGAGGGCATCCCATTATATCATATAGCACCAAAACCTCTTCCCATATCCCATATACATATACATACATATATGCGCGTATATAACGCCATTTGAATCATATTTTAACCACTGTGGGCAACATCATCATCATATACCAGCTGATCAGGTGGTGGTGCATATATAACACCGTAACCTTTTTTCATATCCCATATACATATATTTACATATATATGCGTATATAACGCCGTTTGAATCATATTTCAGCCACTGTGGGCAACATCATCATCATATATCAGCTGATCAAGTGGTGGTGCGTATATAACGCCATCTGAGTTATAGGTCAATGCACATGTATAAATGAGTAAAATATATGAAAAATACGTAATAATCTCGATATTTTCTTCCGGATAAACTTTTCCAACTGCGTAGTATTCTGAGACCCATGAATAGAAGATAATAATAATTCTCATGGGGAATCAAGAATATAGACAACCCTACTATTTCTACGAATAGAGTAATTTATAGAAACTGTGTATTTCCTCGTTTCTTCAGTATAATTTGGACCATGCCAAAAGAAAGAAGGGATAGCCTTAACATACCTGGAGTACGAAAATTTTGTTTAATATTCTTGGCAAAGATTGCACCGTACTGTTTTGTAATCTCAAAATTTTGATGGGATTACGCTTCTGTTACTTGAGGTTTTTTTGAAAAAAATGAAGCTCTCAGGAAGTAATTTGATGGAATTATTTTGAACCAAATGAATTTCTGTTTGTTTGAAGTATTTTGGTGGAATTATTTTAGATGAAATGAAGAATGGAACATGTCTCTTGCTTAATAGTGTTTGACGTTTTTGGCTGCTTTTTTGTCCAAATGAAAGGAACAAGATGTGATATTAAAGCTTACTTGGATATTCTAATTGTCCAAAGTTAGACACATATACATGGAATGACTTAAGAGTCGTTCCTTAATTTGCTTCCTTCTGCCACGTTACCTTTCTAGGTGGGGGGTTTAATCTTATCTCGTTTTTTAATAATTAACTAGGTAATGCCCCGTTATCCGATAATTAACCAATTATCCATATAATTAAAAATTATCTCAAATTACTTAAAATTCTATCTATTACTAAAATACTTCATATATACTTTATATGTTATACTACCATGGTCATATGGTACTTGCATAGTACTAGTCCATAAATACTGGGTATTTTAGCTCGGGCCGTATTTTACCCCAAATTGTAAAATTTGGACAAAATTTATTTTCTTTGACTTGCTCCCCCTTTCACCTTCATGAATTTACTAATCACTTGTGAACTCGCATAATCCTTATGATCTCAAAATAATATTTTACTTGAACTGATGTCAATTACCTTATGACAAATTCAACGTACAATGCTTTAGGGTGTAACATCGTCGTAACTTAATATCGCGAAGTGTAACATCACCGCAATATATTACTGCAGAGCATAACATCGACATAATACTGTGGGGCGTAACACCTAGCATGTGCATCACCTCAACGCCAATCACATAGCACATAATTTCAGAGATTCATACCCTCCTAACCAAGTTTAGAAGTGTTACTTACCTCAAACTGTGCAAATCTCTACTCTAGCAAGCCCTTTCCTCGCGAATCAGCCTCTGAATGCCTCGAATCTAGCCACAAACAATTCGATACAATAACTCAAGAAATAGGAATCAATTCCATTTTAAAATACTATGTTCTTAATCAAAAGTCAAAAAGTCAACTCAAAAGTCAACACCCGGGCCCACGTCTCAGAATTCGATGAAAGCTACAAAATTCGAACACCCATTCTGTAACAACCCGACTGCCTGTTTTACTTTTTAGAACCTCATTCCCTTAAATAAGACTCTCTATATGTGCTTTTACTATTTTATGACTCGCAGGGATAGTTAGTTCGTGTTTGGAAGGGTTCGGGTTGAAATCAGAACACTTAGTTCCTTAATATTGTCTAAAAGGCGTAAGTTTGACTTAGGTAAACATTTGTAGTAAACAACCTTGAAACCGGGATTTGACGGCCCAATAGGTTCGTATGATGATTTTGGACTTGGGTGTATGTTCAGATCGGGTTTTACTGACCCAAGAGTGTTTCGGCAATTAATATTGAAGGATTTTCAAGTTCTTTAAATTTGGTTTGGAGTAGGTTTTGGTGTTATTGAGGTTCGTTTGGGATTTTAAGACTAGGAATAGTTTCGTATGGTGATTTAAGACTTGCAAGCAAAATTTAGTGTCATTCCGAGTAGTCTAAGTATGATTCAGCGCGTTCGGAGTAAGTTGGAATTACTTGAAGTTCAAAAGTTGATTCAATTTGGTTTTGAGTTGTGATTGTTAGTTTTGATGTTGTTTTCCACGTTCCAAGGGTGTGAGCGAGTCCGTTTTATTTTTACAAAGTTTTTGCTATGTTTGGTTGAGGCCTAGGGGCCCCCGTATATGATTCGGAGGGTCGACGATGCTTGATTGCTCTTTGGAGAAGAGCTGTTGGTGGCTGGCATCTGGTGCATTCGCACCTGCGGAGGGAATGGCCGCTTGCGCGGCATCGCAGGTGCAGCGTGTAGCTCGCAGAAGAGGAAAGAGGAGGGGGTTAGCATGTGCATAGAAGCGGACTCACTTCTATGATGAGGGGATCGCAGGGGCGGAGGAGGCCAACGTGGGCAAGGTCGCAAGTGCGAGAAGCGAGCCGCAGAAGCAGGCTCGCAGGTGCAGTGCCTTTCCGCAGGTGCGCCCATTGCTGTGATGGGTGTGTTCCACATAAGCAGACCTTTGTCCGCAGGAGTGGCATCGCAGGTACGACCCATGGTCTCTAGAAGCGGAATTTGTGAAGGCAATGAGGTCTTTTAATGTCGGGACTTAGACAATTTTAGCTCATTTCTTTCATCTCTTGGACTATTTTTGATCTCTTTGAAGAGGGGTTTTCACCTAGCATTTTGAGGTAAGTAATTTCTATATGAGATGAGTTTAATACATGTATTTTTGGTAGATTCTTAGCATTTAAGTGTAGAAATTGTGGTTTAGTTGAATAACCTAGGTTTGATAAAAATGCGATTTAACCACGAAAATGATTATGGAATTGGGTGAAAATTATAAATTTGAGTTCATGAGGTTATGCATACCAATTATCTTCGAAAATTTCCGAAATCCGGGCATGTGGGCCTGGAGGGCTGAAGGGGAGGGGGGGTGAATTTTAGGAGTCTTCCAATTCGGGTTGGGTAATTACTCTAATAGCTAAATTATTTACTTTTGAGTGAATATTGATTACTTTATATAATATTTGGCTTGCTTCGGATTGTTCAGCAGCAAGTTGAGGCCTTAGAGTGAATTTATTGACCGAAAAGTGAGATTGAGACGAGGTATCTTGCCTAACCTTGTAAGTGGTAATTTACCCCATTGGTGATTTAAATTGCTATTTGCTTCTAAATGTGGGGGATATATGCACACGAGGTGATGAGAGCCTATGCGTAGCTACTAAGTCCGAGTAGCTTAGGACCCACTCATGAAATTCTTATAATATTTGCACCCTACTTGTTAGTTAAAGTGGCTAAGTTATATTGAAACTTGATAAAGGATGTGTAAACACCGAATTTCACTTACTTAAGTTTTGGCAGGTTACTTGACCATTCAAAAAAAATTGTGCTTCTTCGTGTATTAGCCTTGTAATAGATTTTAAATCGGATGTTCATAAAGTATTCTCTCTTCTTGTGGAGCGGGTCGAACGCCTCAGCGGTATAATAGATGCATCTATGGTTCGTGTCGTTCGACCCTCGGTAGTGTACATATTATTCTGGAGCGGGCCGTATGACCTCGGCATAAATTGTGCATGTTAATGCTTGAAGCCCGAATACACTAAATTGAGAGGTTATAATTTATTTATTTTTTTGGAATTTATTTGGAATTAGTATGCATTAGTGAAAGACTTTTGGAATTTAATATTATTTAAATAATCGTTTAATCAATGTTGCTATTGTGTAGATATTATTATTTACATATTTTATGCCTATTTAAAATTCATGTATTTTATTGTTAGCTATAGTAAGTGTCGATGTCAACCCCTCGTTACTACTTCTTCGAGGTTAGACTGCATACTTACTGGGTACATGTTTTTTATGTACTCACGCTACACTTCTACCCTACTAATGCAGGATCTGAGGTAGGTGCATCTGGCGGTCATTCCGGCGTGCATCCTTGTTACCCCGATGCCTAGTGGTGAGCTGCTTCTGAGTCCGTTTAGCAGCACCCGGAGTCTCTCTTTTGTATTTATTTTCTGTCTACTCTATTTCAGACAATAGTTTATAGTTTTGTATATTCTACTACTTGCTCATACACTTGTGACACAAGGTCTTCGAACACACTCTAGTAGACTTTATGGTTTTGGAACATTTATTTCACTACATTTGCTCACTCATCAGCTTTTGCTTGACTTTGTTTGATTTTCTACCCCTTATTTGCATAATATATGAAATTCAACTACTCGAAAATTTATTAAAAAGATCAATTACATGGTTAGTTCATTATTGACTTTCCTAGCAGCGACATTGGGCGCCATCACGATTCATAGGAGAAATTGGATCGTGAAACATTCAACCATGAGTTCAACCATACTAAAATTAATAAAATCCAACGCCAAAATCCCACTCAAATCCCAGAAATTTGGCCTAAGAAGTTTTCTCCATTTTCCCCAAATTTTTCACCCCAAATCACTAATTAAATGATGAAATCAAAGATCTATTCATTTAATCTAACCAAAACCAAGTAAGAATCACTTATCCCAATAACTCCCTTGTAAATCTCTCCAAGTGTTGCCTCAATCCGTGATTCTAAAATCTAATTCTGAAATAAACTCAAACCCTCGTTTTTTAGACATAAAATCTGCCCAGATATCCCTTAATTGCGATTACGAAAAATGCACCGCGATCGCGAAGCACAACACTAAGCTGCCCCAGAATTAACTCTATGCTAACTTGACAATCTCCATGCGAACGCGAAGCAATGCCTCCTCAGACCTACATGATCGCGAACCTCTTCAAGCGGTCAGGAAGAACAAAGCGCGTGACCAACTCCTGCCTCATTTCCTCTTCGCGAACGCGGCTTAGCCCACACATTCGTGATTCACTGCCTGTCTAACCTACGTGATCGCAGAATCTTGCTATCGAACGCATAGTGTAAAAACTCCAGCTTCCCAAACAAGGCTTCGCGATAGTGGACCTATCCACACGATCGCATAGAAGGAAATTAGACCTGTACACCAGAAAAAACTTCAGCAATCTTCAAAGTCCCATTTCACTCCGTTAACCATCCAAAATTCACCTGAGACCCACGGACCCAACCAAACATACCAACAAGTCCTAAAACATCATACAGACTTAGTAGAAGCTTCAAATCACATAAAAAAATATCAAAAACACAAATCGCAACGCAATTGTACATTCGATGCCGAAATCAATCAAATCAACTCCGATTGACCTCAAATTTTGCACACAAGTCATAAATGACACAACAGACCTATTCTAATTTCTAGAACCAAAATCCGAGCCCGGTAACCACAAAGTCAACTCTTGGGCAACCTTCTCAATTTTCAAAACTTCTAATTTTCCAACCTCCACTATTTCAAGCCAAACTCAACTACGGACCTCCAAATCAGTATCCGGACACCCTCCTTAGTACAAAATCATCTAATAGAGCTATCAGAACCATCAATACTCTATTCCGGAGCCATTCATACATATGTCAACATCCAGTCAACCTTTCAACTTAAGCTTCCAACCTTAAGACTAAGTGTCTCAACTCATTCTTTAATATCCCCAGAACGTAACCAACTATCTGTCACTATTCACCGGGCCATAACTTCAGCGTCCGGCGGTGGAACTTCACAAAGTTGGTGTCAAAACATACATCTACTCTTTGCACACAATCCCAATTAGTTTCATTCTCAAATTCATATCCAATATTTCCAGATCTTAAATTCAATTTCGCGACTACTGTAGCACCGACAAATATTTTTCAGATTTCGGCTTTTTTGGATGTTTTTTGCGGCAGTTATGTGATGTTTTGAGCAGCCATGAATGGTGCTGTCTCTCCCCAGCTCCAAGCTATGAGAGAGTCCACCCAAATTAGTATAGAAGCTCATCCAATTCACAATACAAAATAGTCATATGCATCGCAACTACAAGGACAACAATCTGCCGCAAATTCGCCAAAGGTGAAGTTATGTCCACTCACGTTTCAGCATGGTGAACCTACTGTTGAATTCACCACTGAAGATTTTAATGCGTTTACAATTGAGGAGGGACTGCATCAAGCAGTTATTCTTAAGTTCTCATATGGGAAGCCAGATATCCATGAGTTACGACAACTTATACCAAAACAATTTGACGTCAAAGGGTATTGTAACGTTGGACAACTTGAATATTGACACATACTGGTAAGGTTTGATCTCTTTGATGATTTTTTTCAGGTGTTATCAAAAACTACTGGTTTTGTTAAGGCAAAGAGAGATGAATTCTTCTTTAGGTCATTCCCATGGACGATGGGATTTAATCCACGTGAAGAAACCTCTAGAGCAGTCGTTTGGATTTCTATGCCAGATCTGCCTATAAATTTCTTTGCAAAGAAATCCGTAATGTCCATAGCTTCAGCTGTGGGGAAGCCTTTAGCAGTGGAAAAGCGACACAAGATAGAACGCGACCAAGTACGGCGAGGGTAAAGGTGTTGCTAAACCTATTGGACAAACATCCTAAGTGTGTTAGGATTCACATTGTTGATAGAAATTCAGGGAAAACTGTTGAACATTTTCAGGAGATCGTGTATGATAACTTTCCAAAATTTTGTACTTGCTATAAACATCAAGGCCATGATGAAAGATCTTGCCGTTGGAGGATCGGGAAAAATAAGGAAACTACTGCTCGACTGAAAGACGTTGAAGGGCTGGGCAATCTGGACAAATTGAAAGGTGATGCTAGGGATTTTCTTAATGCAAAAAAGAGTAATACAAATAGCAGGGGAGACAACAAATGTTAATGTAGTTGAGCAGCAGGTTGTGCAAGGTGATGAAGGAAAAAAACAGACAAGGGGCATATGGATGGAACAAATGGTATGATTACTGAAGAAAAAACAGCAGGTTCTAAACTTGCAGCTGTGAAGAATGCTTCTGATGTGCATGTTGAGGGGCAAGGTTTTGAAGGTAATTTAGAGGATGGTATGGCAGAGGGAGATCGAGGAACAACTGGGTTTGAGCAGGCTGTTCAAGGTTCTGCTGGTAACGCCATATAGTTTACACAAGCAGCATCTACTAGCGTTGTGAATGCAATTGGTGATGATACACTGGCTGCAGGTATTAAGGCAGTGATCGAGGATTTTAGGCAGCCTCAAAATTTGGTGGACGAGTAGACTACTACTCCTGTTCAAGAGGCTCATTTGAGGGTTGGAAATACTAGTGGAGTTACATTACAATCAGCTGGAGTTTTGCATTCACATGCTGGTGTTTGGAAAACTACTGTTCCTTCGACTCCTTCTGTTGATCGAACAGGTTCTGATCCTAGGGTGCTAGTTGCAGGTTCTGATCCTAGGGTGCCAGAAAGCTGGAATATGGTAACATCTAGAAAATCACCTACAAAGCAGGTGGACTCACAGAAATAGCAGAAAACAGATGCTGGACGAAATGCATCTAGCAGTGTTTCCAAAGCCATGAATGCAGACAACGCTATGTTGTCTAGTCATCGTGTGGCAGATGTAGGAGATGCCCCAGCTTTTAAGAAGCCTCAAGCTAATTTTCCATGTGATATTTCTGCTAGTAGAGCTCTGGATACGATTTACAAAGTTGTGGGTGGTAGAATTTTAGCTGGACTTCCTAAAGGTTCAGATTTTGAAACTGAGCTTACTGAATTACCTGAAGCTACTGCTGTTGGTGGTGACTTGACTAATGCTTCAGGGCAAGTTGAAGATGGGAAAAATATTGAGGGTGTAGGTGTGGAGAAGAAAAATGATGCTGGAGATAATAAGAAGTTGAAGGATATTTGTACCAAGCTGGACGTTAATATTTCTACAACTATTTTGTCAAATGCTACACCAGCAGTAGCAGTTGTTGATCATGAGCAAAATTTAACTCCAATAGATGTGCAGGCAAATGCTACTGCTGGTGTTAGTTTAGATGTTACAGGCTTTGAAAGTGAGGCAACACCAAGAACCAGCCATTCAAAAACACCACAAAGTGTACAACAAAAGCAGAAACTAGAAGTTTCAGCTGCTCCAGTAAGTGGCTCAAAAGGCATAGTTCTTATCGACGATCCAAAGGTTGTGGAAGTAACAGGAGCATTTACAGTAGAGGAAGATGTTGAAATTAATTCAACAACGTTAAAAGATTTTCATTCAACCCAGCAAATAGTTCCAGTCTCCAGCAGTAGCAAAGGACATAAGCCCAGTAACAATCTAATGAAAAATATGAGTTTTCGACGAAATGTTTCAACAGGCAATTTAGACGACGTGGTGAAGGATGTTCGTGAACCTATTTTCAGCCCCTCCAAGCTGCAATTCTCTAGTCCTCAAGTGGAGAAAATCATCAAAGACGCTCAGGTTTCAATGATGTTGAATGCCAATCCCATGATTAAGCAACCTTTGGTCACTTTGAATACATCGGCGCAAGAAATTCCTTCTCAAAGCGTGGAGTCGATTGGTGAACATAGTGGTTCTGCGCAACCTCTACTATGTACAGGTAATGATAAGGAAGTCATCAAAGACAGAAGTGAAGACTTGAGAGAGAAGATCAATGAAATAACAGTTAGACAAGAGGAGAAATCTTTTGATCGAATGATGCCAAGGAGTAAAATCTGGGGAGATCGAGCTGAGTATGAAGAAGAGGACAATTGGGAAAATGGTGTGGATGATGAGCTTGATGATTCCATTGAACAACAATCTGGGCAGCAACAGCGATGCAGTCAAGAAGCTTCTTATGCTCATGGTCATTATCCTAGGCTGCAA
Source organism: Nicotiana tabacum (assembly GCF_000715075.1). NCBI lineage: Eukaryota > Viridiplantae > Streptophyta > Magnoliopsida > Solanales > Solanaceae > Nicotiana > Nicotiana tabacum. Next base: position 153,099,681 of record NC_134101.1, read on the forward strand.
CAACAGAGTGCACGCACTCAATGTGATGCATTGCTGCATCCAAATGCAGGACAACAACAACATTTTCCTACTAGCTTCATGGCTGGATAGCATAAGCAGACTACAAGAAATCTACAGATTGAAACGAGCACAATGTTTACTAGCTCGAAGGCAAAGGCAGCAAACAAGAAATCTAGAAGGCAGAAGCAGCAAATTGTGAACACTCCTACTATTATTTGTGATCGATATGAAGCAGCACCAAATCCGGGACAACAACAGCTAATTGAAAATAGTCCACAGTCAGTAAGTCAGGGGCCAAAAAATGGACATCAACACAAGGAAAGAATTTGGCTCGACGCGATGCAGTAGTGAAATGGCACAAATTTACCCGAAGCCAACTCGATTGTAGTTCTAGACGCAAATCAATCTGGGCAGCAACAGCTTGATCCAAACAATTCACCTGTTATACATACTTATGGTTGAAAAGAAACAACAATGTCCAAATTGGCATCGACTTCGACATATGCTGGACAAAAACAACTTATTCCAGCTGCAAGTCCTATAGGTGATAGACAAGTCACAGCACCAACATCTGGATAGAAGCTAATTGCTACAACCAGTCAATTTATGTCAGACGATGAGAGAATGTATTTGGAATCAATTCTGAGTGCCAATGCTCCACAATATGTGAATTTGGGGATTGACTTGAATTTATCAAGAGAGGACGATCCAATGTTTGCACTGTGTAAGCAACAGGATTTATCACCCTCGCGCATCAGACCAAATCACAACATTCGTACAAGAGATAAAAGCTGGGACGACAAGGTGAGTGAGGAAGGAATTGTTAGGCGACTTTCAATGAGAGTTGCCAAACAAAAGCAGGCTGCCCCAACTACTTTTATGAGATCCAACCGTTCAAAAAGGAAATGATAATTTTTGAATACATTTTGCACAGGGTTGAGGAAAACGACAAAGAATTACAAATTGAAGATTTTTCAAGTTTGGAAAAGAAGGGACAAGAATCACATTGGTGCTACATTTTATTTTACCATTTTTTTAGTATCCTCACCTGTAATATCATCACAGAGTATCACAGAGTATGTTATAAACTCTGTGATGATCATAGAATATTTGGTCCTTCCAACTTCATATTTTTTACATGCTTGCTAGTAGACGAGGCTATTATAAGCCTCAATAGGATAAATAAGGTAATATTTAGCCCGGTTTGTGTTGCCTTGGTCCTATGCCTTTGGAAAATATCCACACGGCTATGAGATTATATGCCCTCGTGAGACTTTGCCGGCAGCTACACCATGAATCCTCTACATGAGGCTGCCATCATAAGGCAATGTGAGGCGCAGATGAGTGATTATATAGCCAAGGCATATCATTAACAAAACTGGTGCTATTGTCCCCCTTATTTGTACTTTTCCTAATTGTTGTATTTTTTTTCTTTTATTAATAAAAAACTATCCCTAGGCGCTTGCCTAGCGGATTGCCAAAAAAAGTATTAGCCACAAATCGATGGAAAATCTCCATTGAAAGTTAGGCGGCAAAGATGGAAACAAAGTGTTCGTGCCATTCCCCCATTGAAAATGTCCGCCCATCAAAGCAATTTCGTTTCACCGGTTATCGATGGAAACAAAATGAAAATTCATCGAAATCTGCAATTAACGAGACGACATTAGGGTTATTCTTGAATAAAGACGATGGAGTTTTGATGCTGAGCAACTTGAGTAGTCTGTTACTTTTTTTTCATTGTATTTCAATGTATCTCACTATATTCGGAGTTTTGCGGCTGAGCAACTCGAAGAGTCAGTTATCGTTTTTTTCATTGTATTTCAATGTATTTTGCTGTATTATATGTATTTCGTTGTATCCATTGTCTTTTATTTTTATTGTATTTCAATGTATCTCGTTGTATTCCATGTATTTCATTGTATTTACTGTCTCGCTATATTCCATGAATGTACTCATATTCTTTTTTAATGAATATAATTTATGTATTGAGAAGGCTTTATGTATTCACACCTATAATTGAGTTAGTTAAGTTATATAAGGAGTTTATTGTGTTAATTGATTCACTTTTCGTTTAAAATCAGCTGAATAGACAACGATTTGCGCTATTTACGTTACTGTATTCACAATTACATACCGTGAATACAATCGAATACAATAAAATACAATATCTGTCTAGCTGTAATCCCCTGTTTTACGCTGTGAATACAGACGAATACAAAAATTTGTCTAGATGTAATCCCCTGTTTCATGCCTAGAAATGCTACTGTATTCATGAATACAGTAGCTTAAATACATCGAATACACTCTAATAACCTAAAAATGTAACTATAAAAGTAATATAGTAAATAATAGCTACAACTAGCTAATAACCACTAAAACATAGTGGTTTCCAAAATTTTCTCCTTAAAAAAATGTTAGCCCATTTCTCATGTACCATAGAAGTCGAGGCAATCACTACTGACCCCAATTCAATATTTTTCTACTCAAACTTATTTATCAAAAATATTGTCCGGTAGGCCCATTAAGGGAGATATATGACTCACACTCGGAAGTCGGAACACGAGACTTCATTAAAGTTGGCACAAAATGAGTTTATAAACTCATTTTTGTTATAAAATAAAAGTAATGCAGTAAAATGTAAATAAGAAGAGATAGAAAGAAGGGAGAAGTGTTTTCTTCTTTCACTTTGGTGTATTTTTCCATTGCAATTATATGGGATTTTATAGGCATAAAAAGTAAAGATGATGGACATAAAATAGGAAATTTAATCTTTAAGTTATTCACAACATGGGCATCCAATGTAGTATCCAAAGTAGTATCCAATATACAAACTATTCATAACACTCCCCCTTGGATGTCCATGTAAGATAATGTGCCTCACTAAAAACTCGCAAAAAAAATATTGGGATGTACATAGTTATTTATAATATGCATTGCTTGCTGCCTCATTAAAAACCGTACCAGGAAAACCGAGTGGGACAAAACCTTGGTTAAGGAAAAGAGTGCAGCGTGTAGTTACTTCCCCTGATGAAAAATCACTTAATGTCTCGAAGACAACGCATTCCAATCTTATATATCAGCTTTTCAAATATTGAGGTTGGTAACGCCTTAGTGAATAGATCAGCCAAATTATCACTTGAATGAACTTGTTGTACATCTATTTCACCATTCTTTTGAAGATCGTGAGTGAAAAAGAATTTCGGTGAAATATGTTTTGTTCTATCTCCTTTGATATATCCTCCTTTCAATTGAGTTATGCATGCAGCATTGTCTTCATACAATATTGTTGGAATATTCTCTTTCGAAGAAATACCACATGTTTGCTGAATGTGTTGATTATAGATCTTAACCAAACGCATTCTCGACTTGCTTCATGAATGGCTATTATCTCTGCATGATTTGAATAAGTAGAAACCATAGTTTGTTTTGTCGAACGCCATGATATGGCTGTACCTCCACTTGTAAATAAATAGCCTGTCTGAGATCGACCTTTGTGTGAATTAGATAAATATCCTGCATCTGCATAACCAATCAATGATGACTTGGATTCATTTGAATAAAATAAACCCATATCAATAGTCCCTTGGAGGTATCTGAATATATGTTTAATACCATTCCAGTGTCTTTGTGTTGGCGAAGTACTAAATCTTGCCAATAAGCTTGTTGAGAAAGCTATATCTGGTCGGGAATTATTGGCAAGATACATTAATGCCCCAATTGCACTAAGATATGGTACTTCGGCACCAAGAAGCTCTTCATCATTTTCATGAGGTCGGAATATATCTTTCTTTATATCAAGTGATCTCACGACCATCGGGGTACTCAATGGATGTGCTTTATCCATATAGAATCGCTTTAAAATCTTTTCGGTGTATGTTGATTGATGGACAAGTATTCCATCTTTCATATACTCAATTTGTAGACGAAGATAAAATTTTGTCATTCCAAGATCTTTCATTTCAAATTCTTTCTTCAAATAGTCTACTGTTTTTGGAAGCTCCCCAGGAGTTCCAATGATATTTAAATAACATACACGGCGACTATAACAAATTAAGATCCAGACCTTTTTATAAAGACACAAGGACAAATTGGATCATTCTTGTACCCTTCTTTCAATAGGTATTCACTCAGGCGATTGTACCACATACGACCTGATTGTTTCAATCCGTATAAAGATTTCTGAAGCTTTATTGAACAAGTTTCTCGAAAACTTTTATATGCTTCTGGCACTTTAAATCCCTCAGGTACTTTCATAAAAATTTCGTTGTCTAATGATCCATACAAATAGGCTGTAACAATATCCATTAGATGCATATCAAGTTGTTCTTGCACTGCCATATTTATGAGATATCTGAAGGTGATAGCATCCACTACAGGAGAATATGTCTTCATATAATCAATTCCAGGCCTTTGGGAAAACCCTTGTGCCACAAGTCGCACTTTATATCTAACGACTTCATTTTTGTCATTTCATTTTCGCACAAAAACCCATTTATACCCTACTGGCTTTATGCCTTCAGGTGTTCGAACTATGGGTCCGAAGACTTCACTTTTTCCAAGTGAAGTTAACTCTTCTTGGATAGCGTCTTTCCATTTTGGCCAATCATTTCTCTGTCTACATTCATTGATAAATTTTGGTTCAAGATCCTCATCTTGTTGTATTATTTCAACAACAACATTATAAGCAAAAATATTATCGATAACAATATTATTTCGGTTCCATCTTTTCCCGGTTGAGACATAACTTATTGATATCTCTTCATTTTTATTATTTTCAGGTACCTGGACCTCTCCTAATGTCTTATTATTTGTTACGCCTTGGGGCTCTTCTTGAGCCACTACCTCTGTGTTATGTTCACTTTGATCACTTGCTCCTTTTCTTCTTCGAGGATTTTTAACTTTAGAACCGATTGGTCTACCACGTTTCAAGCATGACTTAGACTCATTTGATTTAATTAATTGTCCTGCCAGGATATCAACTCGAATTGGAGCATTAGCAGCTGGAATATGTGACTTAGTCACCCTTGGTAGGTCAGTGAATGCATCTGACAATTGATTTGCAATATTTTGTAAATGAATAATCTTTTGAACCTCTTTTTCACATTGATTTATTCGAGGATCTAAATAAGACAGTGATAATGCATTCTAATCTATCTTTTTTTTCAGCTGCTTATTTTCTCCCCCTAATGTTGGATATACTGATTCATAAAAATGGCAATCAGAAAATCTTGCCGTAAATAAATCTCCAGTCAACGGCTCTAGATATTTTATAATAGAAGGATATTCATATCCAACATATATCCCCAACCTTCTTTGACGATCCATCTTTGTGCGTTGTGGTGGAGCAATTGGAACATATATCGCACAACCAAAGATCCTAAGATGGAAAATATTTGGCTCTTGACCAAAACCCAATTGCAATTGGGAGACTTTATGATAACTTGTGGGCCTTATCCGCACAAGTGCTGCTGCATGCAAAATAGCATGACCCCATACTAAAATGGGAAGTTTTGTTCTCAGTCTAGCAATTAATTGGAGGCGTTTGATCAATGATTATGCTAGACCATTTTTTGTATGAACATGAGCAACCAGATGCTCAATTGTTATCCCAGTTGAAATACAATAATCATTAAAGGCTTGGGATGTAAACTCACCAGCATTATCAAGACGAATTGTCTTAATTGCATAATCTGGAAATTATGCTCTTAGCTTTATTATTTGAGCCAACAATCTCACAAATGTCATATTGCGAGTTGATAGTAAGCACACATGTGACCATCTTGTAGATGCATCTACCAAAACCATATAATATTTTAATGGTCCACATGGAGGGTGAATGGGCCCACATATATCATCCTGTATACGTTCTAGAAATGCAGGGGATTCCATCCTAACTTTAATATTTGATGGTCTAATAATTAATTTTCCTTGAGAACATGCAGCACAAGAGAATTCCTTAAATTGAAGAATCTTCTGATTCTTCATTGCATGTCCATGTGAATTCTCAATTATTTTACGCATCATATTAGAACCAGGATGGCCCAACCGGTCATGCCAAATAATAAAATTATCTTGATTAGTAAACTTTCGTTTACTATGGCATGTGTTTCAATCCTGCTAACACTTGTGTAGTATAAGCCGGAGGAAAGAGCAGGTAATATTTCAAGCAAATATTTCTTACGGGAAATTATTGTAGTAATATAAAGATATTCAATCTTTTCATCATTTGTAGTCTCAATATGATAGCCATTTTGGCGAATATCTTTGAAATTTAATATGTTTCTTTGAGATTTACTACAATATAGTGCTTCAACAATAGCCAAATTTGTTCCTCCTGGTAGTAATAAATTGGCTCTTCCAGAACCTTCAATTAATCTTGTACTACCGGATATTGTATTAACATTCGCTTCTTTCATTACCAAATAAGAGAAATATCTCTTATCTTTTAAAATAGTGTGTGTTGTAGCACTATCCAGAAGACATATATCATCTTTATTAATCTTGTGTCCAACTGAAGACTGAGAAATTTTCATATTCTTCATAAAAAAAACAAATAATACATCATAAGAAATATGAAAGACAAGTGGAAAAAAACATTAAGAAATAGATTAGGAATATAGAAACTAGCAACACATGATGCATTAGGAAAATACACTCAAGAAAAATAAACTAGTTGCAATCATAAAAATAACAACTTTTATAGCTTCATTCCCCAGTAAGATGATTAGTTCTTCAGTCAATATCCTCAAAGAAGTCTCCAACTTCTAAATGAGTAATATTTGTTAGGCCTTCAAAATCATCATCTTTATATGCAAGATGTGCCTTAGAATCATATTTATTTGAGGGACCTGCTTCATCATCATTATTTTGAAAGGTCAAGTGTGCCTCCACATTATTTTCTTTTTTCTTGAGGGAGGCTTGATAAAGTTTGACAAAATGTTCTGGCGTACGACAAATGCGTGCCCAATGACCTCTCATACCACATCGGTGACACATACTAGCTTTACCTTTTTAATGATTAATTTGAGAACCCTTATTGTTCTCCAATTTATTTCCACCATAATGACGATAATTGTTTCACCCCTGCCACGTCCACGTTTACGACCATGTCCACGACCACGGTAATTATTTTGTTTTCTTTCAAACTTATCATATGTTGCTACAACATTCACTTCCGGAAATGGAGCTGACCCAGTGGGACAAACTTCATGATTTTTCATTAATAGAGTATTATTCTGCTCAGCCACAAGTAGGCATGTGATTAACTCAGAATATTTCTCAAAACCTTTTTCACGGTATTATTGTTGTAGCACCACATTTGAAGCGTGAAAAGTAGAAAATATTTTTTCCAATAAGTCCTCATATGTGATAGTGTCTCCACATAATTTTAATAGAGAACTTACTTAAAAGATAGCAGAATTATACTCACTTACGGTTTTAAAGTCTTGCAACCTTAAATGTATCCACTCATACCGAGCTTTCGGTAATACCGTAAGTTTTAGGTGGTCATACCGATCCTTTAAATTAATCCATAATTCAAGTGGATCTTTTACGGTTAAATATTCAGTTTTTAACCCTTCATGTAAATGATGATGAAGGAAAATCATGGCCTTCGCTTTATCCTGATTTGATGCTTCATTTCCTTGTATAATAGTATTTCCAAGACCTTTAGCGTCAAGGTGAATTTCAGCATCAAGAACCCATGATAAATAGTTCCTTCCAGTGATGTCAAGTGCTACAAATTCAAGTTTTGATAAATTTGACATAGTGAAAACTATCATAAAAGATGAATAAGTTAGAGAAATAATTATAATAATAAACAATTAATGAAAACAAAACGATTAAGGTAAAAGAAATGAAAATAGAGCTATATCATGTTAACAATCTACTATTTCATTTTATTCTTGCCATAAAGTAGAAATTACATACTTGTTTCATTTCACTTTATATTATTGATATATATGTGTTAATAGAATTGAACGTGACTAACATTATTTATATGTTCCAATAAATATAAAGTAATTAAAAAATTATTTCTTGTCAATTTATTTCTCACAGTTCTTCAAAATACCTTAAAGATATGTTTTGATCCAGGGAGTCCATGACATTAGTGCATAGCTAGTTTGATGACTTTGAGGTCCTCTAATAGTTGAGCACGGAAGGAAGTAGTTATTTAATCACTGCAATGTACTTAAACTATTTAAGATACTCAAGCGCACAAGTAATCTGCAAACAGTGAGTATATGATATGTACTGCCATAAATAAGATGATTATAATGATACATACCTTTATAAAATATGGCTCAACTTAGTGGGAGTTAAGAATAAAATTAGAGCTTTGTGTTGATAACGTGTTATAAAATAAAAGTAATGCAGTAAAATGTAAATAAGAAGAAATAGAAAGAAGGGAGAAGTGTTTTCTTCTTTCACTTTGGTGTATTTTTTCATTGCAATTACATGGCCTTTTATAGGCATAAAAAGTAAAGATGATGGACATAAAGTAGAAAATTTAATCTTTAAGTTATTCACAACATGTGCATCCAATGTAGCACCCAATGTAGTATCCAAAGTAGTATCCAATATACAAACTATTCATAACAATTTTTAAGTTTTCGGAGGAATGATATAATCGAAATGAGCACAAGTTGAATTACATAGTGATTTAATCGAGATGGGCACTAACTTTATACAGGGCAAACAAATTATACGTAACTTCATGAGTGTTATTGTTTTCTTTTTTTCTTGATCCAAGGTCACTGGCTAACATTTTAATTTCATTTCCATTCAAAAATTTCAAGTGTATGAGTTTTTTTGCTTCCTTGTAAAGTTGTACCATAACATCGAGAAGTTTTATTTTGTGTCTCATATAACTTACACTAGTTGTGAGGTTTCTCTTTGTCTCATAAATTTGTGGACCCCAATCTTACATATTCGGGTCCACAAAATTGTGAGACAAAAACGTTACCTCATACAACTAATCTCACTTGTATGAGACATAAAATAAAATTTTCCCATAACATCATATGATGTTAGATGTCTCTGTACTAACAAATCGGGACTACTTTGTCAAAATCACCTCAAAGAACAGGGTGAATTCTCGAAAATCACGTCAAATTCCACATAATGGAAGGTCTAGTTATTATAAAAATAGAAACCTGTAATTTAAAAAGTTAAATTACTTTTTTTTCCAGCAAACATGAAACATATATATTAAAACTACGAAAAGTTTGTTACATCATGGCCTAATAGTATGCCACTTAGGACATATCAATTTCCTAGGCTTGTCGTAGATTGACTTTATGACTATCAGATTCCGATTTTGGTTCTGGGACTTGGTACAAGGTCCACTTTGCTATTTGAAACTTGTATGTAATATTTGGTGCAAATCGGAGTTGGTTTGATAGGATTCGGATGCTTGGTTGTGATTTTAGAACTTCTTGAGTTTTCTTTGAAATTTCAAGTATTTTGACATCTGATTCATGAATCTAGGTGTTATTTTGGTGTTTTGACCACGCCAGTGAGTCTGTATGATGTTACACTTGTGTGCATATTTGATTCAGAGCTCGAGGGGCTTAGGTGAGTTTTGGATAGGCTATATACCATTTCAGACTTTTGAATTACTAGGTTTTCAGTTGTTACTGATGTTTGGTGCTTTGTGCTTCACGATCATGAAGCTACTCTCACGATCGCGAAGGGGAAATTAGGACTGAGGCAAATTTACTCTTTGCGAACTCAAGGATTTGGTGGTGAATGCGAAGTGGAGGGGGCATTACCCTTCACGACCGCGACCTGCTTACCGCGGACACGGAGCTTTGTGGGGACTAGAGGGAGGCTGGGCTGTTACGCTATACAAATGCGGGCTTTGGCTCGCAAACGCGAAGGCTAGGGGGTTAAGCCTTCATGAACGCGAAGGGTTAGTCGCGAACGCATAGGCAATTTGGGCTCATGTTCTTCACGAACGCGTTAGGTGTTTCGCGAATGTGAAGAACATTTGACGCCCAGATATTAAAACATTTCAAAGTTGGGATTTGAACTATTTCACCATTTTCAGGTTTGAGCTTTGCCTAGAGGCGATTTTGAAGAGAGTTTTCATCCAACTTCATTAGTTAGTAAATTTTAACTTGTTTTATTACTTTTCCATAAACACCCATTGATTTTAACCTTTAATCTAGGATTTTTTATAGTAGAAATTAGGGATTTAGGTAAAAGTTGTGAATTTTGAGAAATTGAGATTTAAACCTCGAATTGAGGTCGGATTTCGAAATAAAATACATAGAAGGCAATGTACTAAGCATGCGCAACTCTATTAGACCTTTCTTTGGAAAATGATGGAAGAAAGGCGAGAAAGAAAGGTTGCCTACTACTAATAAAGGCAGATAAGAAAGAGAGGTGAAGTGACTAGCTTACTAACTTTATTCAATCTAAAAGGTTGGTTCATTGCCTTATCCGCCTTTAAATAAAGAGGAACATCTACCAAAGATAGTAGCCGGAAAAATGGGAGCACGAACGAGGTACATAGCTCGGGGGTAATTGGGTTTTGGTCTGAATCTCGATTTTCGACCAAGCAGTCCGGGGTTGAATTTTTCCAAAATCATTAAAGATTGAATCTTTTTCATTTGTGGGTGTAACGACACGATCGGTCATTATATGAGTTACCGCAATGTTTCCCCCATTTCTACTTTTTATTGCTTTATTTATCAGTTTTATGTGTGATCGGGTTGATTGGTTCGGGTTCGGAGAGGTTTTGGTAAGGTTTGAGACATTTAGTCTTTTTTGAGGAAGCTTAAGTTGGAAAAGTCAACCGGATGTTGATTTATGTGTTAAAGGGCTTGTATGTGTGTTCTGATGGTTCGGATATCTTCGGGAGGTGATTTGGGACATAGGAGCATGATCAGAATGTGTTTTGGAGGTTCGGAGTAGATTTAGGCTTGAATTGGTAAAATTGGAATTTTGGCGTTTTCCGATTGATAGGTGAGATTTTGACATAGGGGTGGGGATTGAATTCAGGGAGTTGCAGTAGTTCCGTTGTGTCATTTGAGATGTGTTTGCAAACTTTCAGGTCATTTGGACGTGGTTTGGTAGACTTTTTGATCAAAAGTGTAATTTAGAAGATTTTAGGATTCTTAGGCTTGAATCCGGTGCGAATTTGGTGTTTTGATATTGTTTTGAGCCTTCCAAAGATTGAAACATGTTTGAATGATGTTATGGTATATGTTGGCATGTTTGGTTGAGGTCCCGGGGGCATCGGTTGAGTTTCGGGTGGTCAATCGAACCATTTCAAGTTGTTGGAGATTGCAGAAATCTGTTGTTGGGAGTTGCAGACAGTTGGCTTTCGCGTTCGTGAAGGGTTAGAAGGTGAGGCTGGAAATTTGGCCTTCGCATTCGCGAGGGTGGTCCCGCGTTCACGAAGGGATGGGCCATTGAGCAACCCGCTCGTGATAAGGGGAACCGCGTTCGCGAAGGATTGGAGTCTAGAAGCATCGCGTTCGCGAGAGGTCAGACGCGTTCGCGAAGGAGGAAATTTTGGTCAATGTCAGTTTGTGCTTCGTGAACGCGAGGCTTTTACCGCGTTCGCGAAGACGGATTTTAATGCCTGGGCAAAATGTTTAAATAGCCATTTGTCCGCGATTTTGGGTCTAGCTTCCACCATTTTTGAGTGATTTTGGAGCTTTTTGAAGAGGATTGAAGAGGGATTCAAGGGGGAACACTTGGAGGTAAGATTTTTGGACTTAACAGTCGATTCTAATGTGAATTCTACCTAATTAATCATGGTATTTAAGCCTAATATTGAAGAACTAGGGCTTGTAATTGGAGACCTTAATTTTTTGATTTGAGGGGTCGTTTGTGGTTGGATTTTGATGCTTTTGATATGAATAAACTCGAGGAGTGATAAGGAGTCTAATGATGTAATTTTCATCGGAATTCGAGACGTGGGCTCGGGGGTCGAGTGGGCTTTGTTCCATTAGTATATTTTAATGGTTTTTCACCGATTTTGGTTATATTTGGAGCATCTAGAGGTCGATTCGAAAGGCAAAGGCATCGTGGCCTAAAGATTTGACCGGATAGAGGTGAGTAATGATTGTAAATATTGTCCTGAGGGTATGAAACCCCGGATTTCACATCATTGTGCTATATTGAGGTGACGAACATGCTAGATGACGAGCGAGGGGTCGTACACCGTTGGGATTGGGATTTAGTCCATCCCGAGTGACTTTTTTACCGTGTATTTGATTGAAAACTATTTGCTATCATCATGTTCTGGGCTGAATGCCATATGTGGGCCTCGTGCCAACTATTTGAACCCTTAGAGGATTTTTACTGATATTTCCTCACTGTTTTGACTTTATACTTGTACGCAGTCATGGTATGTTCCACTGCTTTCATAACTCAGCCATGTTCTCTCCGTTTTAAGACTTAAAATGATATTTTAGGCTGAGTATTATGTTTTACTGTTGCCCGAGTGGCTTATGAGATTCTGACTGAGTAAGGTCGAGGGCCTGTCTTGTGAGGTTATTGAGCTGATTCATGATTATGAGGCTGAGGGCCTGAGATTGTACGTCACGAGATGGCTTGTTAATATGAGGCCGAGAGCCTATTGATTACGCCACGAGATGGATTGATATTGTGCTTGGGCCGTAAGGGGCCCCTTCCAAAGTTTGTACACCTCCAGTCAGCGCGGGTACCCATTGTGATATGAGATATAGCCCGAGGGGTTGATGTTGTTCCATGATATTGCCCGAGGGGCAGATTCTGGTGACATTGTGCCCGAGGGGCGGATTATTATGTGTTTATTTGTTCTAGCTGCTTTTCATTTAATTGTTTAACTGCTAAAAAGGTGTTTTAAAGAAGCTTATTCTGAACTACGGTGCCTTTATATGTTTTCACTGTTTTATTATTTTTACTGGTTTTATACTGCTTCATTATAGCATGTTGATGTGCTTTTACGTGATTTCTTATCGCTCAGTCTTCATTTATTATTATTACTCACAAAGTTGGAGTACTCACTTTACTCCCTGCACCCCGTATGCAGATTCAGGTGCTTCAGGTCCTGCTTGCGAGGGTTGATAGCTTCCAGTAGATTTTGGAGATTCACTAGGTAGCTGTTCGGCATTCGCTGCCCAGTGCATCTTCCCCTATCTTATTTTTCCTTGTTTAGTTTTGTAATAGACTATGTAGACTTTTCTTGACTTTTTTCGGATAGTGGATGCTCATGACTGGTGATACCCCGATGTCGGGCTATGTCTATTCCACAATTGTACTATTTCACCTTATTTTGGAATTATTATTATGTTAAAGACTTAATTGATATTATTTAATTGCTTAAAATGAATTGGGAGTGTGTCGGCTGGCCTTGTCTTCACGAGAGAAGCCATCATGACCGGGTCCGGGTTAGGATAGTGACAAGTTGGTATAAGAGCCTAGGTTACATAAGTCTCACGAGTCATGAGCAGGTTTAGTAGAGTCTCGCGGATCCGTATGGAGACGTATGTATTTATCCTCGAGAGGCTGCAGAACCTTTAGGAAAAAAACTTCATATTCTTTAAATTCTTGTTGTGCGAATCTGTTCATCCGAGTACTAAACTTCTGTTATTCTATTCTCTCACTAGATGGTGAGGACACGCACAACTAGTCAGGATGGATGACCACTAGTACCACAAGCTGTGGCCACTAGAGGCCGAGGACACAGTCGTGGTCGCAGTAGCGGTAAGGGTGTGGCCCGCACAGCAGCTAGGGTAGCATCTGTAGACCCACCAGCTACCCTAGTTTAGGATCAGGTCCTAGTTATGGACACTCCAGCAACACCAGCTCAAGCCACAACTAGGCCCATTGTGATTTCGGGTCTTCAAGAGGCCTTGGCTCAGATTCTATCAGTATGCACTATCCTAGCTCAGGCGGTTTCAGTTACTACAGCCGTAGCTACTTCTCAAGTCAGGGGAGGCACTTTGACTCTTGCCGCTCGCACACCTGAGTAGGTCGTGCAGGGACTTCAGACACCGAGGGCACATCCAGCCCAGCTGGTTGCAGCTGCTCAAGACTATGTATCTCCTACCATGCTAGAGGATGAGCAGCGTAGGTTGGAGAGGTTTGGTAAACTTCAGCCTCCGACATTGAATGGAGCAGAGGGCGAGGATGCCTAAGGTTTCTTGGACAAGTGTCAGCGGATTCTATGCACAGTGGGTATTCTGAAGACCAGCGGGGTCGCTTTCACTACTTTTCACTTTTTTGGAGCCGCCTTCACTTGGTGGGAGGCTTATGATAGGCATAGGCCTGTTGGTGCAGCACCCCTTACCTGGAAGCAGTTCTCCGTTCTCTTTCTGGAGAAGTATGTGCCGCAGTCTAGTAGAGAGGAGTTGTGTAGGCAGTTTGAGTTGTTGCATTAGGGAGAGATGACTGTGACGCAGTATGAGATGAGGTTCTTAGAGTTAGATCCTCATGCTATTTGGTTGGTTCTGACAGATTGAGAGAGGATTAAGAGGTTCGTTCTTGGACAAGTGTCAACGGATTCTTCGTACAACGGGTATTCTAGAGACCATCTGGGTCACTTTCACTACTTTTTAGTTATCGAGAGCTGCTTTCACTTGGTGGGAGGATTATAAGAGGCGTAGGACTATTGATGCAGCACCCCTTACTTGGTAGCAGTTCTCCGTTCTCTTTCTCGAGAAGTATGTGCAGCAGTCTCGCAGAGAGGAGCTGCGCATGCAGTTTAAGTGGTTGCGTCAGGGAGAGATGACTGTGACGCAGTATGAGAAGAGCTTCTCAAAGTTAGATCGTGTAAGGCCCCGTGAAAATTTGCTCAAAAAATCGAGATCTCGTAATGACAAGTTAGAAATATGTGTTAGAAGCTCGTAATATTCTTCGCGTTCGGAACCTTTTGATTGATCTGTGCATTTAAAAAGTTAAGGAATAATGTTTTTTAGATGAGCGCGTTTCTGCGGTCCATTATGCAGTCGCATAATAGCTATGTGGACTGCATAATCACCGCAGAGTGAGTTAGTATGTTGGCTAATTTTGAGGTCGACTGTGCGGCCGACTATGCGATTGCATAATCGATATGCAGGACGCATAGTTATCGTATAACCTCCTTGTGATTTTTGCAAAGGACAATTTTGCGGTGCTTTATGTGACCGCTGACAAGTATGCGGACCGCATTCTTGTCGCATACCTGGGCAGTTTGTTCATGTTTTGGGGGCCATTTTGCGGTCCCTTCTACGGGCCGCATGTCAAATATGCGATCGCAAATTGTGTTGGGGCTCCTAATTTCTAATTTTCTGACCCGACCCCATGTCTATATATTATATGCTACCCTTCATTTTAGGCCTTTTTTCTGAGGTATTTAGAGAGAGAGAGAGAGGGTCCTAGAGAGAGAAAGGGTTCTTCATCAACATTTCTCCTAAGATCTTGCTTGAACCTTGAAGATTTTTCAAGAGAGGCACCTAGGTATTCTTCCTAAGAGGTAAGGTTCTATCACCCAAACTCTTAAATTACTAGATATAACTAGGATGGACCATTAGAAGGATAATCCATGAGGATGGGAGTGGATGTCTTGCATGCATGAGTTCTTAAAATATTTGGTGAGGCCTTGAGCAAGGGATGGGATGAGGTATGGTAGGATCTTTCACAAAATGGATTTAAAAGCATAATTCACACCTAGTGTTTGAAAATATGCTCAAATAAACTAGAACTATGATCACCTCTCTAATTTGTGGTTCGATTTGTCATGTTCCTAAGAGATTGACATTGATAAGAGTCTCGGAGTATAGTAGGACTTAAGGAAAGCTCAATCGAGGTATGTAGGCTAAACTTTCTCTCTCGAAAGTGAATTCCATATTGTTTTCGTGAGTTTAAGTGTGGTTTGTCTACCAAAATGGTATAGGCTCGAGTCACAATTTAAATGAAGGTTAGTATACTAATTGGGTGAGAAGAATTCGATCTGTTTAATGCTCCTAGTTTCTCTTATGTGTACTAAATGCCTTGATTGAATGTGTCTACTTGTTGATAAACTGTAAAGATGTATGGAAATGAATCGAATGAGAAAATGTGAAACAATTATGAAATAAGCCTTGACTCAACCGTTAGGAACTAACTTAAAAAAAAATAGAATGGCCTAAAGGTCTTGTACCTAAACTATGCCCATAAGTGGTTGTTTTAGATAATGCTTTGCCTTATAAATACATTCAATGTAGTGCGAGTTCTTACACATTCCGATTCTGAAATTGTGTTTTTGTCATGATGGAAAAAGGGGTAATTCAAGGATAATTGAGGTGATTGCTTGCTTATAACTTCAATGTGTATTTCAATTGTTGGTTGGCATGTTCCTCTCTGGGAAGAATCCTTTGTGTTTAAAGTTTCTATTACTATTGAACTCGAAAATATATGATTCCCGGAGTATTCGGTACATTGACATTACTTGGTAATTCTTGGAAATAAAGGAGATGAAAATGTGGAAAACCAAATGCGCCCTTCATGCTATGAAAAAGATGAACCTTGTGAAAGGCCCAAAGGGCCAAAGAAATACTGTTATCGAGAGAGATTGAGAACCTTAATAAAAACTATAAAAGGTGAAAGGTATCGAGGTAAGCATGGTTGCGTTTATGCTATATTTGTATACTTGTATTTATATTACAATTGTGTGAAATATCCAATCAAATTAAAAATGTTTTTAGGTGTATCATTAGCAAAACCGAGGAAGGGTGGGTCATAAGTCTCATACCTGAAACTACACGTGCCGGTGTAGGGTTGGATCGTAGTTATTCCCCTTAATTGGGATGAACTTTGTAACATTTGTGAATTGGTAACGCCAACCCATACGGAGAATATGGGAAGGTAGCCTAGCCAATCGGGTCGTGATCGGACAACATGCCGCACACGTGTTGGTAATGTTCTAGGAATCAAAAACTGGAAATTGTGATTGTGGTACATGTCTCCAAAGGGACGACCTAGCCGATCGAGTCATGATCAAACTCCATGCTAACAAAGACGGTGGCATAACTCATATCGGTGCTAATGATCTCCCAACCAAAAATTATATATATTATTTTCGTAAACTAGAAGACTTACATGTTGCAAATTGGAAGCTTGAATGTTGTTGACTCGACTTACTGTTTCATATTTCCTTGTTTGCATGGTTATTCTATTCTGAAAAAGGACCTTTAGCATTACATACTAGTGCTATTTGATGGCGCTAACGTCCCTTTTGCTGGGGGTACTGTATCGTTTAATGATATAGGTGGTTGCACAGCGGGCGACATCGGCCAGTGATAGCGGTATTCTCTTCCCAGCAGTCTTTGTGAGTCCCACTCCATCCCGGGGTCATTTCATGTGTCTTTTGTTCATTTTCTCATCACGTTTTGAGGTATAGACGGAGCCTTGTTGCCGGCATTTCCCTATTACTCTTCTATTGTATCTAGAGGCTCCGTAAACTGTTTGTGGGTGGTGGTTGATGTTGGGAGTTCAGACTAGAAATGTTGGTACTTTATAAGCATGTTTTTCATTAAACTTGTAAACTTGTAATATTTTGAAAACTATGAATGAAGTCATCAACAGTGATGAAATGAAAGTTGCTAATGGAAGATTGCTTAGTGTTTTGATTAAATGGGATAACATTCCCTCTTTATTCATGAATTAGTTTGGGCAGAATGAAACCTAACAGGCTTGCTAAGTCGGGTTTACTCAGTTGAGCGCTCGTTGCATTCCTCAATTTTTGGGGCGTGACAGATCGTCATGCTATTTGGTTGGTTCTGACAGTTAGAGAGGGGATTAGGAGGTTAGTTGATGGCCTCACTTATCAGCTTCGTATTCTCATGACCAGAGAGAGGATGTTTAGTACTACTTTTAAGGAGGTTGTGGACATTGCTCGTGAGATTGAGTCCGTTCGTCACCAGGAGCGAGATGAGAGGGAGGCCAAGAGGCCTCAAGGATTTGGTAGTTATGGTGGTGCTCCATCGAGAGGTCAGTTTCAGCACGACAGAGGTCGTCTATTCAGGCATGCTCATCCAGCTCGCCCAGGTTATTGTGGGGCGTCATTGGGTCATGGTTCTCACAGTTCTCATCAGGGCCAGTCATCACTTAGTGCCCTTCCAGCTTAGAGTTCGTCCCGTTCTGCATCAGTTCAGGGCACTTCTATGCCAGGTGCATCTACTAGTCATTTTGTTGCTAGGGGTTCCCCTTAAATCCCCGTCTCCAGCACCCGGGAGTTGCTACGAGTGTGGAGAGATGGGTCATATGTGGAGGCAATGTCCTCGTCGTCTTGTTGGTTCATCTCAGCAGAGGAGTCATCTATCGGCTTCAGCACCAGTTACTTCACCACCATTTACTCAGCCAGCTATGAGTGGAGGTCAATCAGCTAGGGGTCGTCCTAGAGGGGGAGGTCGATCAGGTGGTGGTCAAGCCCGTATCTATGCACTTCCAATGAGAACCGATGCGGTTTCTTCCGATGTTGTTATTACAGGTACTTTCTAGGTCTGCCACAGAGATGCTTCTATATTATTTGATCCCGGTACCACCTTTTCTTAGGTATCATCATACTTTGCTCGTTATTTGGATACGCCCCGTGAGTCTCTTGTTTCACTTGTTTATATATCTACTTCGATAGGCGATACTGTTGTTGTAGACCGCGTATATCAGTCATATAGTTATGGTTGGGGGTCTTGAGACTCGAGTGGATCTATTGTTGTTATATATGGTGGAGTTTGATGTTATTTTGGGCATGGATTGGCTGTCTCCATGTCGTGCTATTCTTGACTGTCATGCTAAGACAGTGACATTGTCTATACCATGTGTGCCACGGATTGAGTGATGAGGTTTGACTGATTATGTTCCCAGTAGGGTAATCTCATTCTTGAAGGCTCAACATATGGTTGGGAAGGGTTGTCTCTCGTATCTAGCCTTTGTAAGGAATGTCGGTGCAGAGGCTCCCAATATTGATTCAGTTCCAATTGTGAGGGACTTTCCCGATGTGTTTCCTGCAAACTTGTTGGGCATGCTACCGGACATGTATATTGATTTTGGTATTGGCCTGGTGCTAGGCACTCAGCCCATTTCTATTCCGCCGTATCGTATGACACCAGCGGAGTTGAAGGAGTTAAAGGAACAGCTTTAGGAACTCCTTGATAAGGGGTTCATTTGGCCTAGTATGTCGCCTTGGGGTGCGTCGGTTCTATTTGTGAAGAAGAAGGATGGCACAATGAGGATGTGCATTGATTATAGGCAGTTGAACAAAGTAACAGTTACGAATAAGTATCATCTGCCTCGTATTGATGATTTATTCGACCAGCTTCAGGGAGCGAGAGTGTTCTCCAAGATTGATCTTCATTCAGGTTATCACCAGTTGAAGACCAGGGACTCGGATTTTCTTAAGACAACTTTCAGGACCCTATATTGTCATTATGAGCTCTTGGTAATGTCTTTTGGGCTGACCAATGCCCCAGCAGCATTCATGCATTTGATAAACAGCGTGTTCCGGCCTTATCTCGAATCGTTTGTCATAGTTTTCATTGATGATATTCTGATGTACTCGTGTAGTCAGAAGGAGCACACGGAGAATTTGAGAGTTGTATTGCAGAGATTGAGGGAGGAGAAACTTTATGCAATGTTCTCCAAGTGTGAGTTTTGGCTCAGTTCAGTGGCTTTCTTAGGGCACGTGGTGTCCAGCGAGGGTATTCAGGTTGATCTGAAGAAGATAGAGGCAGTTCAGAGTTGGCCCAGACTATCCTCAGCCATAGAGATTCACAGCTTTCTTGGTTTGACGGGTTATTACTGCTAGTTTGTTTAGGGATTCTCATCTATCGCATCGCCCTTGACCAAGTTGACTCAGAAGGGTGCTTCATTTGTATGGTCGGATGAATGTGAGGAGTGATTTCAGAAGCTCAAGACAGGCTTGATCACAACTCCAGTGTTAGTTTTGCCAATAGCTTATGGTTCATATACCGTGTATTGTGATGCTTCGAGAGTTGGTATTAGGTGTGTATTGATGCAGGAGGGTAGAGTTATTGCTTATGCTTCTTATCAATTGAAGCCCCATAAGAAGAACTACCCCGTTCATGATTAGGAGTTGGCTTCCATTGTTCACGCGTTGAAGATTTTGAGGCATTACTTGTATGGTATGTCTTGTGAGGTGTTTATTGATCACCGTAGCCTCCAACACTTGTTCAAATAGAAGAATCTCAATTTGAGGTAGTAGAGGTGGTTAGAGTTGCTAAAGGATTATGATATTACTATAGTTTACCATCCGGGGAAGGCCAATGTGATGGTCGATGCTTTGAGTTGCAAGAAAGTGAGTATGGGGAGTTTGGCATATATTCTAGTTGGGGAGAGACCTCTTGCAGTTGATGTTCAGGCCTTGGCCAATCGATTCGTGAGGTTAGATATTTTGGAGCCCAGTCGGATTTTGGTTTGTGTGATTTCTCGGTCTTCCGTACATGATCGCATCAGAGAGCGCCAGTATGATGATCCTCATTAACTTGTCCTCAAGGACAGAGTTCAACACAATGATGCCAGATATGTGACTATGGCTGATAATGGGGTGTTGAGGGTGCAGGGCAGGATATGTGTGCCCAATGTAGTTGGTTTTCGGGAGTTGATTTTGGAGGAGGCCCATAGCTCGCGGTATTACATTCATCCGGGTGCCGCAAAGATGTATCAGGATTTGAGGCATTATTATTGGTGGAGGGGAGTGAAGAAGGACATTGTGGGATTTGTAGCTCGGTGTTTTAATTGTCAGCAAGTGAAATATGAGCATCAGAGACCATGTGGCTTGCTTTAGCAGATGGATATTCCAGAGTGGAAGTGGGAGCGAATCACCATGGACATTGTAGTTGGGATCCCATGGACTTTGAAGAAGTTCGATGCTATTTGGGCGATTGTGGATGGACTAAACAAAGTCCGCACACTTCATTTCTGTGTGTACTACCTATTCTTCAGAGCGGTTGGCAAAGATCTATATCTGAAAGATTGTTCATTTGCATGGTGTCCTAGTTTCCATCATTTCAGATAGGAACACTCAGTTTACTTCACAGTTTTGGAGGTCTGTGCAGCGAGAGTTGGGTACTCAGGTTGAGTTGAGCACCGCTTTTCACCCTTAGATGGACGGACATGCCGAGGACACTATTCAGATATTGAAGGACATGTTGTGTGCTTGTGTCATTGATTTCGGAGGGTCATGGGATTAGTTTCTACTGCTCGCAGAGTTTGCTTAAAACAACAGCTACCAATCGAGTATTCAGATTGCTCCATATGAGGCTTTGTATGGAAGGCGGTGTACATCTCCAGTTGGTTGGTTTTGAGCTGGGTGAGGCTAGGCTATTGAGGACAGACTTGGTGCATGATGCTTTAGAAAAAGTGAAGCTAATTTAGGAGAGGCTTCATACAGCGCAGTCGAGACAAAAGAGTTATGCTTACCGAAAGGTTCGGGATGTGTCCTACATGGTTGGTTAGAAGGTTCTATTGAAGGTTTCACCCATGAAGGGTGTTATGAGATTTGGGAAGAAGGGTAAGTTGAGTCTTTGGTTCATTGGGCCTTTTGAGGTGCTTCGGAGGATTGGAGAGATGGCTTATGAGCTTGCTTTGCCACCCAGCTTGTCGAGTGTGCATCTGCTATTTCATATTTCTATGCTCTGGAAGTATACTGGGGATCCATCTCATGTTCTGGATTTCAGCACGGTTCAGTTAGATGAAGATTTGACTTATGATGTGGAGCCAGTAGCTATTTTGGGGCATCGAGTTCGAAAGTTGAGGTCTAAGGATATAGCTTAAGTGAAAGTGCAGTGGAGAGGTCGGCCCGTGGAAGAGGCTAGCGGGAGATGCAGAGCATATATCCTCACCTATTTGAGGCTTCAGGTATGTTTCTTGACTCGTTCGAGGACGAACGTTTGTTTAAGAGGGGGAGAATGTAACGACCTGGCTGGTCGTTTCATGAGTTACCGCTCTGTTTCCCCCATTTCTGCTTCTTATTGCCTTGTTTATCGGTTCTATGTGTGATCGGTTTGGCTGGTTCAATTTAGGAGAGGTTTTGGTAAGGTTTGAGACACTTAGTCTCTTTTGAGAAGCTTAAGTTGGAAAAGTCAACTGGAGTAGATTTAGGCCTGAATTGGCAAAATTAGAATTTTGGCATTTTCCGGTTGATAGGTGAGATTTTGATATAGGGGTTGGAATGGAATTTCAGGAGTTGCAGTAGTTCCGTTGTGTCATTTGGGATGTGTGTGCAAAATTTTACGTCATTCTAACGTGGTTTGGTAGACTTTTTGATCAAAAGCGTAATTTAGAAGATTTTGGGATTCTTAGGATTGAATCTGATGCGAATTTGGTGTTTTAATATTGTTTTGAGCGTTCCGAAGATTGTAACAAGTTTAAATGATGTTATGGGATATGTTGGCATGTTTGGTTGAGTTCCGAGGGCCTCCGGTGAGTTTCGGATGGTCAATCGGACCATTTTAAGTTGTTGGAGATTGCAGAAATCTATTATTGGGTGTTGCAGACAGTTGGCCTTCGCGTTATTGAGTGGGCCCTCACGTTCGTGAAGGGTTAGCAGGAGAGGCTAGAGATTTGGCCTTCACGTTCGCGAGGGAGGTCCCGCGTTCACGAAGGACTGGGCCATTGAGCATCGCGTTCACGAGAAGGGGAGCTGCGTTCGCGAAGGATTGGAGTCTAGAAGCATCGCGTTCACGAGAGGTCAGACGTGTTCACGAAGGAGGAAATTTTTATCAACGTCAGTTTGTGCTTCGCGAACGCGAGGCTTTGACCGTGTTCGTGAAGAAGGATTTGCATGCCTGAGTAGAATGTTTAAATAGCCATTTGTTCGCGATTTTGGGCTAACTTCCACCATTTTTGAGCGATTTTGGAGCTTTTTGAAGAGGATTGAAGAGAGATTCAAGGGGGAACACTTGGAGGTAAGATTTTTGGACTTAATACTCAATCCTAATGTGAATTCTACCAAATTAATCATGGAATTTATGCCTAGTATTGAAGAACTAGGGCTTGTAATTAGAGACATAAAATTTGGGATTTGAGGGGTAATTTATGGTTGGATTTTGATATGAATGAACTCGGGGAGTGATAAGGAGTCTATTGATGTAATTTTTATCAGAATCCGAGATGTGGGTCCGGGGGTCGGGTTTGGCCATTTTCGGGATTTGTGTTGTAATTTGATTTCTTTCGAGTGGGCTTTGTTCCCTTAGCATATTTTGATGGTTTTGCACTAGTTTTCGTTAGATTTGGAGTATCCGGAGGTTGATTCAAGAGGCAAAGGCATCGTGGGCTAGAGATTGGACCGGATAGAGGTGAGTAATGATTGTAAATGTTGTCCTGAGGGTATTAAGCCTCGGATTTCACATTGTTGTGTTATATTGAGGTGACACACACGCTAGATGACGAGCGTGGGGTCATGCACCGTTGGGGATTGTGACTTAGTACATCCCAAATGACTGTTTTACCGCGTATTTGATTTTAATCTATTTGCTATCATATCATGTTTTGGGTTGAATGCCGTATGTGGGCCTCGTGCCACTATTTGAACACTTAGGGGATTTTTACTGATATTTCCTCACTATTTTGACTTTAAACTTGTTCTCAGTCATGCTATATTCTACTGCTTTCATAACTCAGTCATGTTTACTCTGTTTTAACACTTAAAATAATATTTTAAATGATATTTTGGACTGAGTATCATGTTTTATTGTTGCACGAGTGGGTTATGAGATTCTGATTAAGTAAGGTTGAGGGCCTGTGTTGTGAGGTTATTGAGTTGAATCATGATTATGAGGCCGAAGGCCTGAGATTGTATGCCACTAGGTGGCTTATTAATATGAGGTCAAGAGCCTACTGATTACCCCACGAGATGGCTTGATATTACGCTTGGGCCGTAAGGGGCCCCTCCCGGAGTCTGTACACCCCCAGTGAGCGTGGGTACCCATTGTGATATGAGATATAGCCCAAGGGGCTGATGTTGTTCCATGATATTGCCCGAGATGCGGATTATGTTGACATTGTGCCCGAGGGACGTATTTTTATGTGTTTATCTGTTCTAGCTGCTTTTCATTAAATTATTTAACTGTTAAAAATGTATTTTAAAGAAGCTTCTTCTGAACTAAGGTGTCTTTATATGTTTTCACTATTTCATTATTTTTACTAGTATTATACTACTTCTTTATAGCATGCTGATGTGCTTTTACGTGATTTCTTATTTCTCAATCTTCATTTATTATTATTACTCACTGAGTTGGAGTACTCACTTTACTCCCTGACCCCCATGTGTAGATTCAGGCGCTTCAGGTCCTGTTTGCAAGGGTTGAGAGCTTCCAGCAGATTCCGGAGATTCAATAGGTAGCTGCTCGACGTTCGTAGCCTAGTGCTCCTTCCCCTATCTTATTTTTCCTTGTTTAGTTCTGTAATAGACCATTTAGACTTTTCCTGTCTTTATTCGGATAGTGGATGCTCATAACTGGTGACACCCCGATGTCGGGTTATGTCTATTCCGCTATTGTACTATTTCCCCTTATTCTGGGATTATTATTATGTTAAAGACTTAATTTGTATTATTTAATTGCTTAAAATGAATTGGGAGTGTGTCGGCTGGCCTTGTACTCACGAGAGGCGCCATCACGTCCGGGTCCGGGTTAGGGTTGTGATAGTAGGTTGTTTCTAAAGCCTATTTTTAATTATTTGAACTATATTTGGCTAGATTTGATTGGTTTGGAGGCTAATTTTAAAGGAAAAATCCACAATTGAGCATTGATTTAGTTGCAGAGTGAGGTAAATATCGTGGTTAACTTTGAGTTTACGAATTAGGAATTGTTTGTTTATTTACTATGCGATTTTTGTGCGGGGACATCGTATATGTGAGGTGACAAGTATATATACATTGTCATTGGGTTAAAGCATGCGGGTGAAAATTATTTCTTTGTTCTAAGTTGTCACGATCCAATTTTCTTATAAGTTGTGATGGCGCCCGGTGTCGCGTCTAGGCAACTCAATGATGAACTAGCCATGTATCCATTCTTTTTAATCTTTGAGAAATAGTTTATTTTTAATTATTAATGAGGTAATAAGTGAGAAATTTAATAAAATAAAGTGTAACAATTATAAGTGTAACAATTATAAGAACAAGTGTTTTGCAATAAATACTCAAAATCATCAAGGGTCTACTAGCATAATTTCAAGGCCTCGTGTCACAGTGTATGAGCTACTAGTAGAATATACAAAATACTAAACTACTGTCTGAAATAAAGTAGACAGAAAGTAAATACAAAAGAGAGACTTCGGATGCTGCACAACTGACTCAGAAGGCAGCTCACCACTAGGTCTTGTAGTATCAGGAGTGCACGCCGGGATGACTACCAAATGCACCTGCATCAGATCCTGTCAGTTAGTGCAGAAGTGTAACGTGAGTACAAAAACAACATCTAACTAGTAAATATCCAGTCTAACCCCGAAAAAATAGTGACGAGGGTGTGAGCACGTAATTTTTGCCCTATATGAATTACTCCCATAAATTCAAAACAAAATAATTCTTTTTCATTGGATTGCAATTTTGTAGATTTTTGTAGCACTTTCTTGTTAATTGTTTGCATTTGGTGGTGCGTATTTATGAAAAGTACAAAATATAGTTTGTGTTTGCATTTAGGATTTGACTTTGCATTTAGGATTTGACTTTGCATTTTTAAGATTAATTAGCAAATTAGTTATTTATAAAAATGGAAAAATTACAAAAATAGTTTAATTTGCTCTCTTTAATTTTAATCTTTAAATTTTGGTAGTTTTCCCTTCAATTTGGATCTTAATTAATTGTGATAATTATTATTTGGGTTTAATTAGTATTTTTGATAAGTTAAT
Organism: Nicotiana tabacum; assembly: GCF_000715075.1. Taxonomy (NCBI): domain Eukaryota; kingdom Viridiplantae; phylum Streptophyta; class Magnoliopsida; order Solanales; family Solanaceae; genus Nicotiana; species Nicotiana tabacum. The sequence goes on from NC_134101.1 coordinate 153,125,505, forward strand.
TTGGTTTTAGGATTTAACTTAGAATTTTTAATTTACTTTTGAAAAAATAAGAAATGAAAAGAAGAAAAGGAAATTAAAAAAAGAGTTTGAAATTAAAAGGAGTTAATTTGAAAAGAAGAAGTGAAAAATAGAGGCTGTACTTAGGCCAAATCTGTGTCAGCCCAAACGATACCCAGCCAAACCCGTTCAAATGAGCTCAAAACCCACACCTACCCGGTCTGCCCCCACTCAAGACCAAACGACCACGTTTATATGACCTTGAATCTGAGCCATTGATCTCCCCTTGATCGAACGGCTCAGAGCTGCATCCTCTGCCGTATAAAACTGTCCGAAAAGCCCCACCCCTCTCATACCCCCCTCAATCTCATCGTCTCCAGCCAGTAACCCTAGAGACGCCGCCCTCAAATTCTAGCCGCCTCCGCCGGCGGTGACTATTCCAATCACCCCCATATTCACACCCCAGAACCCTCTTATCTTACTCTTTCCAAATCTCTGACCAGCTACCCTCGAATCCCTCTAGCTTGGATCGAATGTTAGATCGAAAAATCAGATCGAAATCCTAACTTTCCTAAATCACTCAAAAATCAAATTTCGTCGTCTTTGACCCTCCTTCATCGTGATTTCATGGTCGATTTCCCAAAACCATTGCCATTGACCCTAAGTCGTGAATCCGCAACAAGTCAGAAGTCTTCGATTGGATTTCAAGCTTTGAACTAGCCAAAAATACAGGTTGGTTAGTTGTTCTTGGCAAGATCAACTAATTAGTCTCAATTTCCGGTCATTTCGAGACAGTTACGGCCCATGACTTCAATTTAATAGGATTTGACCCCCTTAATTCTGTTCTCAGGAATAGTTTTATTCCCATATAGTTCTGAGAGTTTCGTTCTTCTTCTCTTTCTTTAGGTTTCTCTTCCATGTTTAGGTTTACCTTCTTTCTGCAGAACCTGGCTTGGTGTAGTTTAGTTCATTTCTGTTATTCTCTTCGTTTGTTGTTTTGTTTCTAGATTTCAGTATTGTTAGTATTAATCACCGGTTTTTTGAGATTTCAGGCAGTTGTCTTAGTTAAATTAGGTGCTTAAAACCGTTAAATCATGTTAGTCTAAATTGAAATTGGTTTTGCGGATGATTCTTCTGTTAATCTGCTTGGGCATGTCTTAATTAGCTTAAATGGTTCCGATGAAGTTCATGTTTGCCTAGGTTTATTATGAAATTGGTTCATTTCAAGTTTGTTTTCAAACCTTAAAGTTGTTCAAAGTTTCTCGGTTTATGAGTTTGTTTTGATCTGATTAGATGCTATTTATTTTGATTGGTCTTGTTTGTCAATCTTTAGGTACCTATATGGGGCTAGTTGTAAGTATAGGAGCTTAAATGGGTCATAAGGGTTAGGCAGGGGTTGTATTAATCAGGCTGCCTAGGGTCAAATAAGGAAATCTAGGTGAGGGAATCTGTAGTAACTGAATAGGAAGATTTTAGGAAGTTGGGAAGGGGACTGATTTGAAGCTCTAAAATTTAACTAAAGGACCCCTGAGCAAAAACAAAAATAAGAAAAGGGTTGAGGGCCAAAATTAAACATTATATAGCTGCCCCAATGCCTTGCCTATAAAGGCATCTTTTCTTCTTTCACAAGTCAGACCTGAAGGGGTAAAAATTCTGAAAAAATCAAAAAAGACTAACTGAAAAAAGCAATATTGAAAAATTGTTTGTTGATTGGGTTTCTTATCTTCCCATTTAGTTAGAACCCCTAAAAAGAATAATTCTGGCATCCGAGTGAAAGTGATTTGAGTTTTTGGGATTTCAAAGTTCTTATTTGAGCTGTCTGACTTGAGTCT